>NC_143017.1:15977596-16288430 GCF_055824585.1 Amblyomma mixtum
TAGAGTGAACTTGGCGCCGGAACAGAGAACACGTATGCGAGCATAAACAAACTTTGCCGAAGCTTTCAGTCCGCTGGTGCTGCGTCAACAAAAAAACAGCAGCAGCCCGAGAGGCGAAAGCGCAGTCCTAGTGGCACTTGATAAGCTAGGTGACAGCTTCGCTGTAGTAGCTCGGCGTCACCTAGCTTGCAAACCCAAGCTTGCACGAAAACCCTAAAACACAGGTCCCGTGGCTTCATCTATCGGCCCGGCCGCTAACCAGCTCTAATTTTTTGTTCTTCGACGCGATCGTCGGCGGCAGCTGCAACGAATATCCCAGTGTTTTGTGTAGCCCGTGCTCTTGCCAGCCCTTGTTCTTTAGCACATGACGAGCGATGGTCATGCGGGTCGCCTTTCACAAAACGCGACAAACAACGCATGACGTACTGTGGCTCTTAAAGAGTAGCTAAAGGACGAAAAAGTGGCTGGTGAGCGACGCGCTCCCCAAGACTCGTGTGCGGCTATCGGTTTCTATGAGGTTGCGGCACGATTTTTGTGCAGTGCGTTTCACGCTTACATGGGCTCTCAACGCCGTAATAGTATGAGTTCTTTTTTATTTTTGAAGCGAAAGCTTCACTACGGGACCTCGTGCTTCGATCACCGGGTGCCTAGTTTTTACCTTCAGCTGAGTTAGAGGTCAAACCATACAAAAGAGAAGGAATGGCTGTGGCTTAGCTTGGTTAAGCACAGTAATTGCGAAAGCAATATCCGTAGCTACGCCATGGTTCAGCTGGTAGTGTAGCTGGTGGTGGTGCTTGTGGTTAGACTTGTGGTGATGCATCGGTTATACAATACAATCCAAACAATCAATCCAATCCAATATGCTAATTTGGTAGCTACCGGCCTCGCTACGCGACGGGCTGAAAGTGCAACTAGTATTGCTTTCGCAATAAAAGAAATTGAATCTATCCATGACTGGGCGTCGAACCCGCGGCTGCGCAAACAGATCTCCTTTAAGAGCCTCTCAGCGAGGCCACCAGGCTATCGCTGCAGCCAACACGCCTCGTTTTCAACTGCACCGCACTCTCGCGCTGTGCATTGGAGAGCGTTGTCCATCATCCTCCATCTGATCCGTCCCACAGCACTGCCTGCTCACCGTCGTCTTCTCCGTAGCGCAAAATGAGTGCTTTCACTCCGATTCGAATGTAGCAAACATTATCGGTAGTTTTCTTTCTGTGTGTTGTGTGGTTTAAAATTGGGGAGATAAATCCGTACTCCCCGTTTAATCGCGGTTGACCTAGTTCAAAGCCGCGCGGACCCCACCCCGTGGTCGCGAGGCTACCAAGCGCACGCCGACCACGGCGGGCCTTGCTCTGAGGGAAAAAAGGAACGACACACTGGCTGACACCAACAAAGCATTTATTGATATAACAACAATAACGCCAGCTAGCAACAAAATGCACTCAGAAATCGAGGACGTCCGACTCACCAGCACGGTTACGAGCGAACGTTCGCCCACGCTAGGGCAAAGGGGAAGCTCCGAGGCCGGACGGGACGGGGCGGCGGGAGCATGTTCCGACCACGAGGCGCCCGCGGCGAAGAGCGGAGCGGCGCGCGACACGTCCGCGTGCTTTTCCGGTCCCAAGGAGAACAGACCCGTCGCTCCCCGCGCGCGCGCAGCAAAACGCCATTCGTGGCGCTGGTGTCGCTGAGACGCGAGCGCCCTCGTTTGTTAGTTAAAGCAACACAACTGAGGCTGGTGCCTTGCGGGGCAGCTAACCACAGTTGGGGTCCATAGCGTGAAAGCGAACCACAGGAGGCCAGTGCGTACCTACAGTGTATGCAACGGAACAAGAGAAATTAAGATAGTATCGTTTTTCTTTATTTGTCTTTCGGGCTTGTCTATGCGAAATAACTTGTGCTAGTACGTTTGGGCTGGAAGTGAAGAAGTAAACATGCTGTCCTTGCTTTCAGCGACTCTTGGCTTCCTCCATATGTGTATCCTAAGAGCCCCGTTTCCCCAAGCCATCTCATCACTTCTGTTGGCTGTGAATGGTTGGCTTTCAAAAGCACGTTCTACCCATGTTTGCAGATCCTTCCCGCTTCGTGCAAATAATTATTGTAGTCGCGATATAGCTGGTCGATGGCAGGCTGCCCGCACTTCAGCTTCGCAATTGTTGCGACCACGCTCTTAAGCTGCTTACTTATTCACGCCTGCAAAAAATGGCGCTGAAAGCTTAGAGAACTGAACAGTTGGAACTGTGCGTTCTAAATATGAGATGAGCGTCACACAAAACAAAACAAAAATCAGGAAAATGCGAAATCGGCGCGCAATGAATATCCAGCCTCGTAGCTTATGAGGGTATACTCATAGGGGCCAAATCGTAAGATATTAAACCAACAAAAAAGCAATAGAGAAAAGACAGCAGCAGAGGACTACACAGGATACAACCGCCCTCTGTAGCTCACTGCTTCTGTCCTTTGTCCTTTGTAGGCGAAAGCGCTAATCCGGACGTCCAAAGCACAGCAAAATTGTCTCTTGCTTGTATGTGCCTAGCGCGAACGTTACGTCCTGTGGCACTGCGGGCACATCGTCGCTTTCTACTTAGCACTAATCCGGATATTCTGGCCCGAGGAAAATCCTCTTTTGCATGTCCGCTAAAAAAGAAACCAGATGCAATCACTCATGTGTGCGCCTCAGTTCAATCCCTCATGCATGTAATATCAGTAAAGCAGGGCTTTGCCCGTGCACGCGCTTTCGCAGTGAATAGAATGTTGTAAACATTCTCTGTCGTTATGTTTGTTGTTGTTTAAATAGCCTCGCAATGTTCTCCCAAGAACTCTCTTGCAGCGGAATGTACTCGCCAAGTTTTGCGGGCTCCCTCTTGTGTCGCAGGAGCTGACCGAGGAGAAGGTGTTCTTCATCACCGCCTGCCTCTCCAGCTGCGCAAAGACGGACGCTGATAATCTCTACGGCGGGGACTGCAACAAGGCGATGGCCAACTTTGCTCCCTTCGCCAAAACCTTCCGGTGCCCCGTAGGCTCGAACATGAACCCGGCCAAAAAGTGCCCCTTTTTCGGATGACCACTCGACTTCCCCGCGTTAGCTCTTCTGGTTTCCATTCACGATGCCCTCTCATTGGTGCCGCATCCTGTGCTGCATGTGACCATTCTCCTTCGTGCCTTATGTATGGAAGTCGTGAAATTTTTCATTGTGATGTCCTTCACGAGTCAAAATGCGCTGCGACTGCAGGCTAGTTTTACGCCGTATCTTGCAGCAAAGCGGTAGGGCGTAAAATATATCGCATTTTCTCGAGTTAAACTGATGTAACGTATACTAGTGCGAGTGAAGTATTACGACAGCCGTTTCGCCAGCTTCACAGGTAGCGTTCCTTATGTTACTTTGACTGGGGCAATGTGCTGCCAAAAAGTGCTAATAGTTTAGTTAGTGAAACACTGACTGCAGCAGCATGATAAGGCGCCATTTAGTAGTAAGGAATAGGCTGTCTTGTATACAATCCTTCATTAATCGCGCAGCTTTTGTCTTCTCATTGCTGAATCACCTCTGTGGTCACTGGTGAACCTGCAGCGACAAATTTGCCGCGTTCATTTCTGGCTTGATCGGTACATTTACAGGTGGCATTGCTGTGAAAGGAACTGCCTAATCAGCGGAAATTCACTGAAAGCTTTCAGTGAGAGGTACCGTAGAGAGCTAGGTAGGCAAAGTGCGAATCACCTCTGCCATTAATCACAGAATATTAGCACTTTATTGTAGCTGCTGTAGAAAGGCGATTATATTTTGACCCTGAGTGCATGTACCGTTTTTGTTCTTTAGTTAGCAGGACTGCAGCGCTTATGACACAGATTTCTTTACTCCAATTACTCGAGCCTTTCCAGCCTTGCAGACAAGATTTTTGTATTATTTGAGCTCAAGTTTACCCACCGTTGGTTACTGGACTCATTGTGCGCCGGACAACAACCAGGGACTGAAGATCCGAGCCTTACGATACCTGGCTCAAATGTGTTTATGTTAACGCGGCATGCATTGTCACTTTAGATTTAAAAGAACTCATCGCAATGTTTGCACACATTAACTTTGAAAGCATTCATCTGTGGTTACTGACCCTGTGCCAACCGCACAACGCATTCATTCCCTTCTCAGGAAAGAGCTGGCTAACTGGCCGGTATATATTGTCTACGAGACGGATAAGTCGCCAAGTTTTCTGTGGTGATTTTGAATGTGCTTGTTCAGCGCTAATTGGAAGGCCCTCGGTATTCGACGAGGTACGGCAGTGAACGGCGTAATCAATATAAAATCATTAAATTTGTTGTGCAGGAAATGTAAGAACGAAGAATTGCAGTAACTGTACAAATTGACCAGCCCCTCAGTTGCGCTATTTATTTCAATGCATTTCTTGCTTCATACTTGGCGATTGAACGGGCTGATCGGATAACTTCCATTCTAATGTTTTTTTTTTTCGACGAAGAAATGTCAAACTAAATCCTGGCGAAGTAAAGATTAAAAGAAGTGAATGCGTGAACGTCTTTTTGCTTCTGAGCGCCGTTAAACATGTGCTGGCGTCAAATGGTAGTTCATGGCTTTATAAAAAACGTCACATGTAGAAAATGGCATCTGAATCATAGGATTTTAATTTTATTTTATATATCAACAGATATGGAATCAGTGTAAGCCCACTCTGATAGCGCTTTAAGCGCCAAATGGCACGGCTCTGAATTTTCTCATGTGTCAATACTGTTTATGCTGAAGGGGCTCAAGACAATCTAATACGTGTTAGGTGTTTTCATTACTCACGATTTATTAAGCTTTGACGTAATAAACCGTTTGTGGACAGCGGGTGAAGAAATATAACCGATGCACTAAGCGCGTATTGCGGGCGAGTTGGTTGGTGAAATCGACGCAGACAATGAAACGGTGACATCTTCCAGAGAGAGTGTGTATAGGTTCAATGATATCCCCCGTTTTTAGGCGACAACCTGTTGAAACAGTGTTCAGCAGTGACAAATGTACTGCAGGTTTGAGACTCGCCGATCAATTTTGCTGATTGTAGATTGTCACAAAACCAGAATGTGTAAACCAGTCGTCATTGGTGTTTTAAGTGCTTAAAAACAGCCTTGTCTCCAATAATCCTGACTCAAAAACTTCCGGCCGATAATTGTTTCACGTTTCTAGACTCTGAAATTCATTTCTCACCATGTCAGGATACCTGGGAGCTAATCCAATAGCTAATAAACCAATGTGTTTTTTTTTGTCACCAGAATGTCTGCTGCAGTTTGGAGTTCTCTTTCGCTTTAATTCTGGTGTATATTATTATGTCGTGCAGAGCCTGCGCATTAAATGCATGCAACGGAATCCTACTTTTTTTCTTACATGTTTAAAAGGAAGTGTTGTTGACCTGTCAGTAACCGGGGTGTATGAATGAACGTATGTGTGCACGAATTACTCTTCCTTTTTTTTCTGTACTCTCCCCTACAATAATGCCCGTTGGGCGCTGTAGGTACTGTAAATAAATAAATACATATAAATCATTTCCTTCAGTTTAGCCCCTCAGAAGTGATAAAAAAGCATCAATCATTTCAGACGAGAACACCTAACAGCCTGGAGAGCAGAGTCCATCAGGCCATTCGCCTCAATGAGGCGCGTTATCTTCAACATGTCATCACATCTGTCTTTGAAAAAATGCTCAGAAAGCTCAAGAAAGCGAAAAACGTAGGCAAGGGTCAAGCAGGCTGTTCTTGAACAACGTTTTCCGTCATTCCATTATTTCATATCCCACAGTTTTGAAACAAGTGGACGAACTGACGGGCGTCAGGGTGGTATTTTGAGCTCCTAGACCTCTGGGAATGATGTGTGCAAAGGTGAACGCAGAAAAACGCGAAAACAAGCAATTTTGTTGAAACACGGCCAGATTGCATGAGCATCGGTACAAGACTGAAAATTGGCTGTCGGTGAACTTATGTTGCCCCATAAGCCCATTTTCAGTCTTCAGGCTCGTAAATTTGCACCGAACTTCTATAAGACCTGTGTTCTACACAGGGCTGAAAACAGTTATCTAGAGAAATACTGGAAGCTCGAGATCAGCAAGAGTGGTGAATCATGTGTGGGCGATCCGTTAATGTGTTTGTCGGTGAAAGAGCTCGCATACTTTTGGTGTAGTGTGTAAAGAAAAAATAGTTCGGTATTGTGTTTTGTTGCGCGCTATGCAGGACGGCGCTGATTTTACTGGTACCTATCACTAGGCCGCAGGTAGTTGTTCCGTGCGACGAGCATAAAGTATTAGTTGCTAGTGCACCTACGTGTGTGTCTCGCGTCTTCTTCGTTTGCCGTCTATTTCTGCTGGCGCCTTTTAGCAACAATAATCGATATGGGCTGTTCAGTGTAATCCACCTATTATCCCCGGCATTTGAAGTCAGTGATAAAATGGCCCTGGATGCTCTCCGAGTACTGACCGCATTTTTTTCGATAACTCAAAGATTGCCTTACTTATCAAAGTTTACTGCTATACTCTGCTTAGTTCTGTAGTTAAAAAACTTAAGTCGATTGCCATTCGAGTTTATTTCGTTGAAAAGGTAGAAACCACCTGTGAATAAGCGAATTATTATAAGCTCGTTAGGAAGTTTTACTTTGTTGTAAAGTATAAGGTCGCTTTTAGCTTAAACAGGTAAATCGGAGGAGATTTTAATTTTGCGACCGCCTACGCAGACGTGCATAGCGGGCTATTTCGCTATAGGGAGGCCAATCAATGGATGAGAAAAACGGACTCACATGCGTATGCAAGAGATTGCTATGATGAGTGAGAACGTAAAACCGTATGGATGAGACTGTGATGTGAAAGAAACTAGCCCAACATGAAGTCTGAACCCAGACGTCACCACGTTAGAATAAATGACACAGGCACAGGTTCACAAGCTACACACAGTCAGTATTAGATTGACAACATCAGTTGGTCATATTGCCGCAGACATTGTTTGTTCATTCTTCAAAGCTGCCGGCACGGGGCTTTATTGCTTTGCTTGTGATGCAAGACGCGGCCAGATTGATCTCGAATTATCGCACCCAGGCAGAGCCGATTCTATGTTGTTCCAGTCTGATGTGGTTGCTTTGCGCGTCGTACCTCAGAAGTTCGCTGTGAGCTCTAAACTGAGCACGGCCGAGAGGGGCGTGCACTCTGTTGACGACTCTTGGCACACGGGTTGCTATCACCGCCGCCGAGTCATTCAGTTAGGCCTGACAGCAGGCGCAAGTTAGGCCAATAAAGAGTCTCCTCAGAAGCCGTTTTTGCTGTCTTCCTGGCTGCCGGAATGCCGTCATCACTGTGTGACATATTGTCACGTAGCAGTTGGTACAGGTAGCGCCGCGTTTAGACGGCAGAGGAACGCCAACACCGAGAAGATGCGACAGCGCACCTTCTTCTCCTTCTTCAGAAGTGAACAGCGTGGCGCACGAGCTGCGTGCCGAACAGCCGCCGAGCGCCTATTGTTGTAGACGCGGCATTACCTCCCTCTCGGAAAGAGCACCAGTCCGATGCCTTAACGAGAAAGTAGGGAGCAATAAAAAAAAACAGTAATGCGCCGCACTTCGTCACTAAATGTCTCGCGAAAAATAGGGCTTCATCCGCACTACATGAACAATCTCTGGTCACTGCTGACGACGAGCACTCCGGGAAGCCCCATCCGGGAGAACTTCATAGGTTACGTCGCTTAGCTGATGGAGAACTCTGTAGGGGCCGAAATACTGCTTGAGTAGTTTTTCGGAAAGACCACGGCGCCGAATGGGGGTCCATACCAATGTCGTCCGGGGCGAACGTCGTCGGTCTGTGGCGGCGGTTGTAACGTCGGGCGTCACGATCTTGTTGGTTCGGGATGCGCACTCTTGCAAGTTATCGAGCTGCTTCTGCGCGAAGCGTGAACTCCTCGGTGCCAACGTTGGGGTCGCGGCCATCATGGGGCAGCATTGCTTCCAACATTGTCGACACTTCGCGACCGCACAACAGACAGAAGGGCGTCCTCCACGTGGTTTCCTGTTGAGCCGTGTTATACGCGAAAGTAATATATGGCAGGATATCGTCCCAAGATCGATGCTCAACGTCAACATACATGGACAGCATGTCTACGATAGTTTTGTTGAGGCGCTCGGTCAGGCCATTCGTCTGGGGATGGTAGGCGGTTGTTTTCCTGTGAGTAGTGCCACTGAGTAGCATGAGGGATTCCAAGAGTTTGGCAGTGAAAGCGGTGCCTCTGTCCGTGATAAATAGTTCTGGAGCGCCATGCCTGAGGATGTGTTCCACGAAAAATTTCGCAGCCTCGGCTGCTGTGCCGCGCTCGAGGGCCTTGGTTCCAGTGTAACGTGTAAGGTAATCAGTGCCGACGGTAATCCACCTGTTTCCCGAAGATGAAGTTGGAAAAGGGCCGGGAAGGTCCATGCCAACTTGCTCAAACGGGAGTGTGGACATTTGAACGGGATGTAAAAGTCCAGCTGGCTTGACAGGGGGTGTTTTCCGTCGTTGACAATTGCGGCACGTGCACACATAGTGTCGTACAGTCGCCACAAGCATAGGCCAGTAATAGCTCTGTATGTAGAAAACCAGCGAAAAGGACGCATTCACAAGGAGGAGAAGTACACAGGACAACGCTGGAAACACAACTGAAAATTCTTTACTTCGCCAACATCAGAACAGGGCGCACATGCGCGAGAGCACCACAAATGCTATCAAAACAGCAAACACAAAACTGATTACGCGAGCGAAGAAACATGTGGCAACCTATGTCCCATTCATGAAAGTGTACTCTTTTGCCGTGAACCTGACAGAGCTGTCGCTGACGCATTCAGTCCCTAACTGCTTGATTTTAAAAGCTTCTAAGATTTCTCGTTCTATCTGTGTTTTGCCGCGGCCGATGATTTTGACATTATGGAACAGAGGGGTGCAGTCTTTGCAGTGGTTGCAATGTCTTGGAAGATTTGCTGTGTTGCCTGGCTGCAGCGAAGTGCGGTGCTGCCTCATACGGTCGTTGACGCATTGACCCGTTTGACCTATGTAGGCCTTACCACAGGACAGTGGGAGCGAGTAAACAACGTCGGTTGTGCATTTGGTGAACATTCTCTGGTGTTTAACATTACATTTCTTTTTTGTGCTGATTTTTGAGATACGTGAACAAAGCGACGACAGTTTGGTGGGCGCAGAAAAGACTACCTTAACACCGTATTTCTTGGCTACCTTCTTAACGTTATGTGAGACTTTATGCAGGTATGGCATTACAGCAGGCCTGGATTCCTCACTAGGCGTCTCATCTCTTTTGTACTGTGACTTAAATTTACTGGTCAAGGTCTCAGCAATAGAAACGAGGACGTCCTCAGGGTAGCCCGCTGACCTCAAGCGGTCATGTTGCGCTAAGAAATTCTTTTGCATACTGTGTGCACAAGACCTACGCAGAGAATTACCGAGGCAGAGGTTGGCAATGCCTCTCTTCACAAGTTTGGAATGTGAGGAGGAGTAGGGCAGCAGGCTTTTCTTGGTCCGTGGAGAGTAGCTCCAGCAAACATGGCTTTGATCAGAGAAGGTGAGAGTCAAATCTAAAAACCTAATTGAGTCATCAAGGGGCACTTCATGAGTAAAACTCAAGTCAGGACAGGTATCAGTAAAGAAGGTCAAGTGTCGAAGCGGCCGCAAATGACATTTTGACCTTCTTTACTGATACCTGTCCTGACTTGAGTTTTACTCATGAAGTGCCCCTTGATGACTCAATTAGGTTTTTAGATTTGACTCTCCCCTTCTCTGATCAAAGCCATGTTTGCTGGAGCTACTCTCCACGGACCAAGAAAAGCCTGCTGCCCTACTCCTCCTCACATTCCAAACTTGTGAAGAGAGCCATTGCCAACCTTTGCCTCGGTAATGCTCTGCGCAGGTCTTGTGCACACAGTATGCAAAAGAGTTTCTTAGCGCAACTTGACCGCTTGAGGTCAGCGGGCTACCCTGAGGACGTCCTCGTTTCTATTGCTGAGACCTTGACCAGTAAATTTAAGTCAAAGTACAAAAGAGATGAGACGCCTAGTGAGGAATCCAGGCCTGCTGTAATGCCATACCTGCATAAAGTCTCACATAACGTTAAGAAGGTAGCCAAGAAATACGGTGTTAAGGTAGTCTTTTCTGCGCCCACCAAACTGTCGTCGCTTTTTTCACGTATCTCAAAAATCAGCACAAAAAAGAAATGTAATGTTAAACACCAGAGCATGTTCACCAAATGCACAACCGATGTTTTTTACTCGCTCCCACTGTCCTGTGGTAAGGCCTACATAGGTCAAACGGGTCAATGCGTCAACGACCGTATGAGGCAGCACCGCACTTCGCTGCAGCCAGGCAACACAGCAAATCTTTCAAGACATTGCAACCACTGCAAAGACTGCACCCCTCTGTTCCATAATGTCAAAATCATCGGCCGCGGCAAAACACAGATAGAACGAGAAATCTTAGAAGCTTTTAAAATCAAGCAGTTAGGGACTGAATGCGTCAGCGACAGCTCTGTCAGGTTCACGGCAAAAGAGTACACTTTCATGAATGGGACATAGGTTGCCACATGTTTCTTCGCTCGCTTAATCAGTTTTGTGTTTGCTGTTTTGATAGCATTTGTGGTGCTCTCGCGCATGTGCGCCCTGTTCTGATGTTGGCGAAGTAAAGAATTTTCAGTCGTGTTTCCAGCGTTGTCCTGTGTACTTCTCCTCCTTGTGAATGCGTCCTTTTTGCTGGTTTTCTACATACCATGCACCAACTGGCCCAACAAGCTACGCTTCTTCAATACCAGTAATAGCTCTTTTTGATCCGAGCCAGAGTGCGGGCTTAGCCGAGGTGACCGGCGGTGGGCTCTTCATGACCCGCCTGCAAGATTTCTTCACGGAGATTCGGTGGAACGACGAGGAGGTAGTCGCTTACGGTTGGAGAAAAGTTGGCTTTGTACAGCACGTTGCTGCGCATACAAAAGGAGGACTGGGTTCTTTCGAAGGGCTGGGGAACCTCCGTGGTACGCGCTTCCAGGAAGTCGATCAGAGGTTTAAGCGCCGGATCCTCACGTTGCTGACTGGAAATAGTCGCTGCGTCTACGGCTGCGATGAGAGGAAAGTCCGGTTCGTCGTCGTCGCGCGCAGCCTCGACTGGATATCTGGACAAGCAGTCGGCACCGTTATGCTGGCGCCCTGATTTATACACGATTGACATATCGAATATCGTGGACATATCGTGGTTTGCAAGCGTCCTCATAATTCATCAAATGCCTGCTGCTGCTGTTCTGTCCACGCGAATGAGACGTCCTCTATTGTAAGATGCGTCAACGGTGCAGCAAGTCGGTAAAAGTTGGAAATGAACCGCCGGTAATACACGGAAAGGCCAAAAAAACGCCGGAACGATTTCTTGTCCGAAGGAGTGGGATGGCTGACGATGACCCACGATTGCTGACGGCATGGCTTAGGAAAAGGAGCTCCTCATTACCAAAGTGGCATTTCTCGGGCTTTTACGTCAGGCCAGCAGGTGTCATAGCCTGTAGCACGGTCAAGAGGCAGGCGCTGGAGTTGTTCATCGAACGTTGGCGAAAATACAACAACGTCGTCCAGGTATACCAAGCACGTTTGCCATTTCAGGCCCGACAAAACAGCGTCCATCATTCTCTGAAATGTTGCCGGAGTCGAACACAAACCGTAAGGCGGGAGCTTGAACTCATAAAGGCCATCCGGCGTCACGAACGCTGTCTTCTCGCGATCCCGCTCGTCAACTTCGATCTGCCAGTAACCACTTTTTAAGTCTGCAGCGAAGAGAAGTAGCGCACGTGCCGCAGCCGGTCAAGAGAAATGGTGGTCCTGACCTGCAGTTCTGCTATCCCCTCTCCCCCTCCTAGATGGACCCTGATGGTAAGCAGCGACCCTTGTGTTTCGGCAACCTCGTGAGCAGATGATACTCGACGGCCAACCCCATGAGGATGTATAAAAATGGTTGGATGCTTTGGACCCTGTGGCTGCGCTGTACACTTGGAAGAACGACGCCAAACTCCGGAATGTCTTAATCGCAATGGATGGCTCACCAAGAACTTGGTTTGAAAAACACGACAGTTCCTTGACTACGTGGGAGAGTTTTAAGAACGTGTGGACGCGTCCTGCGAACAAAAAAAAACAGCACATCTGTGGCTCCAGTTCTGTACTCAACACACCAAAGAGGCTGTGAAGGTGTGCGTCGAAGAACTGGTGGGCCTTGTCAACCGAACCAACACTGCCTTGGCCTAAGATGAAGAGGTCAACTTACTCATGAGAGGCACCAAAGACCACCTTTGCTCCAGGCTGGTGCAAAACTTCCCTGGGACCGTTTTTGAGCTTACCACTAAACGCCGACGATTGAAAAGGCCGCTTCTGTTGTTCTCGCACGCCGTCCCCCAGACCTAGCCTGTCCAGCCTAAAAACGACGATCAAGCCCCAGGAATTGCGATGCCTGCAGGACTCATTCACATTGCGGCGAAGCCGGCCATTCTTTGTCACTGCCCCTACCGACGTATCGGGCTTCCTGGTTTTGCTATTGGCGCACCCGACCACGCTTCGGCCAACGCCAGCAAGAAATTGGCGACCACCTGCGTCGAGAGGAGCATGTGCCTAACCACCATTCTTGCTCGCCATCTCCGTCAGTCTCGCGCTTTTCGTCGCCACGCCGCAGCTACGCAACGGCTTTTCGCGGTAGGTCCTATTCCTCGCAGGGGAAACTAAAGACGGCAACTTTTGGAGGTCAGGTTGCTCACCAGTGAACGAATTTCGAAGACCCTCCACCGACCACACCGTTTCAAGACTCCGAACCCGAAACGCCGACGCCGCACACAAACACCAGCTCGACCGCGACAAGATTCGACTTCAGAATGATTCCACCACAAGGATGAGCCCCGACGACACGCCTTATCCACAATTCACGTGCCCGACGAAGCCGTCACCCGACATCGGACTTAGAAGTGGCTGTCGGCGGCCACAAAGTTATGGCTCTAGTCGACGCAGGAGCCGCTTATTCGGTTATGAATGCAGCATCCGCTGCGCTGCTGAGGGATGTCACGACTGCTTTGGACGGTCTACAAATCCACACTGCAGAAGGCCACCTGACTGCACCACCGGGGCGAAGAGCGCGCGTAACTGTCAACGGACACACCCATTCTCAGACCTTCGAAACGATGCAGTAATATTACCGCGAGCTCGTACTGGGCATGGATTTCCTTAGTGAGCATCAGGCGATCATCGATCTTGAATCCCAGCTTACCACGCTTTCGACGGATGAAGACATCCATTGCATGAGAACCCTCGAGCATTGTTTCCTCAAGAGCCCTGGATGAAGAAGAGAGCGTCCCACCTTGCTCAAGCTTCATGGTCACTCTAGGTGCCACGGAATCAAGGAACATGGGAGCTCTCATCGAGGGAAATCCGAAATTGCTTCTAGACCGAGGAATCGTCATGGCAAGAGGCATCGCCCATTTTGCCAGTGGCCTAGCTAAGCTACTGCTGACGAACATCAGCGAAGAATGCCGGCTCGTAAACAGAGGAACGACAGTAGCCTTCTTAGACGGACTATGCGACGTTCGCGATGTCTTCGCCGTTTGCGATCGGATCTCAGAAGATTCAGCAAGGTACGACAACACGCCCGTCTTCCACAGAAACCCAAATTTTTCCCGAAACAGGCAAGACCAGATCGGCAGTCTGCTTCAAAGCTACAGCGAGTGCTTCTTGTCATTCCCGAAGGTCTGGCAAACGCCGATTGCCAAGCATATAATTGTTACCGGCGAAGCCGCACGAACACTCCGCCAAAGCCTCTACCGTGTGTTGCCGCGAGTACGCCAAGCCATCCAGGACCAAGTAAAAGAAATGCTTCGCGACAACGAAGTTCGTTCTTCGTGGAGAAGTTAATTTCCTGTTCCGCGTCGATTACCGCAGAATAAACAATGTAACGAAGAAACATGTCTATTCCTTACTTCCCATCGACGATACCCCGCCTGCTAGCGGCGCCAAATACTTATCGTCCATCAGCCTGAAAAGCAGACACTGACATACCGAGGTCGATGAAAGGGACCGTAAGATGGTCACCTTCATCACGTCCGGCGGCCTCTACGAGTTCAAGGTAATGCCATTTGGACTTGTGTTCTGCAATCGCAACGTTCCAGCGTATAATGGACACAGTATTGGTGGCCCTGAAGTGCCAGATTTGTCTCTTATACTAAGATGATGTTGAAGTATTCTTCTCGACCTTTGACGACCATCTAAAAAGGCTTCGAACCGCGCTGTAGACAGTGAATTCATTAGGTAAAATAGAGTTGGCCTAGTTGGTATAGCTCCATTTTAAAACAGCGCAAACGACGAGGTACCAGAGAAAAACAGACACAGGATAAACACTTGTCGTGTGTCTTTCTCTGGCCTCTCGTCTTTTGCGCTGTTTTACGATGCTTCAATTCATCAGGGATGACCGAGGGCCATTTCTCTTACGAGAAACTGCGATTGCTAGCCCACATCTTGAGCTGCGATAAAATACACCGAGACCCCAGGACGCCAGCCTTATCACAGTTTCCGTAACTGATGTCTAAAAATCGGGCGCACATTCGGAAGAACACCGCTGCGTGGAACCAATCCCGCCAGTGCGCGCCGTAGTGAATTCTGTAACAGTGGGGAAAGAAACCCCGGAGGGCGCCTAGCCTTCTGTGTGTTGCTGCACTCGCCATTTCGCTCGCCGGCGCGGCGCCAAAGGAAACATGTCCGCGTGCGCCGTTGAACAGTCTTTCGAGTAGATGCTACTTACTGCCGATGCGGCGCGGGGCGTAGCCATGAGCGTGCAGAATGATGCCCTCTCCATTTTGTTCATGTGCCGGCGGCGCTTGGTCGCAAGAAGTGGCTCAATGATCTGGAAGACGGGCTCCGCGCTTGATCAGTGCGGACGTGCGCCCGGCGCATTCCACGGCATACTATGGCAGTGCATACTCATACACATACACACCATTTGTTTAAGCACAATTAAGCACCATAACACAGCCTCATTACGCGCAATTTCTGACACTTAATTACAACTTTTATATTTGGTTATATTTTTTTAATTTCTATATCATCACCACATCTTCCAAAAGCATGCTACCAAGTCATACGCACCACAACACGTTGACTAGGTGCTGCTCTAACACGCCTAAATCAACAACCCTTCTACGTTAAAGGGGCCCAGAAACACAATCTTAGTTGACTGTTTTGCCTGTTGATCGCATACAGGAAGTTACAATGGTGGTATTAGCGTCGGTAATACCGCGTATATTCCGTTTTTTAATATTTTAATGTCCTCCCAACAACAAATTCATGGCTCTGATGGTGTCCCCACACAGTGGCGGGTTTCAGCAACGGATATGACATCTCCTGGCGCGAGCTTGATGATTGTACAAACAGTCAATATACTGCTAATTGTGTGAATAAATAGAGAAACATTTTGTCAGCTGTCTGCGTTTTATATTAGTTCAACAAAAACAACTTGTTTGTCTTAGATAAAAGCCCCGCAAAGCAAGTAAAATGAAAATACACCACCAGGGGCTCTGGCATGGAAATGACACTGCCAGTCTCAGCAAGAACGAGTTACAGAGAGTAGGCAACCGTGGTGTGCAAACTTCCGCGACGTGCTCTGGCAGGCTGCTTTGATTAGTTGCGCCAGGTGCCGTCATCGGGAGAGCGAAATAGGAGTGGGAAGCCCCGCCAAAATCGAGTTGAGGGCAGCGTTTTGTTTGCTTGTATTTTGAAATTTCTTCATTGAATAACTCCCGTTCCTGTTCATCGATTCCTGTAATTCTTTTTAAGTCAGCATCTGTGTGACATAAAGAATCCGCCTGAAGTATAGCCGCTATCCCTCCAAGCAGTGTTTTGCAGCCCTTTAAACTGCATACCAATTGGTTGCCTGTAAAAACTTGGCCACAAAAGAGAAGACTGTTTCTGCCATGAGAGACTAATTGGCACCGATGTAGAAAAGCACTGAGTGTCGAACATGTATTTCTCGATTGCTGGGAGGCTGTATTCTTCTGGGCTGCCCCGAATCATCATCATTATCCTCACTACGCCCACTCCAGGGCAAGAACCTCTCCCATGCCTATCCAATTAGCGCTGTCCTTTTGCCAGGTGTGGCCACCGTATACCCGCAAGCTACTTAATCTCATCCGCCCATGTAACTTTCTGCCGCCCCCTGCTACGATTTACTTCTCTTGGAATCGGCTCCGTTGCCCTTAAGGACCAGCGGTTACCTTGCCTTCGATTTACATGCCCTGCCCAAGCCCACTTCTTCCTATTGATTTCGACCAGAATGTCACTCATCCGCGTTTGTTGCCTCATCCACTCTTCCCGCTTCCGATCTCTTAACGTTACACCCATCATTTTTCTTTCCATAGCCAGCTGCGTTGTCCTTGGCTTAAGCTGACCCCTCTTCGTTAGCCTCCACGTTTGTGCCCCATAGGCGAGTGCCGGTAAGATACAGCTGTTGTAGACTTTTCTCTTCAGGGATATTGGCAAGCTGCCATTCATGATCTGAGAGAACCTGCCGGATACGCTCCACCCGATTCTTAATGTTCAAGTTATTTCCCTCTAATGATCCCGATCGGCGGTCACACCCTGCCGTAAGTATGCGTACTCCCTACCACTTCCAGCAACTCGCTACCAACTGTGAACAGCTGTTCCCTTGATAGACTGTTGAACATTACTTTGGTTTTCTGCATGTTAATTTCTACACCCACTGTTATGCTCTGTTTAACTCAATCATCATGCTTTTCAATTCATCTCTCGAGTATCTTGGTAATAACCGAATAACATTTGTTGAAACAATAAAACCTCTAGGTTTTCTTTTTTTACGCGAATATGTGATGGGATGCCCACTTTGAGCATGTCGAAGCACAACTTTAAACAGTGCCGGAATTTTGCTGTTCACTTCCCGTTTTTTCCATAAAGATTATGATTTATACGCCCTCTTTCTTTCCTAACTTAATTACTGTTTTTTTAGTATGGGGGAACTCTACACAGAGGAACGTTGGACGAATATACCTTTTGCAAAAAATGGCAGTTCGCTGTATTGCAAACGCGAATTTTTATGTCCATACTCAGGGACTATTTAAACACTTCAGTATTGTCCCTGTACATAAATTAAATGAATATTGCTTAAGTGAAATAACCAGGATATATTTCTGCAGTTAGTCGATTTAAAGGCAAATGTTCCCGCTTACCAACTTCGACGCCAAGAATTTTGGCATGTTCCAAGTTCCGGAACTCAACTTGGGTGCCAGATGTTGTGTTCTACTACACCGCGACGTTTAAATGCCCTATATTCCAGCAATGTACTGGTAGAAAAATGTAGCTCCCGTTCCATCAAAACCAGGTTCCTGTCGTAGCTCACCAAATATGAATGGCGGAAGGGTGACACATAACTTCTTCATTTGTTTGTCCTCTTGCTATTGTTGCTCATGTACGCAATATATGTGTTACTATCTTATTTGCTGTGTGCTTGTTGTATGCCATGTATGCTGTATACTGCATGCTATGTTGCTCATGTACTATTATCAGGGAAGGAATTAATATGTTAATATTTTATTTTGCTGTATGTTCGCTGTATGTCATGTACTGGAGGCTCGGGTAGCTTTCAAGTCAAAATTGTTCGCTTTTTGCCTGAGCCTGCCCACAACGTTATGATGTAAATAAAAATTAAATGAAACTGACCAAAGTGGCTGTGTGGGCGTGATGGTGAGACAGGATATAAAGTTGGACCGCACAACCAGACGAGTAAGGTTAGATACGAGATACAAAGGAGCGCTTTTTTGTCGCTCGTCTCTTTCACCGTCCTCGTCTGGTTTGTACGCTACAACTTTATATCATAACTGACCAAGGCAATCTCATCAGCGAATCAGTTTATTTATATTCTCCATTAACTCTTATCTCCAACTGTTCAGAGCTCAGGCCTCGGAATGCTTCCTGTAAACAGGTGGCGAATACCATTGGCGAGATCGTGTCTCTCTGCCTGACGCCCTTCGTTATTGGAATTTTATTGCTGACTTTATGGAGGACTATGATAGCTGTGCCGTTGCTACATATATATTTCAGTATTTACACACAAGACTCTTCGACATCCTGATTCTGCATTGCCTGCATGACTGATGAGGTTTCCACTGAGTCAAATTCTTGCTCGTAATCAATGAAGGCTATATATAGGGGTTGGTTATATTCTGCGCATTTCTATATCACCTGATTGGTAGTGTGAATATTATCTACTGTGGAATATCCTTTGCGAAAGCTTCCCTGATCATTTGGTTGATTGAAGTCTAAGGTTGCCCGCACTCTATTAGCGATTACGTTAGTAAATACCTTGTGAGTGAGTGAGTGAGTGAGTGAGTGAGTGAGTGAGTGAGTGAGTGAGTGAGTGAGTGAGTGAGTGAGTGAGTGAGTGAGTGAGTGAGTGAGTGAGTGAGTGAGTGAGTGAGTGAGTGAGTGAGTGAGTGAGTGAGTGAGTGAGTGAGTGAGTGAGTGAGTGAGTGAGTGACGTAGGCAGACTTTAGCTTACCTTCCGACATTTTTGATGGCTCTTTGGATATGACTGACTGGCTGCCCTTGCCTACAGTTGACAAGAAGTCAACAGAAAGCCTACAGACCACTTTTATAAGGAGTATACCGCGGTCTTGGCAAACACCCTTGCCAAACTTCGTGACCAAGACTTGGGGCTTCTGTCGTGCGGCGCGTTTCCAGGAAACGCGCGTCTTCTCCTCGGTCCGCCGCCCGTTTCAAAAGCGATTCTCTGTCTCTGTCTTGGCTGCGCTCTTAACCCTGCTAACGACGCCAAGCCTCCGCCAGCCATTTTTTTGTACACGTTTAGAATAGCCCGGTCCAAGTTCCGCTTCCTCGATTTGCTTTCCCGGGGTCACAGCTGCCCAGGCACTGCCAGCTAGTGAGCGGTCTCACCTGGCCTCTCTCCTAAACTGTCGAGCGGTAAAGAACTGTGACGAAGGCAGATTATGAGAAGGACGAGAGCAGTGATACTCGAGAAATTCTCAAGATACATTGGGAAACCAGATGAGCAGACGTGTTTTAATGGCGAAAATAACAATGATGGAAGATTTGTGGCCAGTGCCTCTAGGTCACCAAACCTTGTAACGTCATCACAAGACCCGCCGCGCACTAGAAATAAAAATACTAATTGTCGCATCCTTGTTCTCTGAACACATATGCCCAAGCAATAAAATGTAGGATGGAGACGGAGTGCAGCAACTGGTTGAGCCAAAAATAAATTAGGCGTGGTTTAGTCTGGCTCAGCCTGGTCAGTTGCGTTCGCTGCGACGCTTTTCGAGTCGTGCAGCGCGTTCTTCTGCTGTCCCTAGAGCGCGTTGTCTCTTTCTAGCTTGGTCCTGTCGCCGTTGCTTCTCTTTAGCGCTCTCCATAACGACAAGACTCAGACTAGCAGATAGGGCCGCTAGTCCTGCGCGCCTAGATTGCCTTGCACGCAACGTGGTGAATTTTGTCCCCAGCAGTGCACGGCGAAGGACGCCGCTGCGGTGGCTCAGTGGCAATAGTGCTGGGCTGCTAACCTGAAAGACGTGGGTCCTCGGCGATCGCATGTCAGAGCGCGAGAAAGAACCCCTGGTGGTCTAAATTATCCGAAGCCCTTCACTGCGGCCTCCCGCATAGCCTGAGGCGCTTTGAGACGTTAAACCCAAAAATGCAACCAAACCAAACTACGGAAGAGGATACTGCAAACAGTAATGCCCCACTTGGTGAAATTTCCCTTGTTCAGAGAATGCGACAATACAAATTGGTTAAAAGAGAATTTTTATAGAGTTTCAGAGAATTTAAAGAACTTAAATTGTCCCACTTCGTTCCAAATTGGCGGAGTTTTCAAGGAGGAGAAGAAATAAAAGTATCAAAAAGGAAAGGTCTCTATTGAAGATCAAGTTAAGCTCAATGGTTACCTGCTCAATATTTATCAATGGCGTAGAAAGTGTCAATGCCGTCAAGCCCCAGTAAAACAGTGTGTATGACAATCACACGCAAACACCGGCCGCATTAATTTGGGTACTCAGTGCAAGAAAACAAAGTGAATCGAATGAAAGAATACACATGCTTGGGAGTGACAATTTCGTCAGACCTGCTTTGGAACACACGTATTTAACATAGTCGCCAAAGCCAACATAAGATTGGGATTCATTAGTTGATCACTTAAACATGCTACACCGGACACTAAACTTGCGGCTTATCAGATGCTGGTAAGCCCAGTAATAGAATATGCTTGTGAGGTGTGTGATCCCTCTCAAACACTCGAAACCGACTGGAGCGAGTGCAGGGAGGTGCACTTCGTTTTATCTGTTCTCGCTTCCGAAGACAAGATTGGGTAACGCCACTTTGTACCTAACTTGATCCCGCTTCAACACAGAAGGAAACAATAAAAAAAACTCATTCTTTTATATAATATCATGAGCTATGTACGAGGGGGTACCCCAAAGAAATCGGACTTATTTTTGTTTGAACTTATTTGTTCACATTTTAAGCACAGACCTTCAATCTCCTTCAAAGTATTCCCCACTTGCAATGATACACTTGTCGAATCTTTCATTCCATTATTCAAAACATTGTTTAAATTCATCTTTCGTGATGCTTGACAGTGCCTCCGTCGTTTTTTTCTTCACCTCAGCAACATCAGCGAAACGCTTTCCATTCACCTATTTTCATTCTAGGAAACAAAGAAAGTAGCACGGGGCAAGGTCGGGAGAGTATGAGGGTTGAGGAATAGGGGTCATGCCATTTTTGGTCCAAAATTGTCATAGAGACAGGGCTGTGTGAGCAGGGGCATTGCCATGATGGAAAAACCAGTCACCCGACCGCCGCAAATCTGGCCGCTTCCACCGCACACTGTTGCCCAATCTTTTCAAAACACCCAAGTAGAAAGCCTGGCTAACTGTCTGACACTGCGGAACAAATTCTCAATGGACGACTCCTCTCACGTCGAAAAAACAAATCAGCATTGTTTTGAGGTTTGGTTTCACCTGACGAGCTTTCTTGGGGCGAGGTGAATTTGAAGTTTTCCATTGGTATGATTGTTGCTTTGATTAAGGATTCGATTCAGGAACACTTGAGTTGTCCCCATAGCATCGTCCTTGTACGTCTTTCTTAATATTTCAAGAGTTTCCATTCAACTTTTTCCGAGCAAAAATCAGAATTTCACCGGCGCACGCTGTCCACGAAAATCAGCCATTGCAAAAACGACATTCACACAAAACAGTCGTCACTCTAAAACTGCCTAAACTAGTCTGACCTCCTTCCACGACGGCACTCGGCTTACTGACTCTGGAATGTTTTTTCTCTGCGCTCCTAGTGGCAAAACGCGGTACCACAGAAGCTTTGCCGTCCAAAAAATTTAGTCCGGTTTCTTTTGGGTACCCCCTCGTATGATATACATCTTTATTTTCCAGAAGACAACTGGATGGTCTCTTGGGCTAAAAGCTACACAAAAGCTTGACGAGGCCCACGAAAATCTGTCATCATGAGCATATCTATAGAATATCAAGAGTTATATGGTTCATCCGCATAAGCACGAAACGGTTGCCTCCTGAGACAAAAGCACTATTATACAAGACGTCTGCCCAGTCTGCACTTCAATATGGGTGCACAGTGTGGGATCCATGGGCAGTGAGCAGTATTCAGAAATTAGAAAGAGTACAGAACATAGCAGTCCGCTTTGTCTTCAACAACTACTTAAAGAACTTCAGTGCAACAACTGCAAAATACAGTCTTGGCTGGGACATGCTTGAAAAACGAAGAACAATCCTTCGTCTGAAATTCTTTCACAATATCTTCCATTCAAAAAACAGGTATAGAACCCGGTGGGTACATGCTGAGTCCCAATTACATTTCGTCGCATACAGATCCCAGAATCCAGGAGAAAGAATAATGCTGTAGAACGGATCTCTTCAAAATGTCACTTTTTTTCCCCGAAGTATCAGGGAGTGGAATCGACTTGATAGTGCTGTTGCAACTGTCGTATCAAATGACTGTTTTGTTTCTATGCTGCATTGTCTCCATTGTTGCATATTTCTGATTGTTGATGTAATTCGTCAGAGCGAAACAAAACTGCGCGAAGAAGACGGGACAGTTTTGTTTCGCTCTGACCATGAACCGACTAGCCCAACATCATGTCTTACTTCGATGTAATTCGTGCATTTACGCTCTTGCCTTGTCTTCCCCCTCCCCCCCCCCCCCCCCCCCCGCCTCCCGCACCCACTGTAATGCCGTACAGGCCCTGTGGATACACTGATAAATAAACATATTACACGTCAATCAGTACCAATACGCAAATGAAAAATTTCACGTGTTACTCGGGGTAAGGCACCTAAAAAAGCAAGATTTTCCTGAGTAGTACTATCAGCATTCCTTCTTCCCGTCCACAGCGAAGTACTGGAATAAACTACCAGAATATGCGGTCAAGTGTAGTTGAGTTCTCTGCTGGTGTTCTTAAACTGTAAAACTTCAGTGCCTCATGTAATGCAGTTTTGGCAATATGTTAGTGTTATCCCATTGTTCCGTGTTTAGTTACATCGAGGCTTTCGCACATGTTTCCTTGTTGCGAACAGACCAGTCCCATTTTAGGAGTGCTAAACATCGAACCGACTGAAGGGCTCTTGTGTTTTGTTGCTATGTACACCCTTCTACTCTCTGCTTACCCTTGTTACACCACTCCTATCTTGGCCCCAACCGTAGCGATAGTATATCGAATAAGTCAATATAAAAAGAGAGATTTCTGGGTATAATGAACGGAATTGTTGGTAATACCTACGGCGCGTGCAAAACGCTGCCTCGCCTATTTAGTTCCGTACACTGGTTTCTAAGCTCGGTCGTGACAGGCAAGTTTTACACAGCCTTGAAAGCTTAAGGGCTGCCGACCAGGGGCATAGCCAGGGGCGCGTCTCGGTGTCAGGACACGCACCGAAATTTTCTAAGTGCTGCATCCCCCTTCCCCACTACTTTCGGCGTTTTTTCGTCCATGCGACATGCACACAGCATCATTGTATTCAAATGTAAATACGAAAATAAAAAGCGTGTAGGTTTATAGTTAAAAAGATTTTATCGCAGTTCCATAATAGGAAGCGGAAGTTATTGCAAAAAAGAGTAACCCTTCTTCGCCATCGAACGACAGTTCACCCAATTAAACATACCTTTTCTCCTCAGCCTCTTAAACTCAAATGATCATAAACTATCGTTACATATCACTGCGATGATCCGCATTAAGGGAATGCAAAAGCTTTGACGCCTGTTCCATACTTGTCCCCTCTCCTTGCTTCACCTGAGATTATCATTTTCTTTCTTACATCAGTTTCTTTTTACATCAATTAACACTTTTTTGAGGAGGTTCAATCTTTTTAACCCCGTTTTTTTTGTTGTTTTATGCTATTTCGACGTCCGAAGCTGTTTTGAAGTCCTGCCACCATATCGACGTCTGTGGCTTTTTTTTTAGCTGACTTTTCGCCTCTAATTACTCCACATCAAGCATACATCTTTGTTTGCTTAATTAACGTTAATTATTCACCTTTTAATCTATTTCGAAACTTCATCCGGCTTGGTTGCGCATTTTCCCACAGTTCAAGGCTGCTTTGACATCCACCCACTATATTGACATCAGTGGCTATTTCGACGGCTAAATTACTTTTTGCCTCTAATTAATTAACAGATTACTTCACATCAACCAAATTCGTCGCTGAGCGACATTTCGTCATCCTCTATCACATGCAATTATTCTTTTCACCTATCGAAGGACACAAGGCCTGCGGACATGTTTTGGTTGAACTTTCATCTGACACGAAACCACGAACATAGCCAAGTAATCATTTCGCATTAAAAGTGCTTTTTTTTTTAATCGCCTTTGCTGCCGGGCGCAGGTTCACGTACACACTGTAGAAGTTTTGACAAATTCCATTCGTGAGCAGTTGCTGGCTTTGTTGCGGAGCAGAAGCGTTTGTGTTGCTGTTGTTATGTGAAAATATTGTAAATTGCTGCGATTTTTCGTACCAGTGCTTTTTGTGAGAAAATAAATGCTCTTCACGAATTAAGCCCGCGCAGTCCTGTGTACACTCCTATTTTTATGTAGATATTACAGTGAACAAAACTAGAGCTCCAGCTTTATTTATTTATTTATTTATTTATTTATTTATTTATTTATTTATTTATTTATTTATTTATTTATTTATTTATTTATTTATTTATTTATTTATTTTTTATTGGATGGGCAGTGCATGGCACTGCGCGTTGGGCAGGACAAAAGGAGGCAATTAGTCTCCTGACGAGGCCCCGGCCCCACTGGGCGCCACAGCAGCGGTTACAAAATACATGTAGACAGTACACATTCAATTGGATATAACAATCTTCACCGTACAAAAATCCACATGAAGCCTGCGACAAGTTCAAAACGAAAGAAACGCATGCTATTGTTAACACTTTGTACACAAATACAGAAATCAGAACACAATAGCTTTGCAATTAGAAATCATTGATCATACGTGTTTGGCCTTCTATTTGGAGCGAACAGAAGTTGTAATCTGCGTTTTAAAGTTCTCAGAACTCTACATGTTCTTGCGATTTCGAGAATGCCTGGATGATTATTACGTAGTTTCCCAATTGGGTTGTTAATTGTCTGTTTAGCATAATTTAGTCTTGGTTTTTCTATGACAAGGAAAGTCCTACACAAAATGTGACTAGTAATTGCTTGATACTTAAGACTGTAATTGCTTGATACTTATTTGCTTGATATTGCTTGTTTGCTTGACTGTAATTGCTTGATACTTAAGAGAATATGTACGCGGATAATTTCTGCAGGTATATTTCGTGAAAAGGTCGGATATTTTGTGTTGTGATTAAAATTACAAGCTGTACATAATCTTTATATAGTGTTGTAATCGTCCTTCGCTGCAGTGCGGATAGTCTATCATTATCAGTCTTAATTCCGGTTCCCCATATTAAGGCGCAGTAATTCAAGCGTGAGTGTACACTACGGTCCATTGTTAAAGGGAACACACGATCGCGTGGTCTCCGCGCTTCGCGGAGCGCTGCCGCTGAGAACTTGTGGGAATCGTCGACATAAGACGCATGCGCAGTAAGCATGATGACTGGAATTCCGCGCATGCGCCTGATGCCGCCTATTCTCACCGCATCTAGGCGGCAGAGCTTCGTGAAGCGCGGAGGGCACGCGATCGCATGTTCCCTTTAACAATGGACCGTACTGTACAAGTGAAAAATAAAGCTGCTTTTTGAGCTAGGCGGGGACAAAATTTCGAAGGTGGCATAACATTCCAATACATCTCACTACTTTCATTCTTATATTTTCTAAATGATAGGGCCGCCGCCGTGGTGGCTCAGTGGTTATGGTGCTCGGTTGCTCACCCGAGAGACGCGGGTTCGATCCCGGCCCCGGCGGTCGAATTTCGATGGAGGCAAATCTATAGAGGCCCGTGTACTGTGCCATGTCAGTGCACGCTAAAGAACCCCAGGTGGTCGAAATTTCCGGAGCCCTTCACTACAGCGTCTCTCATAGCCTTAGTCGCTTTGGGATGTTAAAACCCCTAAACCAACCAACCAACACGATAGGGCCATGTTAGGTTCGTCTGAAAAGCAACACCTAAAAATGAATGACGACCTACGCGCTCAAGCGATGCATTATTAAAGTTCAGGTTTCTATTGAGGACAGTGGGCTTATTTTCTGAAGAAGATGTCATGTATTTTGTTTTCTTTGTATTTATTTGAAGCTTGCTTGCTGATACCCATAAACTGAGCTCATGCAGCCGTGCGTTTGACGTGGCCTCAAGTTCCTCAAGGCTACTTCTGAAAAAAAAAATACACTTGTGTGATCAGCATACAGCAACACTTCTCCCGCTAACGAAATGCTAACGGTGTCATATACATACAGAACGAACAACAGCGGGCCGAGTATAGAGCCCTGAAGAACGCCGTATTTAATGTTACCTTTTCCCGATGCAAAGCAATGCATGGATGTGAACTGCGACCTCGCATGTAGATAACTGCGTATAAGACTTTGTGTGATGCCTCTAAAGCCACATGCTTCAAGCTTGTTGAACAAGATATGGTGCTGTATAGAATCGGATGCCTTCCGAAAATCCAAGTAAATTCCAGTTGTAACTAACTTGGCTTCAATATCACGAATGATTTTGTCTTTAATGCGCAGCAGAGCCGTTTCGGTTGACTTTCCATATTGAAATCAGTACTGCTGTTCGACAATAACTGTCTTTGACAATAAAAATGTACTTTATATGGGATACGCTCTGCCACTTTGGCGTACAGTCATAAGACTGAGATTGGTCTGTAATTGTTTAACGCATTGTATTTACCACCTTTGTGTATTAAAGTAACACGAGCAATTTTTAATCTTTGAGGAAAAACACCAAAGGATAACATTTGATTGTAAATACGGGTTAGGGCTTTGCGATAACACTAGAAACTGCTTTAATCAGTTGGGCTTTAATATGTTCGACAGCTGCGGATTTGTTGTCAAGGGAACTAGAAAGAGAAATAACTTCATCTTCAGATGTAGGAGCAAGAAATACACTAATGTACAACATCATTAATATAATATAAAGGGCTGTATTCTGGTTGGTTATCGGGCACAGTCATTGGAGCTCCAACATTTATGAAATAATTATTTAACAGACTGGCTAACGATTCGCGAGAATATATTTTTCCATTTATTTGTAGTTCAGACTGTAAGGCTGCTGTCGGGGCGTTGGTCAACTCACGTAAAGCTTTCCACATTCTGCTGCTATTTAGCGCTAAGTTCTAAAGGTTACGCTGAAAAAACGCGCATTTGGCTTCTTTTAAAACTGAATTTAACCTTTTCCTGAAGCGTTTTAATTCATGCAGTGTTTTAACTTCACGTGTTTTTAGAAACAGACTAAACATTTTTTTTCCTTTTGCTCGATGCGTTTATAAATATCCTTAGTTATCCATGGTTTCCGGGCTTTCTTCTATTGAAGCACAGTTGATAAAGGAAAGGTCACTTTATAGCAATGTTGTAGTGTGGAAATGAAAGTGATCCCGGAGAGGGATCACTTTCAGAGTGCACATTTACCCATTTTGAGCTAGCAACTGAAGACGTGAACAGACTGACACTATGGTGGTTAATATGTCTTCTAGTGCATTTTATACTTTGGGAATTTGACTTTAGATACTTTGTGAAAATACTAATATGCTGTTCGGGCGCAGGCTCTCTTTCTTTTTATTTTTTTTTTTTGCCAGTGGCGTATTACATCCCCGGCAAAAAAAAAAATCAGGGTGGACATTGTTGACCTAAAGTGTAGTGAGGCGGAAGCCGTTTGCGTGGTGTTGCTGCTTCTGTAACTGATGCGTGGTTAAGATGTTCATTAAGTACACAATTGTTTGTGAATCTTAAATGCTGGAGACACTGGAGGTCGTTTGGGAGGCATCCGTCTGATTCAACGCCTTTCTGCAAACTCTCCAGCGTCCTAGACAAGGAGAACTACATATGTGTTGGCAGGAAGTAGCGTAGCGATAAGCACGCTCGGCTGCGGAAGGATGGTGGTTCGAATCCCATCGTGCACAAAGATTTTTTTTTTTCCGGTCTGACTAGAAAAGCGTGACACCACTTCTGACAACCTTCTGCTCACAACCTTGTGCTGACAGCCTTCTGTCGACAACAATGAGCATTAAAGGCTTTCGCCTTAACATTTTTGGCTAGACCACTGTTGCCGACCGTGCACTAACCCAGGCAGCCAGGCAAGCACTCAGCTGCGAAAGGGGCGCCTCTTCCCTCCTTCCACGCATGTCAACGGCAAGAATCAAGGACCTCTCTGCGACACTTCTCAACACGTGAGTGACCACATTGCCAGTGCGACCAGCATCTCCGCAGTACGAGTCTGCTGGCCGCCGGGAAGCAGACATCGCGACGTAGTTGAGAACACATGCGCCCCCATTCAGGCATGGAAAATTATTTTATAGCGCCAAGAAGCCCATTTCCGTGTGGGACTACAGGGGCCAAGCTGTTGAGAATAAGTAATCCTGGAAGGTGACGAACTGGTTGGTTTATTGGTTTGGTTTATTGGGGTTTAACGTCCCAAAGCGGCTGAGGCTATGCGAGACGCCGTAGTGAAGGGCTCCGGAAATTTCGACCACCTGGGGTTCTTTAACGTGCACTGACATCGCACAGCACACGGTCCTCTAGAATTTTGCCTTCAAGAAATTCAGCCGCCGCGGCCGGGATCGAACCCGCGTCTTTCGGGCCAGCAGCCGAGCGCCGTAACCACTGAGCCACCGGGGCGGGGCGAAGGTGACGAACTCATTTTGTGCGAATATATGTTTGCATTGTTATAGGACGGCTCTATGGGCGTCCCGACTGCACTACGGGAGGTTGGGCATCGTCTTGCTGTGGGAGAAAAGCTTCCGTACGTACCGCTTGATCGTCACAGCACTCAAGGCGGAGTTGTCCCAGAGCGCAGAATAGTAGAGAGAAAATGTGAGAAAATAACCAAGATTTTACTCCACAAATGAACTTTATTTGACCAGACGTCATGTGCGTGTGGAACAAAGGAGGAAGGGATGTCTTTTACACTTGTGCTTTTCACTGGACACATCCGTTTTCGTGTTATGTACACCGGACACAAGAGCAGGTTTGACTATGCGTACATGAGATACAATGATTCGCGGAGAGGACTCCACGGAAGAAAGAACAAAGGCGGCGGCGGGTGTGGCATCCACAAGGCAGCAACGCAGGCGACAAGCAAACGTGGCAACCAAAGTCATCGCAGAGGCAGACGGACACGCGAAGGAAACAGTGACGCGCCGGGAGGGGCTTGTTTCTCTACACACTCACAACGGGTGGGCAAAGCTTCTTGAAAGGACTTCCGGTCTCGATGTGTTGCCTGCAGTCGGGCTTGGGGACTCGGAATAGTCTGTTCTGTCGACATATGCAGCCACAGCTTCCGCAGACGAATATGAACTTTATTGGGCTACGGAAAGTTTCATTCTTGTCAAGCTGAAGACGCCATCTTTTCTATTTCTAGACACGATCCACGCTTCTGCGCGGGAGAACTGGCAGGATTCGATCTTACATTGCCCATGGGCGAACAGCTTCAATCAAGTTCGTATAAACATTGCCAGCACCCTGCTGTGTCAGCAGCTTCGTTTTTTGAGTTAGCGGCACAACATTCACAACCACGCAATTTTGTGACATCATTGTGCATCCGGCATTTAATATGGTGTTTCGTAGCACACTTTTATGGTTTGTTTTCTCAGCATCGCTAAACACGCCGTAAAGGACGAGATCGCGGAGGCATTTCAATGGCGTCAGAAAATGAAAGAATGTCCGTTTCTTAAATATAGAAGGGTGATGATTTTGACATTATCACGCATAAATAAATCCAGAAAGATACAAATTCATATTCAAGGGAAAGAAGAAAGTGAGTTAAATACTTGCTAAGCATAGTCACGCGTCTACCTGCGTCCTCTTTCGCAGAAGTTATGCAACATATGATATAGTACAGCAGTGGTTAAACAAGCACATTCACAAACGAAACCAATTTTTTTTTGCGTACAGTCACAACCACGCAACTAATGATATGAGCTGGAAAAGCAACACAAGCATTCAACACACGTTAAGCTGAGCCTTGCCATTGAACAGTCATCCGACTGAATATTGATGAGAAAGTGCCCTGCACGCCTTAGGAATGGTCAACAAAACCTGAGTGACCACCAGCAGTGACTGTGCCTGTATCCGGAGGACAGCGGCGCACGTTTGCTGGTGAAAAGAAACATTGTTGAAGGAAATATTGCAGACTTCCCGTGCCGAAACCCGTGTGAAGATCAAAGCACAGTTACAACTGAGCTAGGGTGGAAAGGACTGCGGTCGACCAGGCGTGATGCGTACTGCTCGGGAACGATGAGCACTGCCGGCATGTTCTTCCGCATGTACAGCCGCCGTAACATCCCTGCCTCATTTATTTCAGCGCTGATGCTGCTCATGGTTACCTATATGGTAGAATGGGGACGGTAGCTTAAAGTTGTCTGCGATTGACACATCATTTGTCGCGCTGAATGTTCATTGCCGCGGCCTGTTCAAGTCCTCAGGGACATCAAAGGAACACTGAGGACAAAGTAAACCTGTTCTGTTTGCATGGGTTGCTGTATTCTAACGACAATGAGGCTAGTTTCACCAAAACAGTTTCAGAGCGCAGCTCGCACGCGTGTTGAGCTGCGTCCCTCGCCGTCGGTCTTGGCGTTACTGTCAGAGCAAGCAAGCGCAGCGGAAGATAGACCACGGCAAAGAGAGCAAGAAAGAGAGAAGGAACGGCAGCCTGAAGACGGGCTCTGCTGCGGCAACTCGCTAAGAGGTGGCGCCAGAGGAATACGTGCCACGGTGCCAACGGCTGAAGCACTGAGGCAGCTGCGCTCAAAAATCGCATGTCTAAGAACCGTGATCCTCATTTACGCGCTAGAGAAGGGCAACAAATTAAATTCCGTCACCATCGGGCGACTTCGCAAGTACATTGCGTTGCGTCAACGTGGGTTTCTAGGCACGTTATCAGAGGCTACGCAACAGCTCCATTCACTTAGAAACTGTGATTAATTTCGGGATACACCTCAGTGGCGGAATTGTTTTCAATACGAGTTCCTTAGCAATAGTTGCGTCTTTCCGCTGCGCACATGCTTCAACATACCTAGAAGGAGCCATAAAAATTGAAATTCAATGAGCACAGCCATCAGGAGTAGTCCTCCATGTCCCTTTGAGTTGCATTCCCAGTGTTGTTCTAACAACTTTGGGAATTCATTCGGATGAGTTCCGGCCCGTGCGATGTTGACAACGCACAGGACTGCGCAAGCAAGGCTTTCCGACGGATGGCACTTGCCTAAGGAGAAACTTTGTTCACATGTCTATCCATGGGAGCCTTTTCGGTGAGAACTGAACAGTATACCCGTTGATTAGTTTTCACCTGGAGAACATTCCTACAAGCTTCCTCTCATGTCCGTTTTTCTAGCCTCGCTATCAGGGGGAAAAAAAACAAACTCCTCGCACGCTCCCCTCCTTTCTCTAGAAAATTTGAAAATTATGTATGTCTATTTTGACCCATTAGACGGAACGAAAGTTTTAAGAATTGGCTAACAAGTAGCTCTTACCGCAACCCTCTAGACCCGGGGCCGACTTATCTGTGCCAGAACAGCTGCATTTCACTCGGCACGAAGCACGACACGGCAGCCAGGAGCGGCATGTCCCTTCCGCACCAAAGCCGAGAAGTGCTGAACCCAGGGACTCTGACAAGCCTCAGGAGAGAGGCTCAATGGCGGAAGACAGAACACTGCTGTCTAGCTGCATTACCAGAAAGTCCGGACCGCGACAAGCAAGTGCCACTAAACATAGCGGCCTACCAGCTTCTGTTCTGCAGCCACTCGGTCATTCTTTCTTTTTTACGTCACGGATGAGGTCAACGCTCTATGTTTGAATGTTCGAAGCCATGCGCTTGGTGGGGCCGGCAAAGGAATCTAGAAGCGGTTCTCCCAAATCTCCGGTAATGATTCCGCTGCTACCCTTCTTGCGATGGGGCAGTCCGAAATGCAGGAGGTGTTCTTAGATCGATCACCTGGAGTCACCCTGAAAGCAGCTGCAAAGTTACCGAAAGAAACGTTAGCGACTTGTTTAGCGCTATTTCGACTTTTTGTAGACCTGTAAACGTAAGTGCAAGAATAGTGGAAAAACATCCGATAAAGAAGGAAGAGGTTAGCTCATGGAGACGTTTATACAGACGCGATGTGGAGGTTAAGAGGAGCGCGAGCTGTTAAGAGGCAGACAGTATGGCATGCCAGTGATCGCTCACATCTGTCAACTCATTTAAACGCACGCTTCCGTTAATCTGCCCATACTGGCGAAGCGGAGCGGTTTCAGATTCGACCTAATAAATATTGTACTGGTGTTCTGCGTCATATCTCTCAGGCGGGCACTTTTTTTGTATCAAATACTGCAGGCCAAAATGTGGCCTAACCAGGACCTATGGCACAAAGTGGTAACACGTTAAACCGCAAATTTTGCGCGGCAGCCCCTGAAGCTAAGTATATGAAAAACGGAGTGACGTCAGTTCATGAGGAGTGGGCAAACATGCTGCTGCTGCTCTTGCAGTAGGAAGGCATTACATACGCTTAGAAAAATTAAAATCGGAAGGAAATTAACATTTTTCGGTTATGTTTTCTTTACTGAACAGCCTCTTCCTAACATGACTTTTTGCACGAGAGTGTCAAGAAAATTGTCTTCCAGAGAAAGAATGGAGTTCATTTTGTCCTTACTATCTGGGCCTTATCTCTTTATCCTGCAACTAAAGAAATATTTACAATGCCCTAAAGTGATGAAATATTACCTGGGCGCTTTCACAGCTTCGCTAAAGGTGAAACACTGTGCCTAGAATGCAAAAAAAACCTTCGTCATAGAGTCGTGGGTGCTTGGAACAAGCAACGCCAATAGACACATGCGTAGTACACGTTACAGAGAGGAAGCTACCATCAGTACACTCTTCTCCTGCTCCGCTGATATTAAGTCTCCCCCTTATCCTTACCAAGCCGCCGCGGTGGCTCAGTGGTTATGGCGCTGGGCTGATGACCTGAAAGGCGCAGGTTCGATCTCAGCCACGGCGGTAGAAATTTCTGGAGCCCTTTACGGCGGCGTCCCTCATAGCCTCAGTCGCTTTGGGATGTTAAAACCTCATAAACCCATAAACCCCTATCCTTAGCCCCGTTGCTAGCCTGGAACCAGCTCACGGCCTCGACACTTAAGGCAGTGTCGCAGCAATGTTCTCCCTAGCGTTAGTGCGATCGCGAATAGATTGTTCACACTATGCCCGAAAATAAAAAAAGAAAGTGTCTCTCAGCGATACCACCACTTTTTATAGGTGGCTACGCATTCCTTTTTTATCCTGCATCGAATCCGTTCTGACCGCCCGACAAGACTGATACGTTTGACTCTGCTTTGCTTTTTCATTGTATTTGTCATTGTGATAGACGCTTTTCTTTCGCTTTGTGCATTATTTTTATTGCGCTCACCTGTCCTCCTTGGGTATGCTGTGTCTTTAGTTATTCATATATAAAAAAGAAATAAAATCAGGTACAAACCTTACGATTCGACAGGTTTCAAGAAACGAATATAAAGGCCAAACTAATATTTCCAGTCCATAAGGCCTACCCGAAGGCACCGTAATGAAGCTGCTGTACACATGACACCACGAACGCAAACTAGCCAAAATTTGTCTCCGCGCACAGATGAGAAGTACAGCAAGAATTACGAAACACAAGTACCACTCATTTGAATGCAGGCCAGCACACGTTCCTTCCGGGACAAGCTGGCGAGCCCAGTTGAACAGTTGCTGCTCGACCAATCCTTGGGCTTATCTAAAAAAGAAAACAAAAGTGCCCTGCGCACAACGTCGGTGTGAAACGTTAAAAGTAGATCATCTTCTACTACGCCTCTGCGCTGCTCTCTTCTATCAGGCAAAAGATAACGAACCCACTTGTACACATTCTGCCTTACCCGCAAGCGCGCGCTCAAAACGGGCCATGGTTTGTGACGCGTTTCAGCGGAAGGCATGTGAGCTTACGCTCTGATCACGCTCTCATTACCTGACTGATCTTTCAATGATGGAGCGACCATTTAATTCATGCCTTTATCTATCTGCCCACTCCTGCCCATGGCCTCGTAGTGAGGCTGTCTCAAAATAGTAAGAAGCCAGGGGGCCAGGGGGCCACGTGTGCTGCCAAGTGTCCCAGAGGCATCGTCTCAGCTTCCGCGTCGCCCACACAGCCTGCGCGAAGAATCCGGGCCGCGCTGTTTGCCGGAACCGCTGAGTGGCGCTCACGGACGAAGAAATCTCGTTGAGCGCGTCAACGGCTGCGCCCGCTGCCGGCCTCGACCCGCGCCATTCAGCGCCGATGAGCGACGGCTGCGGCCAAAGCCCTGGGTCGGCGCCAACGCGCAGACGCCCTGCGAGGGGATCCGACCTTCGACGGGAGTTTATTCAACGGAACCGCAGTGCGCGCTGCGGCCGACGCGTTTTTCGTCTTGTGGCATGGCTCGCATGTCCGGGACGCTAGCTCGCCACCATTTACTGACTCTAAGAAGGTAGAGGTGAGTTTCTTGCTGCAGAATAATAAGCACTGCTCGATCGAAACGACGAGACACAAGTACACGCAACTGCCCCGACTGAATTCCCGCGTTGTCGGGCAATAAAATTGGCGTGTGCTCTTCCGTCTCGCGTTGTCCGCGGTCAGTAGAGGAGCGAATCAACTCGCTGCCAAAACGGAGAATCCTTGCTTTCTGCAGGCGAAGTTTCTGCATGTCTTTGCTAGAACACGCTGTTTCCACTCACCGGCCGCCAACGGCAGATTGCAAGCACCAGCAAAGCGCGCCTTATCTCGGACACCAGAGTCTCTAATACGCGATTCTCTGTGAGTCAGCCGACCGTAGAACTGCGGTCGTTTCTGCGTTTGCAAGAGATAACCAAATCTTGCTGACTAAAGGAGCTGAAAAATTGTACACCTGCCTCTGTTTCTTTTCACGTATTCGGACTGTAAGCACAACACATTGCCCGAGAATGTGATCTAATGCCGAGCCGGCGATTCCATAAGAAAAGGAAACGATATCGTAGCCGCTAACTTCAAATCACAATCGATGCCAGGAGTAAAAACGAAAATAGGCAACTGTACCTGCTTGTCCCATCATGCGTTCGTGCTTACTCTTGAGTTGACTAAAGTAAGTAAGAGCCTCCGTTCAGCACAAAAGGACGTACCGAAAAGCTACAATGACTCCACCCGCGGATAGCACTCAAAAGGAGTAGTTCTCTAACACTTTCTTTCCGGTTTCTCTCAGAGAGGTTTACTGGTGGCCACATAAAAAAAAAGACCTATTTTTCAGGTTTTAAAGCATTCCAAAGCTTGGGCAGAAACCTGACCTGCGGAATGAAACATTCTGTTTCCCTCTTCATATCCAACAAATCTCAGACTCTGGATAATGCTGTAACCGAACATAATGCTTGTAGCCTTTAATTGTTATAAGTAAGTGCCTGCAATGGAAGACGGGAATCCTTTCTCACGTGCCGCATGAAATATCCCGAGAACAAGAACAAAACTTCATTTGGTGGGAGGCCCAAGGGGTTTCGTCCTGTAGTTTTTCATCCTGATGTCATGAAGGAAAAAAAAAACAAGAGGCGCATGCCGCAGTTTCATGTTAACATCGCAACAGAGATACGAAGCAAGGACGTGCGGATTTTGAATACGCAAACCGTCCAAGCAAAAAAAAAAAGGAAGCAGAAAAATCATAATATTGTTAAAGTGTACTGTCAGAAACATTGCTCAACTGAAATGATAGCCTGAGATTCTCTGCTACAAGCACACGGACAGAGCCAAGGCAGTCGTGTCAAGAGCCACTCGAAAGGATTTTGGAGTGCCGCATTCACATTGCTCGTGTCACCGGGTATCAGAGGCTGCCGCCGTCCTGTGTCGCCAAAACAATAAGCAACAGCGTTTGTAAGGCTGAAAGCGGCACCCTTCCAAATCCTCTGGGCCTGCATTGTCTCGAGTACCTGCCTAGGAGCGCTAAATGATGCTTTAAAATGCTACGATGCCCCCCCCCCCCCCCCCCCCCCGATCCTTGACATCGCTGAAGTTGGCAATGCAGCTACGCGCGAGCTTCGGGTATCATTCACAATTACAGCTTTAGGCAGGCCCAGCTATATTCCTACCACATCCAGAGGAGTGGAGAGGAGGAACGAGGTACTTAGAAAAAAATGCCGTGACTCTAGTCGTGTCTGGAGTGTTTCGTCGATGCAAAGCTGCCGGACGATGTAGTATGCCCTGCCCTTCATGATAAGTGAGAAGCCTCAGCAACGCATTAAATGTGTCACTGGGCCTTAAAAAGGCTTTTATACTGCCGGAATGAAATTCCTCTGGGCCCATTGTATGGGAAACACCGGAGCTCAAAGAAGCTTTAAATAAATATGAACAGATGAAAATAACAGTGCACAGTTTTCTGATTCAATCGTAAATGACACAAGAATCATATTCCGCGTATTGTGTTGCTCGAAATTCTGTAACACTGCATAATTCTCATTTAAGTCGTGCAGCAACACTGAGAGATTAGAGCCGCAGTCTTCAACAGCACCATCACTGGCAGCATTGGTGCAGAAAAAAGATGTTAAATTTAAAGCGCTCGAAGAGCAGCATTTCCTTTTTCTCGAATGACGTGAAAGTGAGGGCGGGCGGTGAGTCAGACTATACTAGAAACAAAGCGCAGGCCGCTTTGTGCGTGACTAGGCAATTTCGCCGACCGGTGCCGCAATCGGCCTTCCGCGCGACAGGGGACGCCAACGCGGAGGAGGCTGCATATTCAGGGAGGTACCGCAGTGGGGGGGAGTGGGGGGGAGGTACCCCCCCCCCCCCACACTGTAATGCCACGGCGCTGTGGGTTCCTTACTAAATAAATAAATAAATAGAGTACGCACGAAGAACACGCCTCTGCCAGAGCTGCAGGAAATTTTCAGATATGGTAGTAATTAAGTTACTATTATAGAATCAGAATAATTAAATTATTTTGTTAGACAGTGCAAACACATCGCTGTTCTAATAATTTAGCAGCGTAATGAATTTCTTTCAGGCGGAGAAGAAGGAAATAAAATTTTTCTAAATCCCCTTTACTAGAAATGGATCAATTTCTTTAGGTCGGGAAAGGTGTTGTCTTTCCTCCGAACAACCACCCCAGAATCTACGACTTTGAATCTCAGTTGCTCCTGCAGTACAATGGATAGAGAAATTTGATATAATCGTGAAAACTGAGTCTGCGGACTTGCTTGTATCCGTATAAATATTTGCAGTACCTTTCGGAAGTCAATGTAATAGCACTGTATTTTGTGATCAGTAAATGGCGATGAAATTGAACTGCATTTCCTTAATTTATCTGCGATATCGTCACATAATTACCTTTATAAAATAATTGTGCCATATGGGAAAGTGTCTTTTTTGTTTGACCACCCCTGGGTTCTCCACAAAAAATGCGTTTAATTCCCTCTCAAGCAAAGCACATACGCAGCTGCATTGTCAGGAGGAAGCCACGACTGTGAAAAAAACATTCCCTGTCTAAAAAGCATTCCTGTCGAGCTAAGGTTTCTGTCATGCGGTCGCTAATGTAACACGCATCTCTCATGAGCAAATACGCATCTTCAGAAACAGCTGTGGGACAGAGGTTATTTCGTCTTCGAGAAAGTCCACGCATAGAAATCCTCTCTCTGTCCGTACGCGTGCTTGGCGCTAGTGTGTCTCGAACACAAAACTTCTGCTTTCTCATGTTCGCCCCTCCAACATGCAAAACAAATGTATGTTCAGCAGGTCACAACGCCCTCAACGAAGAAATGCCGCGGCCGTCGTCTTACCAATCATCAGAGCCAACACCTCACCTGCTCTTAGAGAACGTAATCTCTTCGCCTTGCCAAGCGTATGTACCATTTTATCATCCTCAACAGAGAACCGTCCAGCAGCTTTTATCACTCGCGATTACAACCGCCATTCCATCCTAATCAGCCCACCACTACTCACCCGTGTTTAGACCCACGTCGAACAATCGCGCTTCTATGCTTATTTCATGACATGGTTTTCAGCCTGCACGCTGCCACCCTGCCGCCGTCTCAGTAATGCCGCTCTTTCTGTCGCCTTCATAATCATCTAAACTTTACTGACTCCAAGTTCGAATGTAGCCAGGTGTTTGAAACGTCTGCACCGCCACCTGATAAAGGCACAGACCTCGATACCTCGATGACGTTATAAACAAGCGAAGTTCTGCCTCATTTAGAAGCGAGAAATGCCCACATTTGAGTGGCCTTTTTTTAATTTTTCTTTACTTGCCTGTACATAGGTTTTCGTAATATACAATATGAACCATAATCCGTCTTATTTGTCCTATAAATATTGCTACTGTGACTGCATGTTTAAAAAATTTACAACTCCTTAAACACTCTGATTTCCTGTCTGTTTCAGTGCTTGCTTACTGCTGACAATCATATATCATGCTATTTTCTTTACTGCTGCATTTCCGTACTGCACGAACGAGCACGTGAAGGAATGTATGAACCTGTGTGTCTGCAGCCGGTGTCTGGAGAGGCAGGATCATGAACGCAAGAGTAGGCCTCCTCCTTCGCACACTCGCCTAGAGCACACCGACCCTCGCAGAGCTACGATGAAATAAAACAAGGAAGAACAAGGATTCGGTTTCACCGCTTACGACGCTCAAAGCAACACTGCGCGTTCTACTTGAAAGGGTCGTCCTTGCGGCTTCCTAAACTCGTTTCTATGCCTGCCGGCTGCTTGAAGCCCTGCTCACGAATGTATCCTCCCATTTCTGGGGAAATTTAGCTTCACTCCCAGCTCCATGTGCCCCCGCGCCCTTCTTCCACAATCTGCGGCGCGGTGTGAGCGCTCATGAGCTTCGACAGAACTAAATCCAGGATAAATAACTAACCAAGGACAAGTCCGCATGCGAGACACACTGTGACCAGTTCGGACGGCCTAGCCAAATACGAGGCGGTTGGCCAGCTCAGAACGTAGTACGGTATACTGGTGGAAAGAATACCCTAGCGTGGACGTGCACTTTCATGGATAATGGCGCACTTCTGACTCCTGAAGAACGCTCTTCGAAGCCTAGTAGGGAGCTGCATGGGTTGCCCCGGGATTGAGCTGTCTGCGTGCTCCGGACAAATGTACGGCAGAGTTCACTAGCACCTACGATGTAGGCAAACCGCTAGGGCATTAAACGAATTTAGACCACAAAGATGGGGCAGGATAGCGCGGAAGCCATTCTTAAATTGCAAGGCAGTTCGATTGCCTCCTGAATTTCAGGCAGGAGCATTTTTCGACTCCCTTCCTGTCAGACTTTTCTATCTTAAATAAGACATTCGCAAGAAGATATTAGTACGAAGTCGTCTTTTTCTTCCCGGTGGCTACGCCGGGAGGCTTAAATGAGAGCCCATGATGCTGGTTAACACTAATTCATTGCAGGATCACATGAAAAAACGCCTAGGACGCTCCAAACCTAAGTCAAGTTAGGCAAAATGCCGGTACCGACTCTCCAAGAATATCAGGGCAATTCATTATCTTTCATCGGGAGTTGTTAGACGATCGCTTTTTGTGGTTATTACTAATGACAAAATTTGTTTTGCCCTAATACTGGGACCCAAAATGCGGACTCCTTACCAGTAAAGCCAACGCTATTCACATTATTGCCACAAGGGTACATTGTTTTTTGTTAAATTTTTTTGCTCCAATACCTATTTCTTTTAGTTTTTACGCGCTTTTCTCAAGTAATGATGTTGCACTCAGAAGGACTTATAGGTGTATGATGCCAGAGGCTGGAAGGGTTGCATTGAAAGGCGTCTGCCACTTTGCTCTTGGGCTGCACGAAAGATTCCGTGCTGCACTTGTGTAGCACTTCTTAGTCACTCTGTCAACTCGGATTGTTACAAAGCGACATCTGTCCTCCCGTGTTTGATAGCTAACCAAAAATCTGAGTGTTCCCGCTCGCAAAAATTTCCTTTCAGGTTTTAATCACGCCATGCCAAGTACGCCATGTATACGTTATCGCTTCCGAGACAGTAATAAAAGCGACGAACGTCAAGACAAGCGCGGTGGTTCAGTAACGAAGGGCAGAGAAGCGCAGATGACAACATGCTAGCAGTATGCCCAACGGGAGCTGCTCAGAAGGAGTGAAATTGCTAGAAGCGGCCAGGAAGCACTGATCTTCGAAAGGTCGGCGCTTTGAAGGCCTGGCTGCAAGCAGAGCGCCACTTAGTCTAAGCATCGTTAAGCGCCGAAACATGACACAGAGTTGGCAGCGTACACTGGCGTCGCACTTCTCATGGCAGTGCTTCCGCATGGAGCGAACAAGTCGGCAAGCCAAGAGCGTCGCAGTGTTCCTCGCTTACCTTTTGTTAATACTGATAGTACCGAAATGGCAAAAACTTTGGGGGCTTTCTTAACCGCATTCTTAAAGAAAATGCGAAAGCATTTAGGTTGCCTGCTATGGTGCCTACAATGATTTCAGTATTCCATGTGCACTTTTGCCGCCAGCACTACAGTTGTAACCGGTTCCAGTGTCGTTACATAGAATTCATGAGCCATCACCTTCTCGCCTATTCAAGTACCTTCAATTGAATTATCATGTGAGGCTTTACTAATACGGTCCACTAATCCACCCTACTCCACCCACTAATTCCCCTTAACCAATACCCTGGGGTGGGCTTACTTCCAGTGTTTTGGCCGGTACTTTAGAGTTTTGTGGATGGACTAACTCCGAACTTTGGGGGGTCCTCAGATATTCATATTTGGAGACGCCCTGTGATTGGTCCACTGGTGGTCACGGTCACGTCGCATTGATGACGCCACGACCCTTTCGACCAATCAGGGAATTTTGTTACAGGCAGACCGGAAACTATTTGTGAGACGACCACATAAATGCTATCGCATCAATAGTGCACATTTCAGAACATGCAGGTCTCTACACCAAGCACTTGAACGGTAACATCTTGTGTAAAGCAACGACTGTCCAGGAAAAAATAGCTACTCATGAGGAGAACCGAGACAATGACTCCATACTAGCAGAAAAAAGGGCCCCCTGGAGATGTCAATGTGTTCTTACAGAATTTCCTTATGACTACCACAAAATACCTTCCCTCAAGAACCAAGAAACAATATTCGTCAGCAACACAATTCACGGATACACCTACATTCCTTAAATAGACGTGTGACTGTGGCCCTCAGGGGCGTTTACCGTCAGCGCCGCTACTGAAACGCACAGTGCTCGAATAATGGAGGCAGGAAAAGCACAAACCATTGAGATCCTTCGCAAGCTTTATGGCCATAATAGTAGATCATAATAGGCCATATTAGTAGAGAAAAGAAAAAGAATTTTCGCGCCGGTTTGATAACCTAAGTGCTAATGCCTTAATTTGCCAAGCACACCTGCTGACTCCATTCTTTAGCATCGAACCGATTGGCTAAAGGCAGTTTTCCGTTCCCACTGCGTGCTCCATCTCGCGTGCGTTCCATCTCGCCACTCGCGCCAGTTAAATAGGCCTATCAGCACAAGCACGTGCTGGCTGTCTCAATGGCGCAATCAAAGAGTCTTACTTCATGTCATGCAAGATTGCGGCTTCGCTATGCTTCAGCAGACAGATAAAAGGAGAACCGTTGACTCCAACACGCAACCTGAGCCAACAGTAATTCCTTGGAGATATCAGGGCTCCACCATGAAATTTATAAGGCTCTATATCAGTTAATGCGATGAGAGAGGGCCGGCTAGTTGAACACAAAAAATGTTTCCCTAATTATACCTCCATCTAATGTGAGTGCAGGCGCAACTGTCAGAAAAAGGCGTTTCTGTGTTAGGCTTTCCCCTCTAGCTCACTCACGAGCCAATGCCGATGCCTTTCGCTGCCAGGGATGGCCTCGCCGAATGGAAAGGGCACAACGCAACACACGCCCTACTGCGAACTGTGCGGCTACCGCGACGCGTGAGACTAGGCGGACAACTTCGCGTGATTGGCACCGCCAGGAGCAGCGACGACTAGGAAAAAGAGAGGGCGCCGCGGTAAGAATGATCTGTTCGGTGCTGCCCGTTGCGAAGCTCTTTTGAGGCCTCGTATAGAAACACTCTAGTTGAGACAAGCGGGTAGAATCGCATCCTGTCAACAGGAACTGACGCAGTGACAACGAGTGGCTACGACCACTAGTGGCCAGTTGCGGAAGCGGCATTAGTTACTGCGGCGAAGACGATCGCCTAGAGTGCGCCACGGTTCGCGTGTGGAACATCGCAGCAGACAGCACAGAAGCGCCGGGCGAACGGCGCGAGCCATTTCCGGCCCCCAGCCGGCGTCCATCAGCTCTGTCCCCGTACCGCCGCGTATGAGCGTTGCTGAAGGGGCAGGAAATGCAGGCACACGTCGCCACAGTGGCATCCAGCGAACCACGCAGACCCACCGCGGCGCCACCGTTTCGAACTCGCGCGTCTGCAGAGGGCTTGCTATAGGGTCGTCGAGGAACAGCTCTTGCGGCTACACAGGAGGGCTCACAAGAAAAAACAGCAGCTATTCGCACCGTCATTCACCAACTTCAGTGTCGGCGACCTCCCTAGGGAGCGCAGCGCCGATGGTTTCTCGATCAGTCTGCACAAACCCTTTTGTAGCGCTTGCCTCGGCGAAACTGGCATGGAGGACAAGACGCTCTTGACGTTGCTCTGATATCCACCTGTTCCAGCAGGCACTGTAAGCCGTCTTCAAATGCGGAGATGGCTGCTGCCGCGGAATCCTGACCATCAAGATCAGGGCTCGTGTGTCTTGGGGGGCAGCGTTCCACGGACGGACACGCACCACTAAGCCGCACTGACCACGCACCAGGGGACGCTCTTTTCCATGCTCACCTGCGGCAGTGGCGGCGGACGTTGCAAGTGGCACGGCCAGTGCTCGCGATGCAAGGCTCTTCCGCAAAGAACAGCGCACACGCAAGAGGGATGGCAGCTGCTACATCCTGGCTGCTAGCGCTATTCGCGTACATTCGGGTTCTTGCCGAAGGGGCCTGCAGTCGCGAGCAGCGGCTCCGTCGCCGAATCGGCGCGCCCCCTGCACACCTGTGGCCGCGCGGCTGCTCAGTCCATCTTGACGCTGGCGCCCGCGGGGGAGGCGGGTTCCTGCTTCATGAGGCTCTTCTGGGACAGGGCGAGCAGCGCGTTGAGGCTGTTCTCGGCGTCGGCCGCGTCGTCCATGGGGGGCGGTGCCATGCCGTTGGGGTGCTGCTGCTGCACACCGTGGTGGAGGTCGAGTCCGTTGCTGCCCGGCCGGTCGTGGCCGTTCTGCAGCGACGGGTGCTGCGGCGGAGGAGCCCCCTGGACCATCCGGGACGTGCCCACGTAGTCGCCCCGGTCCAGCCTGGGAGGTCTTCCGCGGGGTCGCGGTGGCGGGGGAGCCGGCGGAGACGAAAGGTCGGTGGCGCTGCAGTGGCTGTTGGCGCCGCTCGACTCTTCGGACTTGATCTGCGACGCCAGCTCTTTGATGACACGAAGACCTGCGCACAGAAGCGGCGGCTTAGCAGTGGCGGTGCGCCACGCGGGCTATCGCAAGGTGCAGCTCGTGCCAACCTCTGTCAGTTGGCTTTGGAGCGCGAGCTGCATCAGTCTACAGTGGCCGGCATGTCATTACGCAGCAGAAAGACAGAAAACTATATAGATAAGCACAAAGATACCGGCTCGGACACGGCCACTCCAGCCGGGTCTCCACCCTTCGGCGAAGGCCAACTGGCACAATCAAATTCTTAGGCTCCCACCTAGACCAAGTGCACTTCCTGTTAGTCATTGATAGCCCACTGCGGCTAACATTCGCAGTTCATTGGCCGTGTCGGCCGTGTGTGGCGTCATAATTTTCGAGAACCAGCTAACGCTGATCCATGGTCGTACCCTAACGGTAAGCAGCTACAATTCCTTCGCACTGGATGGCACATTTTCTGTCCGCTCTCCAGCTTCCTCACTGCCGACGCGGCTGGAGTGAACATATAGTGTACAGCGATTTTCGCATTGACCATGAGTACGAACGAGTGCAAGAGACCCAGAGAAAATAGCTGTGTTCTGCAACAAGTCAGTGCAATTACCTTTGTGAGCAATTTGTTTTCAATGCCTCATAAGTAGAACACGTTTATAAGCTGGTGTGCTGTATGAAGAGCTGTATCGTAACTATGTGCTTATATTAATATGGCACGAATTTTTCCTTTGTATAATAAAAAACAAAGAAAGGTGAAAGGAAGAGTGCAACAAAGACGGAAAGAATTACACGTCCACAAAATGAAGCTCCAGAGTACAGCTCAAATATATTTCAACACAGGCTTTTGTTTGGGTACAAAAGTAGCTCATTAGGCATCCACACAATATGCAACTGTCAATACTACCACCGCTTGCATTTTCTGTGGTCCAGAGACATCTCATCACCTGCCTCTTTGTATAAGCTTCAAGACAAGTGCATGAATATAAAACAAATATGACACGAGTTGCGGTATGCGTGCAAATCATTTAAATCTCCTCCTACAACTACAGCCGGCAAAAAAAAATGGCAAAATTTGGCTTTAGAAGGGTCCAGCAGAGCTGCAGCAAGTCAATGCTTATTTCACGACTTCAACGTCTGCCAGTCGTGACAAAACTCTTTGCTGAAAAATTCTTGAACCCGTCTTTCCTACACTATACGATTTCAGCAGCGCGAACACGGTTAGGAAAAAACAGACAGAAAGGGGGACAGGACAGAGCGCTGAACTATCAACTTTATTTCAAGAATGACCAAGACCCCGCTCTTGAATACACACGCCACATCCGCGATTTCAGCAGCCACGGGGCTGCTGAAATCGTATAGATTCCCACCAACTAGCCCGCCAGATTGTGTTATTCAATTTCCTACACTGCACCTCGTTTTTTTTTCGCACGATGTGACAATTCCCCATAGCATAGTTTGCATAAATTACGCCGGCGCAACGTTCGCCTTTATTTCGCAGCGAGAACAGCGTTGAGGGTAAGAGCTGTTTTTTGTTAACTGTACACGTTTGATGTGATTTCTATCCCCTGCTGCTGCTGCCTCTTTTATAGTGTTTTGTATGGACAGGCCAGACTTATCACCATGGGCAGTGAGATCAAAATTTCAACCACGAACTTCGACAAAAGAAGCTTCGAAATCACAAGCACAGCACTTCAAGCTGCCAAAGCTCAAAGCATGCCAGATGCAGAGAGTCGAGACACGAAAGATACAGGCGCATGGCAACACATTGAAATCCACCGGTCTAGGTTAGCTTCCCAGGGATAAAAAATTCATCGGATACGCATCGTGCTGGCAATGCGAATTTCTACGGAGTCTTGGGTAGCGCTGAGTAACACACAGTAAACTATGGAAGGCAGGGTGTGAAATGTCTGTTGCATTTACGCCACTGCGCTCGCATTACCACAATGGGTAGGCTACAGCGAGCACCTTTCACTGACAGGGCCAGGAGTTGCCGGGGCAGTCATGTGCAGACACGTAGGGTGCATGGGGCCACGGCATGTGGGGATAGTCATGAGGGGAGACAGATGACGTCTAAGACACCGTGATTTAACTGAATGCGCAACACAAGGCTGTCGCTGTGAAAAATACAGATCAAAAGAATTCCAGAGGGTAACAGCGATAACAAAAAATTGCAGTGAATTCGGTGAGCTACATTACAACCGATACCAGATTGAGTTAGTAAAATCATTGAAATCGCTTGGTGTAATATTCGCTGAAGACATGCAATGGGACGACTACTTAAGTCATATAGCATTAAAGACATCTCAAGCCATAAAATTTATGACACGTTACAAATGTTGTCTCCCACAAAAGGTAAAACTTCTGTTATATCGTGCATTATTTCGCTCACATCTAAACTACTGTTCATTATTATGGGGTACTGCTACACAAACCAGTCTGAAAAAACTTGCCGTTCTTGAAAATAGGGCCCTCAGAATTGTTCATAACCTACCATATAGCTACTCAACTAAAAACTTATTTTCCAAGCTCAAGATTATTAACGTTTTCAACCTTTATGCATATAAACTATTGCGCACCTATAAAATAGAACAAAGATGATGCATTACAAACATATCTGACTTAGCCTCAATTCAGTTATTTCAGTGCGCATACCAACGCCGTCGCAAACCACACTGTGTAGTACCTGTAGTGAGAACAAACTATGGACGCCAAATGGTAACATTCCAACTTCCCTCACTCCTGAATAGATTAATTGCTGCTGTAGTGTGCCAAGTGTGACAGGTTCCGCTACCACCATGCGCCGACACTGCGCTGCGCCTGACGACGACGAAGTTATGCGCCGACACTACGCTGCGCCTGACGACGACGAAGTTCCCCCGCTCTCTTCTCTCTTGGTGCTGGCTACGCCCGCCTACGCTGCCAGACCCTGCACAGCGGTTCGGTCTCTTGAGGACGCCTAATAAACGCACCCCTACAATTGGTGCAGGTGCTGGGTTCGTCCCCTACCAACCTGGAACTCCGGAGCCGTACGCTGCCGCCTGTGTCAACCATGCCAAATGAGACTGCCCCAACACCGGCGGCCAGTTCAACCACCGTCATTTGTTCTGGCGCCATCTGGCAGCGTGACCCTGCCCTCTTCAGTGGCACTGCCGACCAAGATGTTGACGACTGGTTGTCATCGTATGAGCGAGTGAGCAGCTACAACAAATGGGATGACACTATCAAGCTGAGTAACGTCATCTTTTATCTCACGGACGTGGCGAACCTCTGGTTTCGAAACCATGAGGCGGACCTACCCACTTGGCCCGTATTTAAGAAGAGTTTTGCGGAAGTATTCGGCCGCCCTGCGGTGCGCAAGCTCCGTGCCGAACAGCGCTTACGGGACCGCGCTCAACACACCGACGAGACCTTCACAAGTTACATTGAGGACATCGTTGACCTCTGCAAACGTGTCAACGCCGCCATGTCAGAAGCGGACAAGATCCACCACATCCTCAAAGGCATCGCTGACGACGCATTTCAGATGCTCCTCGCGAAAAATCCTACCACCGTCAGTGAGGTTATTAAGCTTTGCCAGAGCTACGACGAGCTCCGCAAGCAGCGCGCTTCCACACGGCGTGCCGGTGTCTGCGACGAGGCCCTCTCTACACTGGCCCTGGGCGGTACTTCTCCTGAGGACTCCCCTCTTCTCAACCAAATCAAAGCCTTCGTTCGTGAAGAGGTCGCTCGCCAGCTGTCCCTCATATCACATTTTCAAGACCCCGCCCGCCAAGTTCCTGACTCGACCCCGTCTTTGGCTCCTACCATTCGCCGTGTCGTGCAAGACCAAGTCGCTGACCTGCTACCGTCAAGCCCTGTGCTCCCGCCTGTGACAGCACCCCTGACGTACGCCCAAGCAGTGGCCAGGCCATGACATACGCCGGCACCCGATTCCTACCAGGCCGCCCCTTCTATCCGTCCGCCGCCGCCGTCTGAGCCCCCGTCTCAAGCTCCGTTCTCAAGAGTTCGCCCACATCCTACGAATTCCTGGCGTACTGCGGACAACCGACCCATCTGTTACGCCTGTGGTCGGCCCGGCCATGTCGCGCGGCTTTGCCGCCAGCGCCTTCCGCCTTCTCGACCTGATCTGCGCTCCTACCCGTACGATGCCGAACTATCCTCGCCGAGAAGTCCACCTGGTCCCCCCTTTGTTTCCCCTGATCGCCAAATTTACACCACTCGCCGATCGCCTTCCCCTCGACGCCGTTCCCCTTCTCCGATGCTGCGACGTTCTAGCTCCGCACTTGAGGGAAACTAACAGCCGCAGTTCCGGGGGCAAGAACTGCGCTTGTTTCGAACTCCTCAAGTCCTCCGAGTCGTCCCGCTAATGTAATCGTAGTGTTCGTGGAAGGTGCCAAGGTTCTCGCCCTCGTCGACACGGGCGCTGCAGTATCTGTTATAAGTGAAGCTCTCTGCCGCCGACTCCGCAAAGTGACTACCCCACTTTCTGACTTTTCGCTTCGCACCGCCTCATCACAGCGCATTCATCCCTCAGCCGCATGTACGGCCCGTGTCCTCATTCAAGATGTTTTGTACACCATCGAGTTTATTGTGCTGTCTCACTGCTCACACGACATCATCCTGGGATGTGACTTCCTTTCGACCCATCGTGCCGTTATTGACTGCGCTCGAGCTGAAATCGCCTTTTCTCCGCTGTGTGACGCTCCCTTTTGCGACGTACCTACGCAGTCTGCCAAACTTGTGGTCGCGACTGATACCGACATTCCTCCGTTTTCTGCTGCCCTCGTACCCCTCTCCTGTGCCGGCGTCACTCATTCAACTGTTTTCTTCACGCCTTCCGAAACCGCTTCCCGCCATCCCTGCCTCCTGCTTCCCTTTGCTGTTCTGACGATCGACCATGGACAAAGTACAATTTACGTCTCGAACCCATCTTCGTGCCCGTCAGCAGTGCTCCGAGGTGAATGCCTCGGGCGTATTGAAGAACTTGATTCCTGCCTTCCCTACCCTATTCTTGATACCACCGCTTCCTTCGATGTCGATGTGCTCAGCTCCTGTGATGTTAAGAATGATCCACCGCCCTCCGACGTCTTCCACCGTGCCATTGACGCTGACCTTCCACCCGCGCTACGTGATCAACTCGTCGCCCTCCTCCAGCGCTTCAGGTCTTCTTTCGATCTTCCTCAGACTGCCTTGGGCCGTACGTCTATCGTTGCGCACACCATCGACACCGGTACACAATCCCCTCTTCGCCAGCGCCCCTATCGTGTCTCGGCTTCTGAGCGCCGCGTCATTTCTGATCACGTGGACGACATGCTCCGTCGGGGTGTCATACAGCCCTCTCACAGTCCTTGGGCGTCTCCTGTTGTGTTGGTAAAAAAGAAAGATGGTTCTATCAGGTTCTGTGTTGATTACCGCCGGCTCAACAACATCACACGCAAGGACGTCTATCCCCTGCCACGAATTGATGACGCCCTGGACTGCTTGCAAGGAGCTGAGTATTTCTCCTCGCTGGATTTGAGGTCAGGTTACTGGCAGGTGCCTATGGCTGACACTGATCGCTCAAAAACTGCCTTCATAACACCTGACGGCTTATATGAGTTCAACGTCATGCCGTTTGGCCTTTGCAACGCCCCGGCAACTTTCGAACGCCTGATGGACACCATCCTTAGTGGACTCAAGTGGGAGAGTTGTCTTTGCTATCTCGATGACATCGTCATCTTTTCTGCGGACTTTTCTTCTCATCTCATCCGCCTGGAGCGCGTTCTGACTTGTCTTACTGACGCTGGGCTCCAGATGAATTTGAAAAAGTGCCGCTTTGCTGCCCGACAACTCACCATTTTAGGACATGTAGTCTCTAAAGACGGCATTCTTCCGGACCCCGCCAAACTTCTTGCAGTTGCCGAATTTCCGAAGCCCACCTCACTGAAGCAGCTCCGTAGCTTCGTTGGCCTTTGCTCGTACTTCCGTCGCTTCATCTTAAATTTCGCCTCGATCATCGCTCCTCTGACCCAGCTACTCGCAGGCAGCTCCAACCTCTCCGCTTGGACGCCTGCTTGCGATGACGCCTTCGACACCTTGCGCCGCCTTTTGGTTTCGCCTCCTATCCTGCGCCACTTTGACCCGACTGCGCCTACTGAGATCCACACTGACGCCAGCGGTATTGGACTGGGTGCCGTTCTCACCCAACGCAAACCTGGCTTCCGTGAATATGTGGTCGCCTACGCCAGCCGGACCTTGAGTAAAGCGGAGGCCAACTATTCTGTTACCGAACGAGAATGTTTGGCCATCATTTGGGCCATTGGAAAATTTCGTCCCTATGTCTACGGTCGCCCGTTCTGTATAGTAACCGACCACCATGCCCTGTGCTGGCTGGCCTCTCAAAGACCCGTCAGGCCGCCTAGCTCGCTGGGCTCTGCGATTGCAGGAGTATGACATTCATGTCATTTACCGCTCCGGCCTCAAGCATAATGACGCGGACGCTCTTTCCCGCTCGCCGCTACCTAGTGCTTCATCGCCTGCTCCTGTGTCTGCTTACGACTTGTCCTCGCTTGCCACTGCCGACATGTCAACCGAGCAGCAGAAAGACCCTTGGATCGCCAGTCTTATTAACTTCCTTTCGAGTCCTACGACTGATAATTCGTCCCGTTCTCTCTTACGTCAAGCCCGTTTTTCTATTCGGGACGGTCTCCTCTACCGTCGCAATTACCTGTTCGACGGACGCAAATGGCTCCTAGTGATCCCCCGCCATCTACGCACCGACATTTGCGCCGCTTTTCATGCGGACCCACAGTGTGCCCACGGCGGCGTGTTGAAAACCTACACGCGTCTGCGTCTTCGATTCTACTGGCGTGGCATGTACCGCTTTGTTCGCCACTTTGTGCGATCTTGCCCATCCTGTCAACGGCGTAAATGTCCGCCTCACACCTCGCCTGCTCCACTGCAACCGTTACCCTGTCCTGCCCGCCCGTTTGACCGCGTTGGCATAGACCTCTACGGCCCCCTCCCTCCCACTCCCGCTGGTCACCGCTGGATTATCGTGGCCGTGGATCATCTCACACGTTATGCTGAAACGTCTCCATTACCATCTGCCTCCGCCCGCGACGTGGCTTCCTTTCTTCTAAAGAACCTGATTCTTCGCCATGGTGCTCCTCAAGAACTGCTCAGCGACCGTGGACGCGTATTCCTGTCTGACGCTCTTGAGGCCCTCCTCAAGGAATGCCACATTATCCATCGAACCGCTTCGTCTTATCACCCTCAGACCAACGGCCTGATCGAGCGTTTCAACCGAACCCTCAGTGACATGCTGTCCATGTACGTCGACGCCAACCACTCCAACTGGGACCAAGTTCTTCCCTTCGTCACCTACGCATATAACACTGCGACACAAACCACCACTGGATTCTCTCCCTTGTTTCTTCTGTACGGCCGCGAGCCCCCCTGCACGATGGATACTCTTATTCGCTACCGACCCGACATTTCCGAGTCCACGCCACTGTCCGACGCTGCCAGGTACGCCGAAGAATGCCGCCAGCTTGCTCGCTCGTTTACCACGCAGACCCAGTGGCAGCAAAAACATGACCGCGACACTTCCGCGGCCTCTACCTCCTACCCTGCCGACTCCCTTGTGTGGCTCTGGGTGCCTCCCACAACTCCCGGCCTTTCGCGGAAACTGCTGCATCGGTATCATGGTCCCTACCGGGTTCTCAAGCAAACATCTCCGGTCAATTATATTGTTGAGCCTGTTGCACCCGCTGCGGACTTGCGTCGCCGTGGCCGCGAAACCGTCCACGTCGACCGACTGAAGCCGTACTACGACCCCTCTGTTCTTCCTTCCCCTTAAGACGCCAGGATGGCTCCTTTTCACCCGGGGGAAACTGTAGTGTGCCAAGTGTGACAGGTTCCGCTACCACCATGCGCCGACACTGCGCTGCGCCTGACGACGACGAAGTTATGCGCCGACACTACGCTGCGCCTGACGACGACGAAGTTCCCCCGCTCTCTTCTCTCTTGGTGCTGGCTACGCCCGCCTACGCTGCCAGACCCTGCACAGCGGTTCGGTCTCTTGAGGACGCCTAATAAACGCACCCCTACACTGCAAACATTAACATAGGAAATATTAGCTGCTCTGACCTCCTCAACTACTTTATTCCTGAAGCCACATTTTTCTAGCATTAAAAATTTGAACTTGTATTTCATGTATTGTTAGCTGTTGTTATAATCTTTATAACAGGTTTTTTTTTGTTGTTTTTGTTGTAATTTCTTAAAGCCGCATTGATTTTCTGCACACGCTGGTGATTGTTTATGTGTCTGTTGTCTCTTTCTTTCTTTCTCCCTCTCTCTCTCTTTTATTTTCTCAGAAGTGCCGTCGCATGCCACTGCCTACTTGCTGTTCAGGGGGGTGGGAATTTTGTCAAGCGATAACCGCTTTTATTCCCATCCCCTCCAACACTGTATGGTGATGGAAATAAATTATTATTATTATAACTTGATCGATGCACGGATAGCTCCGGTGTCGGTCATTCTGCGCATACGTATGAATTGTGCTGCAACTCCTGCCCTGATGTTGAAAATATCTCGAGGGAATTATCCGTTCAGAAAAATAAAACACTAAGAAAATAGCTTAAACTGCCTGCCTTCGTGTACGCGCACGGAGCCGCACTCAAAGCCAAAATTTTGTCGTGGCTTTATAACGCAAAGCTAAGAAGCCGAGAAAGAGACGACGGGAGATCGAGGACTGGTCTTTATGAGGTGCGCCTTTGACCACATTTGAAAAGGCAGTGCCATGAACCGTCGCGGAGAAAAAAAAACTGTATGTATTTATGTCCTGTGTTATCTCGATAACATGAAAAGCATATCGAGAAAAGATGTAACAAATCCTGCAGTTTAAGCGGCTAGTTCTCTTAATTCCTTCCTTTTTAGATGACTGCAATAAGTGAGGGCATATTGACCACGACGCAAAGAAATAAAAAAAAAATCCTGTCGGCCCTAGTTCCTCGAAATGCGTTTTTTTTTGTCTGCCATGAGTATGAATGAACCTTCACAAAAGTAAAGAAATAAAGAAATTTGCTGTTCTACCGTACATTCACCAAATGTCACACCGTTTGAAGCAAGTAGGCAGCAGATATGGCATCGATGTTCTTTTTTCTGCACCAAACAAGCTCGGCAAATTGTGCGCCATTGTAGACTGAAGGGCCAGGGATGAGGAAAAGAAACGAAGAAAAACAAAAAAAGGTTGCCAGATTAAGCATGACCTGAGGTTTGTCCCTTGTCCTGAAGGGGTTGTGTATCAAGTGCCGTTCACGTGCGGGAAGACTTAAATAGGTCAAACAGGAAGGTGCTTGAACATCCGCCTAAAAGACCACAAGACTCCTTTGAAAGAGGCACCGTCGTCAAATTTGGCCATGCATTACAGGAACTGTCCCCAGAATAACCAACCTGATCCTTCTGAAAAATCATGTACCCCATTTTTAATGATACTAGGATCCTGCACAAACATAAAGATAAACTAACAAGGGAAATCAGTGAAGCGTTTCATATCCACAAAAACAGTGACTCGTGCGTGAGCACCCCCTCCGTAACAGTTCACGACTGTGAACTAAAGTATCATGGTTCAGGTGATTGATGTATCACTATGGGTTTGGTGTTGCCATACACTGTTGGTTCTGGATGGAGTATATATTGCGTGTTGTTTCCAATAAACTAAGGGCACGTTCCGCGACCACGTACTAACTACGGTCTCCAGATGCTTCGATACAGGCTGCCTAGTACACTAAACAAATATAAGCTAACGGAAGAGCAGCTGCGGGTTCTAACCAAGAAAAAATTATTCGACATTATTTGCTAATCCGTACTGTAAGATTTAATTGTATTTATTAACTAATGCACTGATTCACTGTTTCTGCACTTATCTTGAGCGTATATTTTTTCCATTGTTCCTTGTTATTCTTTCCCATCATATGGTAGAGAGAGGGTGTGGTAGATGGTCCTTGGCGATCACAAAATGAACAAGGGATGGGAAAACCTCAGGTTGCTTGAGCCAACGTTTCGACAAGGGGACTTGTCTTCGTCTGGGCAAAGCGTTCATCATTGGCAGGGATTAAATAGGGCCTTCGCTCCGAGGAGGAAGGCCCGGAGGTGGGGAAGGAAAGTGGTGTGAGAGGGGATGCGTGTCAGGAAGGGGAGGGAGGTGAACCTTGATTATGTATTTTATGTACTCCCGAACTGTCGTGCTTGCTGCCATGTTGTCCGGGGAGACGGGACCAGTCAAGCTGCCCTTTACGCAGCTTTTATCCCGTCACCCTCGCCACACCTCGTACATGCCCTGTACTTGTTGTGGGAAATAAACTGAAACTGAAACTTTCAGTTGACAGTCAGTGCCGGTCCTGTTGTCTTCTTCTTTCTTTGTCCCTCGTCTCAGCACTGTTTTTTTCCCAGCAGTATGTACCAACTAGCTCAATTCTCCGTTTTATTGACGTTTCATGAATATGAAATAGGCCAAAGGATACTTGGATGTCTGAAACATTTCTATGCACGTCGTGAGGCACCTAGTTAAATTCATTTAATTCTTGCTCATAATTACAAATGTAAGCCAACAGCTCCCAACAAAATCTTCATATGCCATGATGACGGCAAGTATTGTGTATTCCTGTAAAAATTAAACAGCAATAAAAATAGTGTTTGCTGCACTGCACTACATTTCAAAACATTCTCTTCTTGTACCCTTTCTGCTTGCCGGAAATTAGCGAGATCAGTGTACGATAAACATTTATATAACATCCTATGGTGATCCCAACTTCCTACAATGGTCCTACAATGACAACGCCCTACGATGATCTGGCTGTCAAGACCGCGTTTGTCGCCACATCACCTGTGGCCATATGCCAGCGGAAGATGAGAAGAAAAAACAAACTTGCGAGGTCCATGATATGCGGAGAGCAGGTACCGCACGGTGTGTTAGACAACAGAGTGCATTCGAAGGGGAGAAAAAGCTGGCGTGGGACAATAGAGAAGATTAAACCATTTGGTGGGATATGTAAGCCGCCGTTTCCTTGTGAAACGTTCCGCATTACCAGTGCCGTCATTCCATGCTTTCCATATGGCTTATTGCAAAACAATATTTAACATACGGAGTCTATACAAACCATCTGCGCAACTCGTACGCACGCACATAATATGGAATCATTGGAATCGACACGGAGTGGATGTAGAACGCCTCGTGAAAGGATATGGGAAGCATAAGAATTTTCATACATTTTTTATATATCGTACACGGACTCCGTACTCCCACGACTCCTTGCTTGTTAGTCGTATGAAACATTTCAGCAAGGCGCCGCAGGGCAGAAATAATTCGAGATTATTTGGAGAGGCCTAATTCCTGCAGCGGAAGTAATATGAATGGTGACGACGATAATAATGACAATCGTGGAGAAAACTTGCTTTCGGTAGATAGTAAAATAAAAAAAAGATCAAATGAAGGCAAACCGACTCCTCCGGGCGAGTAAGAGCGGAGCACGCAGGTCTTCGCAAATGTGTGCCAGGAGCATCGAAAAGACACGCACCTTCGTCCATCAGCGTCTCCTGGACCAGCTGCTTGGTGATCTGCGCCGAGGTCTTCTTGACGTTGGCCATCTTCATGTTGAACACGTCTGCGGCACTCGGCTGCGGCGGCGGCTGCTGCTGCGAAGAGGCCGGATTGCCGGACTGGTTCGAGTCTTGCGACGGCGAATCGTGCGCCTCGTGGCTCAGCGTGGGCGAGGAGTTGTTGCTGTACGCCGAGAACTGCGAGTCTGCGAGCGCCGTACAGGACACACGCATGAGTCGTGCTGCACTGTCCGCAATTTGCACCGCCGAGGGTATCTTAATGTGCCTTACACACGTGAGAAATGGGTGGAACGTTAGCTCCAACAACCACACGAGATGTGGACAAGTTACATTAACTAGAAATCTATTCCCAGATAACCGCAGGAATCGCGAACGTCGGAAGAACTCCCACGTCTAAAAGTGCCTCTCGTGCTTCGAATTCATTTACTCACAGAAAAATGCAGGTTGTCAGTAGAAAAATTACAGACTGATTATGAAAGCTTCGGTAGTGTTAACAGCAGCCATTATTTCCGTCAGACTTGTCTTTTCTTCCAAGTACTGTCTACATATGCTTGCATGGTGGTCATACAAAATTATTTTTACGGCATAAGGGTTGGAGGTAAAGTAAAAACTTATAGACTTTGCGAGGCAGCAGAATATATCAAACAAGCAATTTTCTAGAACACCGCCCTCGTTTCCTGTCGTTAAATGTGCTATAACATGCTTAACTTAAATAATAGCCCCGCTTACATGCACGATATGCACAAGCCCTCACTGGAGCCAGCGGCTCTGGGCTGATCAGGCAGGATCTTTTAGTTAGCGAATGGTAACCACGGCACGAGGCATCAAAATGCAAGCACCTTAAGCACCTTTGCATCGGTCGCGTGCCAACAAGGTTCACATCTCGTGAGGCCACTATTACGATCGACGAGGGGCCTTACACCCTGAGTCGAAAGACGTTAGTTTGACTGCAAGACCAGGGGTGTGATAGGGCCCTCTGCTGCTCGTGACCTGCTGATGTGTGCAGCTTTTTGCAGTACACACACAAAGAACTTCAGGAGTGAATGCGCCTTAACCCTTTCAACTCAGGCAGTGAGCAACACAGCAGCCAATGAGAGAGACAATTTTTCCGTTCACTGTGACAGTCATAAATACGTGCGCTACATTAGACGTAAAGCTCTTTGATATTACCAGTTGCGGAACTTCGCATACGGTCCCTGTATGAGAATACGTCGGTCCGAGGTGAACAAAATTCAGGCGTTAACAGACTTCACGCCTCTCGAGAGCAATAACGTAAACTGAGTTCGAGTCGAAAACTTGAAGGTTGTTAACAGAACGCACAACCTCCTGGCACAAAGTAAGTGAAACAGATGCCTTAAAAAAAGCACAGATATAACAGTCTGAGAGATAAATCAAGAAAAAATAAGCAAAAAAAAACTCTTTTCGGAATACAATGGCATCATTAAGAAACAGGTTTTCTTGGCTGCTTTCAGATGACGGCACCATCCTAGTCCCTCTCTGAAGCTGAGTTTCCCAACTGGCATGATCTGATCTGACAGCTGTGCCAGAAGCAGTGCAAGCACATGGATGGATGGATAGGAGCGGCCCCTTTGAAACGGGGTGGTGGCAACTGCCACCATGCTCAGCTTTTCTTTCTTTATTATTTTTTGTTTACTGTGTTGACAATGCTCATTAAGATTCGCCATCATCTTTACCTATGGTTTCCTACAATTCTAACCTTATGCCACATCTCTGCTTTTCAGCCACCAGTCCTCCAATCCCTTTTTGCTAACTTCCACTGCAGATTTATTTACATGACCATTGTCATCTTTAAACCCTAGGGCCTCAGGAAGAGTGACTGTGCCTGCATCGACATCCGGATGGATACCATCACATTTGATTATAAGGTGTTCAATTGTCTCCACAGATCTACCACACACTGCACATGTGTCATCTTCTTCGTTAAATTTCTTTTTGTAGCTGCGCGTTCTAAGACACCCTGACCTAGCTTCAAAAAGTAGGGCACTGCCTCTTGAGTTATCGTAGAAAAATTCTTTCCACAAAGAAGCTGCTGCAGAGCGACATCTGGCGGCGGACACGAGCTCGTCGCCCTGCAACGAACAGCGCGAAGCCAGACAATGAAACCTACGCACCGCAAGCACTCACATGCAGATTTCCAACATTTACACTCATTCTCTCTCGCAGTTCGCATACCACGTTTGCGATTATTAACCGCACATAATTAACAGGAAAGCACGCATATCCAAGGCAACGCTGCCCCTCTGGCTTTCAGACCGTTTAACACGAACTGCGTGAGAGTCGGCGACTATGGTGTCTTGTTTCTCTCGCCTAGACCGCGCTGTTCTCTGCCCGTTTTGCAGAAATAGTAAACGTACACTGCGCAGCTTCTGAACAATACAACTGCACCGAGTGTAAAATTACAACTTCTGCAATGTTTACTCCTTGCCAGAGGGTATTCCGTTGAACAGAGGTCTACAACTACGCAGTTTGTTCAATTTTGAACGATAACTGAAACAGACCTTTCGAAAACAATATCCTTCTTTTTTCGATCATGCAAGGCGGTCGAAATTTCAGCGGCCCTTCACTACGGCGGCCCTCAAAGCCCTGAGTCGCTTTGGGGCGTTAAACCTCCGTAAATTAAAACTAAACTCTTTCGATCAAAGATTTATTTCGCGTTCTACCGGGTGATTTTTTTTCATGATTAGAAATTTTAATTTAAAAACTGCGAAAGATACGTCGATGCAGTCTCTGCAGGCGGACTGCACAGGAAGGCGGGATTTATGTTGCTGATTTTGGATCGATAATTTAATGATTAATTAACTTAAATTAAATAATTAATCTTTATATTTTATTTTAGGCGGCAAAGTCCCGGTACTAAATTAAAGGTCGTCGAAATCTAACGCGAGTTTCCTTTTTATTTGTTTTTTTAACCGGAAATGCGGTTTTTATGTTGAATGGTTTTATCACTGAATGCTTCATTCCACACAATTTAAAAGTTGCCGTAGTTAAACCGTTACATAAAAGTGGCTCTTTAAAAGCTATTGAAAATTACAGGCCTATTTCAATTCTACCTGCGATTGCGCAGATTCTTGAAAAGCACCTATTCCGAGTTATGTACAGTTTTGTTTTCACGAATAATATCTTATCAGAGGCACAGTTTGGTTTTATTGAAGGTAAAGGAACTGTTCTGTTATTAGAAACCTTTACTGATATCATTTACTCATGCTTTGATAATAACAAATTCGCATGTGGTCTGTTTTTGGAGGCTAGCAAAGCTTTTGATTGTGTTCGGCATGACCTACTGCTAGAAAAACTTGATGTCATGGGCTTTAGGGGTCCTTTTAAAGATTTGCTGAAAGAATATTTTTCTAATCGGGCTCAAGTTGTTGAAATAAGCGGGCATCGAAGTTCTGAATCATTTTTGTCGGCAGGTGTTCCACAGGGCTCTGTTTTATCGCCTTTGCTTTTCAATTTATTTGTAACTGATTTATCGAATGCTGTCGCAAAATGTTACATCTTTCAATACGCCGATGACACGTTATTGTTGTCAACAAATACTTCGTTGCCTCTGGCCATGGATGCTCTTAGAACAGATGTGGTGCATGTTATGAACTGGTTCTTAAATAATTCTATTGCAATTAATCAACAGAAAACTAAACTCATTTGTTTTCGTAATCCTCCTAAAAAGCTTTCTTTCGTTGAACCATTGTTTTTACATTCTTCGCATTGTCTTAATTGTTCGTGCATTCCAATTAATTTTTCAAATAGTGTCAAGTACCTTGGTATACTTTTTCACAGTGATATGTCCTGGAACAGTCATCTTACCCTAGTATGAAACAAGCTTCGTGGTTTATCATGTGTGCTATACAATGTTCGTTATTTATTACCTTTTCAGACTCGCAAGCTTATTGCACATGCTCTCATTTATGGGATTCTCAGATATGGAGTCACTGTTTATTATCATTGCTCAAAGACTTGGCGAATGAAATTAAATGCGATACTAAAGAACATCCTTCGATCCGTGGCATACAACACAAATGCTTCACCTGATTGCAATTTGTTTTCGCTTTTACAGCTGCCCTCTTTTGATGCCCTCTTCCATCATGTAGTCATTCGTGCTCACTTTTGGGAGAGTACATTTTTGGTGCCTTTCATTCCTGTTCGTCCTTTCGAACATCATCCCCGTTTTACGGTACCTCGCTGCTACATTCACTATGGCCACTTCACTCGTAATTATTACATACCAAAAATGTTTAATTCTCTGCCTGATTCAATCTTTTCAGTTTCTTCGTTGTCTCTATTAAAGAACTTCTTAACAACACATATGTCGGTAACCTAAACTGTTTCTTTGTTCTTGTTTGCCTTAGGTATTGCGGTTTATCATTGTTTGCTTGCTTTGTAACACCTATTGTTCAATATATCTGTCTTTCATCGATTGCCGAGTACTGCCCTACAAGCCTTTATGGCTTGGGCAGACTCTCTGAAAATAAAGGTGTTTATTGTTATTATTATTATTATAAAAACGAACATCCGAAATATGCATTGCACAGTTCGTTAAGTTGGCTTTCCCGCATTGCGAACACGTAAAATGAAGTCGCTGCACGTGTTATCACCACTGAAATCTAGTTAACTTGTTTCACGTCATAAAATGCACAAAAAGTTTCAGCATTCGATGCCTAAGAAACGCCAGTGACTCCATTTTGAAAATATGTAATGCATAAAAGTCAACCCAACGCGCTTTGAACTTTATATTTTTGAGGTTGGCTGTTTCAAGCTACATTGCCGAGCAGTAAAATTAAAAACCAGGGCTTACACCCCATGTTGACCGGCTTTAATTTCGCAGCACAAGCTGGCCCACTCTAAAACAAAATAAAAACTTTTATCACGTGATTTATTCACTTAATCACCGAGTTAGCGATACAAATCCGGTACATAATATACGTCTTGTTTTACACTCCATCTGGACCAACCGCACCAACGTACCTTTTATACCTTTTAAAATAAAAATCTGTAAACGTTAAACAAGAATCTCCCTGTCTGTCTGTCAGTCAAGGTCGCAAAACAAAGGCCAACCGGCGACTGGGGATCACTCTTTCGCCTATCTGCTTTTTGCTCCTCTGCTAGCGGTGGCGCTGCCAGACCGAGGTGCGCTCACCCGTGTCGTCGGTGTCCACTTTGTCTTGCTCCGAACACGACGAAAGTCGCCCGTACTGGCCCTTCGCAGCTGGGCTGCTGCAGTACCTGCGGGGAGGAGGACGACACACGCTGTCAGCAACACTGGTCGTGCAACCACTGCTTTAAAGTGCAACCCAAGATCGCTCACACCAAACTTATGCGCAATTAGCCATTGTTCCTTGCCATTTGCCGTTGGAATAAGCTGCCTGCAGAAATCGCGTTCCGAAAAAAATTACGACGCATTTGTTAGCAAACTGAAGTTCTTACTCCGTGCTTAGTTATTCTTAATACGTTGTTGCTAGAATTGAATTTTGTCTCCTGCATTGTGGTCGACGTGTGTGTGTGTGTTCTCAAGCCTTTCTTTGACCCAGTTATGTTCACTCTTTACTGGAGCGCGTTTGTTTATGCTTTTCACATTTTCAGGTTTCAAATTTCCCTTTGTTATGTACCTACTACATTGACTATGGGTTTTTCAACCCCCCCCCCCCCCCCCTATGTAATGCCTGTATAGGGCCTTTAGGGTATGTGAATAAAAAAAAATGCCCTGCTCCCCGTGCCCACCTAGTTCGTTCATTCAAAGCTGCACTCCTGACTGTCCGTTGTCAAGGAATCGGGACGGTTACGAAATGTCAGGTTTTTCAATTAGGGCTTCGGCTGGAGACAGTATGCCCCTTGCCTATAAAAACGCCATGGTGAATGCATCAAGCTGGTCTAGGATAAGATGTGCTTTTTGCGCGGCACTGTGCACATTAATTAAGCAGCACTAGAAACGAGTCTTGGGCCCATTTGTGAAAGAACAGGGAGAAGAGTTCCAAAAACTAAATCCGTGCCGGAAGAAAACCAATACTAAATCGCAATACATCGCGGACTTCGTTTATTTATCACGACGTCTGAATGCCTGGACCTCTGGAAGTATCCATTCTTTACGCCCATACATTTTGTGAACCCCATCAGAGGACGCCACCAAGTAGGACGAAAGAAGGAGCGGGAAATAAACTGCGTAGGCCTTTCCTCGGCCCGCACAGGCCAACGTTTACGCCGCATTATTGGGACCACTCCAAAGTGGCCTCCGAGACTCCAGGCGGGGGCCTGAGCGTACGCAGCCAACCGACAATGCTGCCCGACATCTTTGTTCTCTGCACATGAAGAAGCGGAGGGTCGTTTTTTTCAGAAGCAACAGAGCTAAGGCTCACCCGTACAATGCCTCGAATAATAAAAAAAAAGCCTAGGCAGTAAGTTTTATAAAAAGAAAAATTAAGGATATAAGGAAAAAATGCGGCCAGCCCACAGGAAGTGGCAGCACCGCTTTCAGCGAGGGAGGGGGAGGGGGGGGACTGAAGGAGCGAAGCGAAATATCCAGCTCGACACTGAGGCCGTTGAGTGACAGCCCGTGTCAGTCACGGGGAGCTGGCGATGCCTTCCTGCCCGGTGCGCTCGTTGCGCGTTCCGCTGTTTTGTGCTCCTCTGTCGTCTGCACAGACGAGTGCGGGATCATGACAGGCAGCGATTCGCCGCGCTCCTTCTGCCTCCGTACGTCGGGAAACGTTCGCCCGCGGCTTCGAAGGACCCCGTACCTCGTCCTCTCCCCCACCTGCGATGAAAGCTCAAGTGGCCGCATCAAAAGTCAGCACACGGCGGCCCTGTTCGGGGTGTTGAACACCCGAGGGCCTAGCAGAGTCCTCACTGACGGGCACTGATACGTTCCTTCTTGATTAACGCTGCTGAATCAAAATTCTTCAGCACTAGAAAAAAGACGGCGTGGAGCGGACGTGACAAATTACGCAAGATGTCACGTGGATTCCAGATTGGCGCGATTCGTTGAAGGCTGAAAGAAAGGACACACACCACAACGGTGCTTTGGGGTGTGTGTCCTTTCTTTCAGCCTTCGTTTCGTTCTCGTGCGCTCGGAAATTTCGAGATGTGTAACCAACTAGCCCGTCAGTTCGTCCGCAGCAAATTCGTTGAATGGGAATCGAGAACAGCACTGCACGTGTCCGGAGGCACTCAGGGCAGCGTCGAGCGTGGAAGCTGCCCTGGACCACCACAGACGGCATGGCAAGAGGAACACCTCGGATAGAGTGGCGCCCACACACTGGCGACGCGGGTGCAAAATGTGCTGCGGTCGCGCGACGTCATGGTTTAAAGAGTTGGATGAAATTTCCTCTCATCCAAACGACCGACCAAATCAACCAAGGACGCAAGTGACGTTTCGAAGCCAATGCGGCTTCTTCGCTCTCAAGATTGGATAGATTTAGAACAGCGTAGTTCACGCTTTGCTACTCTGATGCCCTTTCGCGGGGACCCATCTGCGCTGGCGAAGTGACAGGTGTGCGACCCTCGGGATAATACGCGCACGCGCGGAGAGCTCACGGATTGCGCTATGTTAAAACAATCTCTCTTTCGAACAACTGGAACCAGTACGGGCCCCGAAAGGTCCATACCATACTCTCGCTCGGTCAGTCACTGCATTTCTACGCTCCCAGATCGCAATTTGTTCCACTCGCTGGACCACGATTACGAAACCGAGAAATGGCTCTCTGGTTCTTAAAATGCGACAATCAGGCACCAGGTTCCCGGAAATTCCGGCAGCGTCGCTTTACTGCACCAGAAACTATTTACGAAGGCTTGAGACTGGTTCTGGCAGGCTTTTGTAAAGGATACTCGAAAACAGACCATATTCAGATTAACAATCTGGTGATAGAGAAGCGCGCAGAATATAACCAACCCCCCTTTAGGCTTCATTGGTTACGAGAAAGCACTTTACTCAGTGGAAACCTCAGTAGTCATGCAGGCATTCGGAATCAGGCTACAGAAGAGTCTCACATGAAAATACTAGAAGATAACTATAATGACTGCCAGCTGTGATAGTCATCCATAAAGTCAGCAATGGAATTCTGATAAGTAAGGGTGTCAGGCAGGGAGACACGATTCGACAATGCTGTCCACCGCCTGTTTACAGGAGGTGTTTCAAGGCCTGGTTTGACAACAGATGGGAATAAGACAAAATGGAGAATACCTAGTTAATATGCGATTCGCTGATGGCACTACCTTCCTAAGTCACTCAGGAGATGAACTTCAAATCATGTTAAATGAGTTAGACAGGCAGAGCAGAATGGCAGGTCTAAAAATTAAGAAACAGAAAGCCGAAGTAATGTTCAACAGTATAGCAAGGGAACAGCATTGCACAATCGGTAGCGAGGTCCTGGAAGTGGTAAGGGTATACGTCTACTTAGGCATCCACGAAATGGCGGCTAAATATCTAAAAGACTTTATCCCAGCCCACAATATTCTAATCATCTGGACCCCAGCCCACTCGGGTCTGGTTGGAAACAAGGCCGCCCACAGGCTCGCCCGCTCTTCTTTACCCCGGGAAGCCGTGAACACCTCATACGAATTCAGCACTAAAGAGGAAACCAATACCTTTAGTAGCATCACAGACATTCAGAAAAAGAACAAAAGGATCTATCCTCCTCCGGATAGATCACTTAGCTCGGCTGAGGCCTATGACTGGAGAACACTCCAAGCTAGAAACTTCGCATCCCCGCTCTGGAGGAGCTGGACAGGAGGTGACACGAGGGAGGATGCGGAGGTGTGCGAGTTCTGCGGGCATACCGCTACACTCGAACACATACTATGAAGATGCCCCAGTGCCCCAGGATATGGCAGAATTAATAATGCAGAGGAATGGGAGACCATACTCAGAAGTGCCGACCTTAGCATACAACGATACGCTACCCGCCTAGCAGCAGAAGCTGCGCGACTATATTGTTGCTAGTCTTCCAGCTGCGACGCTGCCCCTCCCCGGACGCCTGCGTGCGGACCCGGAGGGGCACGGGTCTTCTTCTGGCGGAAATAAAGTTTCTTCACTCACTCACTCTACTTAGGGCAGGTATGGACTTCTGATCCGGATCATGAGAAGGAAATAACTTGAATAATAAGAATTTGGTGGAGCGTATATGGCAGGTTTTCTCAGATCATGAATGTCAGTTTACCGATATCCCTCAAGAGAAAAGTATGCAACTTACCAGTACTCAGCTATGGGGCAGAAAACGTGGATGCTAAATAAAAGGGTCCAACTTAAGTAACGACAACGCAGCGAGCTATGGAAAGAAAAATGATCGGTGTAACGTTAAGAGATCGGAAGCGGGCGAAGTGGATGAGGGAACAAATGCGTGTTAATGACATCCTAGTTGACATCAAGAGGAGGACATGGGCTTGGGCAGAACGTGTGACGCGAAAATTACTGCTCGTCCTTAAGGGTAACGCAGTGGATTCCAAGAGACGGCAAGCGTAGCAGGGGGCGGCAGAAAGTTAGGTGGGCGGATGAGCTAATGAAGTTTCCGGGGCTAGGGAGGCCGCAGCTGGGAAAAGACAGGGGTAACTGGACAGACGTGGGAGAGGCCTTTGCGCTGCAGTGGGCGCAGTCAGGCTGATGATGATTCTGAGACTGGTCCTTGTCTTCGATATAACAGCTACAACAGCTGACCGCAATTCACTCTCGGCTTGGAAACATTGATGCTGAACAAGTGATAGGAAGGTCGCGGTCTTGACATGGCCGTGCTGTTGGTCCTGTTTGCTCAGTACAGTAAGCTAGACATGGCTAGGTGCGCTAAGAGGCGCGACTTTCCGGTTCTTCGACGCATCCTGATCCTAAGCGCGGATTTGGCGACTCCGAGCCACTCGCATGCCGCGTACGCTCGCAGAAGCCTGCACATCGCTTTAGCCTGACAGCCTGTGTGCTACCGAGCCGTACAGACTCTCGGTCACGTGACCGGCTGAAGGGAGAGGGCAGTGTTCGTTATGACGCGATAATTATCCTCAACTTACATTAGTTTTAATTATCGAGTAGTAGAAAGGATCAGGAGCCAGCGATGTTGGCGAATTTCTCCCCGGCGTTGTCAGCGTTGTCTGGAGGCGGCCGTCGATCGAGGGATGCATGCCGATGACAGCACGCCGCGCGTACCGCGGTGCATTCAATTTGCGTCCTTTCGGCGCTGATTAAGGCGCGTCTCGGACAACACGCAAACAGGCGGGTGACTAATGGCCGTCGGCCGCGCGCTCAACCGAAGCGTGATCGCTTTGTCTCCGCTGGCAACTCGGCGGCGACGCTAATTTTCGTTGGCAACTAAGCCAGCGGTGCGTCGGCCAATCGACACGCTAGAAGAGAAGGCCCCGTTCTGAGCCGTTTGATAAATGAGCGATTCGTTATTCTGGCTGTTTCGTCTCACCCACCCTCCGCGCCATAAATGAGTCGCTTTAGGAAGGAAAACAAGCGTGTACACCACCCTTGCTGTTTCTCAAACACCGTTTCTGCACGACCGCACATCCGCACTAGGCATGTTTCAGTTCCAACGCGCTTGCGGATTTCTTATCATGGTGAGAAGAACGAAAATGAGAGCATCTCGCCAGAGGCGGGAAACAAAGCTTCGATAAGGGCTGGGCACTCTCTCGATAGTGTTCTTTACTCAGTCGCTCTCTGCATCCTCACGCAGAGCTCCGATTTAATCGCCAAGTCCGCGCAAACACCGAGCTGGCCCTGCCTTCTTTTTTTTTTCTTGTGCGACGCCACGCCCGCAGTCGCTGAAAGCAAGCTTCGCACGACAGTCGGCGGCCGATCAGAACTGCGGCGCTGTGAATGGGGAAAAAAGATCGAAGCACGAGAAATGAGGCCGCTTATTATACAGTCACAAAACAGGGTTCAGTTCTGACCTCCGAAATGCGCTCCGAGGATGGACACAGTAGGCCGAGTACGCTTCCTGGGCGCATTTGTTTTTCAGTCCCGGACTGTCCGGGACTACTTGCGGACTCGAGTCCGGTATTTGTTTTTCTCGGGCAGCCCGAAAGCTCCGCCTACCTGCCTGCATCGCCATAGCAACGCGTTCGTTTTTAGCCTATGGCAGTCCGCGGGCTGCTTGGGGCTGCTGAGAAGGCAGCAGACGATAGCTGCGCGCCGTGCTGGCAGCCATATTGAGTTAGACTCCATATGCATTTTGAGTATTTTTCGTGTTCCTGGAGGTCGATATCATGCGTTAAACCTTCACATGAGCTCCGTAGCTGCTCTCTGAGACATCGCAATACTTTTTGTTCTTGCATCTTCGTTTATTTTCTTGAAATCCACCGCACAGGGACGTGCGTTCGAAGCTGCGAGCGCGTATTGTTTGCTCGTGTCGTCAAGAGGTTCTCGTTCGCTTGTTTTGCGACATGCTGTCTGTACGCTTACCTGAAAGCATTGCAGGTGAACCACTCGTATACTGGAGCAGCTATAGAGCTTGTTGTCAACATTTTTGCGAAGGCTTTCGTCTATCTGCCGATCCGCAACGAGTTGGGCTACTTTGTGCGAACTTCGCCGCAAGCAGTAGCGGCGAGCATACCTCCGAAGCTGAGTTCTGTAATGCACCTACGCTAAGCTGACAGTACAGTCTTTAAATCGACTCAGTATCATGATCGAGCGCACGGCGTTGCTTCGGCGTCGTGGTGGCCGTGGCTTGCGTCGTCTGCTAGCAGATGACAGCGTCCTTGTACGGTAACCGAGGGGGAGCCCGGCTCTGGCGCCGAGTTCGAAAGCAGCCTATGGCAAGTAGGTCATGTGACCATGACGTTGTTTCCTGTCAGAGCGGAAGCCGAGACCTGTCAGCAAGTAGTCCGGGACTGGAAAAACAAATGCGGCCCCTGTTGGTCCCAATTTAAACGCAGATGTAACCAGATAAATTATAAAAATATATTCAGGTAGTGGCGAGGGCAGTCTCCCATTCAGAAAGAAAGCGAAAAGGGCTTTCAAAAGAAACTGCTTGTTTGATTCACATGCGGCCAAAAAAAACTGAATAATTGGGCGGCGGCGATAGCAACAAGAGTGGTCGACCGTCGTCGAGCAGAACGTCCGCTCGCTCTAAGACGAGCTCAGTTTAAGGCTGGCAGTGAACTTGCGAGATAAGGTATGAAAACTAGCCACAACAGTCTCGAGAAACGTAGAACAGGTTCCGCCTGGCCGCGACCATTTGAGATAAATCTGGGCGCATCTTGAGTCACACAGTCATGATGCCGTGTGCCGACGGCACAGAGCACGAACAGATAAACATTAGAAAGCTTTCCGGAAATATTTACTATCAGGACGGCACGAAGTAACGCATAGCTTGGAATGAAGGAAAAATGAAAAGAGTTCTGACATCAACCGATAGAAAGTCATCGGAACATAAAAAGAAGACGACATCGCAACAGAAACAAAATTCGAGAAAGAAAACATCTTGGAAAACAGCGAAGAAAAAAAGAGCAAAAACAGAAGCTGCTGCGAACCAAAAGAACACCACCAAAGAAACACAAGTGAAAAAGAAAGACCTTACTAAAGCAGAAAGTTTTCAGCACGAGCGAAAAGAGAGAGAAAGAAACAAAAGCGCCGATGGAAGGTAGCCTCGCTTTAATTATTAGTGTTCACATTTGAGCCGCACGTTCCCTCTGTATGTTGTACTTTACCCTCGCCTTTATCCTATTCCTCCAGCGTTTCCGTACTTTCTAAATATTTTATCAAAATGTTTATTATTTTCCCGTTACAACGAAAAAGTTGAACTTCTCATCTCTTCTTTCCAACCACTGATAGAGACGTATATTTCCTTTCGGCTTACCTTTATTCTGACTCGGCTCGGTCTGGCTTCTCATTATTATTAGGCAACTGAAGCCATCCTTGTACTTAGCATGTTGCTAAACTTGTTGGATAAGATTCGCGAAAGACACCACGTGCAGTATCTGTGCAAGTATGCACAAGCTGCACTTCACGAAAAGCGTCCGAGTATTTGGATGCTGACAAGAAATTATTCACGTTTGAGCCAGGAGTGCAAATAAACGCACCGTGATCTCCCTTCTTCGCTGGCACTGTGCAATTCATTATTTATGTCTCTTCAAATTTTTGCTCCACCGAGTACAATGTTAGAAGACGAGAAGGTGACCCAAAACTAAACAAGATGAACAATCGGGACGGCGACAACAGGACTTCTCTTTCTCATGGGGAACCAAGACGAAGAAGTACTTGTAATTGGGCGTGTTGGTTCATAAGTTTTCAGGAAGACACAGGTGCGCAATAAAAGACACGGACATAGAAGTAGACAGGGACGAGCGCTTACTATCAACAGACTTTATTCGACGTAGACCGTTAATATACCTTCCCTTTACCCAAGCGCCACTGTGCGAATCACAAGCACGTGGGTACCAGAGAACACCAAAAGAAATCCAAAGGCAGGCGATTACAGAAATCTATCTAAGAAAACCATTTCAGATCGGCGAAGTATCACAGATGAGTCACTGATGCAGTTATCTCCTTTTTTTTCTAATGTAATAGGCTTCCACCAGTTCCCGTTCAATCTGATCGCAGCTTCTCAACAATACTTTACAGTCCGATAAGCGGGGATAACAGGCGACCTTATTCTTCTTAGTGCATCTTAGTGTTCTCTGGTACCCACGTGCTTGTGATTCGCACAGTGGCGCTTGGGTAAAGCGAAGGTATATTAACGGTCTGCGTCGAATAAAGCCTGTTGATAGTAAGCGCTAGTCCCTGTCTACTTCTATGTCCGTGTCTTTTATTGCGCACCTGTGTCCTCCTGAAAACCAAGACGAAGGCTGGTCCTCCGGTAGAGGCTAGCAGGCCGAGGCTCTGCTCTCCGACTCTCGATGGTTCTGTTTTGGGCTTTCACCAGAATGGCGTCGTGCGGAAGCCATCCGCGGGGACTATCCAGTGGTATCTTCGTATTCCCTGTAACGTGATGAATCCATTCAAGTCGTCGGTCGTGAAGTCTCTTTCTCGGTCACTGACGGGGCCATACACTGAACACTAGGCGCAATACGCGCACCGGGCGAATATAGGCCTCGTGGCCCCAGACGGCGTCGCCATACACAAGACGCATTGCGTGTCGCTGCAGCAGCAACGCAGCCGTCACCGGACGCGCCCGAGACGCGTCCATGAATATTCACGCGACGACGGGGAGGGCTCCGCCCAGATAAGGAGCGAGCCTATGCAAATGCCCGCCATTATTTACCCCCTTGCGCCTCTCTGATTTCAGCGCCCTTTTCGGCTTGGTCCCGCAGAGGTCAGCGCAAGCAGTGCCCGTGCACGGAACGCTCCTCTCCCATTGGCAGCCGACGCCCCTGTGTCTGGAGGCTTCATTAGCCCGGAAGGGTGCCCAGCTACCAAAACGTTGTAATGCAAGCGTCGCATGCACCATACGTGCGTACTAATCCGAGAAAAACGCCAGGTTGTGTAGCTCTCCAAAGTTCGCACTAAGCATGTCTACTTGCATGAAAGCGACGTGCGATAGGTACTAAACAGGGCATTTCGCATGCTGTATAGTTCGGCGTACCAAAGCAATACATACTGCTTCACCGCCCTGAATTCGACCACCTGAGCAGGGTTCATGACACGCACTGACATCGCAGAGGCCGCCCGGCATTTCTTCTCCATTGAAATTTGTGGCCGCTGAGGTTCGTGCTCAGTAGCCGAGCTCCAAACCACCGCGGTGGGCGCGATCTCTTGCTAGGCTCCTGAAGCAGTTCCTTGGCTTTGTGCTGGCATTAAGATAGCGTCCCAAAATTTTGCTTAATTAGAATGGTTTTGAGGATGTACCCGCGTCATTCGCACGCGCTGCCAGTCTTCAGGAGGCTAAATAACTGCTCAGTGACCAGGCGGCGTTCCCCGTCCAGGACGCAACCTCCCATAGGTCTGGACGGGAGTCTGCACCAGTCACTGGCACAGCCAGCGAAACTTGCTGCCTCACGCGAGTCACGTACACGCTCGTGTGCCTCGTTTTTTCCGCACGCACGCAGCGACTCCACTTAACGCAACAAATCCTTAAAATGTAAGCGAGACAGGCAAAAACAAATAGAAGGGAACGCAAGGGTGTCCTTCGTTCGTGTGTTTTTTATGCTTCCTAATTATCTCCCTGCCTTCGCTAATGGACTTGGAGAGAGGTCTTCATTTTTCATTTTCAGCGACGCGGCTCCGACTCTTCTCCGGTGGTTAGCAGGTCTGGCGCAAATATTCACACTACCTAAAAAGGAGCCCCCAAACGCCATCCACGTGACGCCCCGAGACGTCTCTCCCTTTCTTTTTCTTCTTACCGCCCCCATCCAATTAATCCTGGCCCACCCCGTCCCCTGTTTTACGCCGCTGCTTTTTTAACTGCGCGCAAAAGAAAATTGAGTCGGTCACCGTAGCGCGCAATTAATTAGTTTAATTTGTGCGCTCTTATTGTGTCGTTCGGAGCGCGCCGACCAACACGCAACTGCCTTGCGTGGCCGACAATGTGGATGCGCGTAACACAACGCCGCGCACTCCTCCGCTGCTTTTCTTTTTTTCTGTCGCGTGTGAAATATAGCTCAGTCTCCTCCGCACTTCCAGAACGAAACACGAGAGACCCCGCCGGCTCAGGAAGGCCACATTTCGAGCTTCGGCCCACCCACACCTCGTGCGATCGCTGGATGGTTTTCTTTGTTTCATCCTCTCTGACTTTCCCCCGAGAGAGAGCCGCCTCGTAGGCTTGTTTGTATAGCCACACCAAAGCTGCCGTGGAGATGGAAATGCATAACTTTATGCGCTCAGCACCAAGTGCACAGCAGTGCAGCAACGCCATCCTATGGCATGAACTCGGCACTTCACTCTTCCTGTTCTACAAACACCTCATGTGGTGCTGCAGATAACTGTGAGCGAAGGCGTGATCGACATACACAAGAGGAGAAAAACACAACAAGCCCTGACCCTCTGCGAGTTCTCGCTGTCTACAGTTCCTCCCATCGTCGTCTCAACTATCGTGCAATGTATACCGCGGATACGCAGACCCGTCTGACTTTGGAATTTCAAGCCATTTACAACGCCATCGCTCCCCTTCCGCTCCTCCCCATATTAGCATCTCTACACAGACTCCCTCACCTCACAGCTTAAGAGCGTTTGTCGCACATCCCAAATTATATGATCCGCTCTGCAGATAATACATCCTCTGCGCATACAGTGTATTCTCGGTCACACTCACGATTCGCATAACATTCACGTGGACACTGCAACCAACCTTGGCACATAAGACGACCCGCCGCCACCTTGCTCACTTGTATTCGAATCAAAAGTTCCGCGCCAGAGTGCACGCGCTCTGGCTACCGCGTGTTCGTGCCCTCTCGCCCGTTGTCTTACTCGCGAGGAGGAGGCATTAAATGTTTAGCAAACAGCCCGTGTACGTAGGTAATCAAGCACTGCTTTTACTTTTGTTGATTATTTTCTTGATTCTCCTTGACAAGATTCCGAGAACCAAAACGTAAATCAAATCCTGTACCGAATTTGGCGAGGTTTCTTCTGATGTTTTAAGCGGCACGCCTCACTATAAGATACGCTGCTGCGGTGGTTCAGCGGTTATGGTACTCGGCTGCTGACCCGAAAGAGGGGTGTTGGACCTCCACCGCGGTGGCCGCACTTGGATGGGGCGATATGCTAGAGGCCCGTGTGCTGTGCAATGTCGGTGCAAGAACCCCACGTGGTCGAAATTACCCGGAGCCCTCCAGTACGGCGTCCCTGATAGCCCGAGTCGCTTTGGGACGTTAAACCCCCCCATAAACAATAAATCATAATTTCTTTCTGCGCTGTCAGAGGACACGCAGGAAAACAAAACATACTCTCTGTGCAATAAACGAATTCTTAGCTACCTTTAGCGAAAGGAATATATTCAGAAATAAGAGTGGCCGCCAACCAAACACCATGGTTCACAAGCTCCAAACTTTTATTGCCGGCCACATGTAGATCAAAAACAGGGCTCTTTTCCTGGTCTTGAAAGCATTCAGGTTCTCCATGCTGGCGTGTTTTTTTATGCGAAGCATACTACTTTAGCTACCACTTCAGCCCTTCACCGTGGTTATGCGCCTCCAAATCACGTGATACATGACGTCACACCACGTGACACGATGGCGTCACGACAGTGGAGAAACGGGGGTCCACCTCGCGCCGTCGCTGTGGTTGTGCGCCTCCAAATCACGTGATACATGACGTCACACCACGTGACACGATGACGTCACGGCAGTGGAGAAACGGGGGCCCACCTCGCGCCGTCGCTGTGGTTGTGCGCCTCCAAATCACGTGATACATGACGTCACGACAGTGGAGAAACGGGGGCCCACCTCGCGCCGTCGCTGTGGTTGTGCGCCTCCAAATCACGTGATACACGACGTCACACCACGTGACCTAATGACGTCACGACAGTGGAGAAACGGGGGCCCACCTCGCGGCGTCGCTGTGGTTGTGCGCCTCCAAATTACGCGACACGATGATGCTTCGCATTCTCCAGGCTTAACCAAGTTAAGCCTCAGCCGTTTTTTTCTCCGGTTAAGCACAATACTTGAACGACACTTAATTGCCAAAGCGATAGCATAGAGATTCCTCCCCCGCAAGTACTCCCTCTGTGTCAACTAGGTTGTGCCTACGCCCTCATATATCCGGAACTGGTCATTCTATATTTTACTCTTTTCTTGTCTGCGAAAGGGCTTGAATGTAAACGAATTATTTTAATTGCCATCGGCTACTGGGGTCAGGTTTCTCACAACCCAGTTGGCAGGTTGGCACCTGCTACGGTGGGGAGGCTGTGATGACGTCACAAGATCACGTGACCTCCCTCAACCATCGGTAACTGACAGGTTGTGATGACGTCACAAGGTCATGTAACCTCTCTCGACCAGTCGCCGACTTTTCACGAGACCAGGACCTGTAATGGTATCGTATAAACAATCATCAAAGCGAAAAGTTCAAACAAGTTTTCCTCTCGGAATCTTGCTCTCCTTCTCCAATCGATTCATTCAAAATGTGCGGGTCACAGGCGCTCCCACCCCAAAACAAATGTATGCCCCCTCTTGCTGATCGCACACAGTCCTCTCTCTCACCCGACAGCTCTGATCAACAAGAAAACCCCGAACCATCCGACTGCCGGGATGCCACATCATCATCAACCCATAACTACGACAGGAATGCTTTAAAGCAGGCCAGTTGGCAGTCCACAACAAGAGCGCTTGTTGTTGGCTGTCGTTGTTCTACATGCTTCCTTGCCGCGCAGTCTATACCGATGTTTAGCGCACTCCTATGTTAACATAACTGCGTCGTCTGCAGAAAAAGAATTCTTCCATATCCCTGCAACTAATCCTGTCTGGTGCCCGCTGCGGCCAGCTAATTCCTGCAAACTTCCTAATGAAATCTGCCCGCCTGATCCTCTGACGCCACCTACTAAGCTCTCTTGGAACGCTTGCACTCGCCGTTACCTTTCACGGCCATCGGTTATGTTTCCCTCGCATTACATGCTCCGCCCATGCCTGTTTCTGTTTCCTCGAACTCGCGCTTGCTCCCTGACCCATTCAGCCCTCTGCATGCCTTTTAACGTTGCAGCTATCGTTAACCTTTACATGGATCGGTGCGCTGTTCTCCAACTAAGTTCAACCCTTTTCGTCAGCCTCCACCTTTTCATGGGTGACTACCGGTAAAACACAGCTGTTATACACTTTTCTTCTTGAGGACATTGATGAACTGCTGTTCATGACCACTGGGTCCCTGCCAAGTGCACTCCGTCTCGTTATTTATTTATCTCATTATCGTGGTCCGGATGTGCGGTAACTACCCGGACTAAGTAGACGAATTCTCTCACCACTTCCAATACCTCGCTGCCTATAGTAAACTGCTGTTCTCTTCTGAGACTGCTAAATTTTACTTTAGATTTCTAAGTATTTATTCTTACACCCACCGTCCTGCTTTGCCTATGTAAGTCTTCGATCATGCTTTGCAATTCGGCCGCCCGTGATGCCACATTCACTCTTAAAGGCGGTGTCATTATTGGCTTCCTTTCACGCTTTCTTGCCGCTCGTTGTGGTTGTATACACTCAGTGCTGATCTCATTTGCTGTCACCCAGGCTGTACGCTATGTCTAGTAGAGTTTTCGCGGATTTGGGCTGCTCCCACGGGGGTTTTAGACAATAAGGCCTCCAGTCATCATTATCATCATCAGCCTGACTACGCCCACTCATCTGCCCACCTAACTTTCTGCCGCCCCCTACTACGCTTGCCTTCTTCTGTAATCTACTGCGTTACCCCTAAAGACCAGCGATTATCGTGCCCTCGCTCCTTCTCTTGGAAGGGTGGACTGCAAGTTCACCTGCGAGCATTGCCTTTCCGCCGTGAGAGGAGGGGCTGTAGCACCATACCAGCCAGTTCGAGTCGGTCAGAGCCGGTTCTCGGCACTGCGCTGCAGAGCCACTCATTGCATGCACCGTTCTGATTCTCATTACGCGCGCGGGCTACACAGGAGCAGCAGCGCAGGGGTGAAAGGTCGTCAAGCTCCTTTGCCGAGCCGCACTGCGCGAGCGATTCTTATCACCTGTGTCGCAGACTTGTTCCTCACGAAAGGCGTGGCAAGCCAAAGCTGCAGTCGTGCCACGCTCCCTGTGTTGCCCCGTTCGCACGCAGCCCTCAGCGCAAGGATTTTCAGCGCGAATTCTGCGCTGAAAAACATTCCAATTTCCGTGGCGTACGTTTCCCATACACTACATTATTTCATTGCAAACGACGTACACAATGCACATGCTTCGGGTGGAGGGAGAAAAATCCGCGTAAAGCGGCTTGACAATGCTCGCCATCACTTATGGCGTGTTCGGCAGTGCAGTGCTCAGCAATGTCACGAAATATTGGGAATCATAATAATAGCAAGAAAAGAACATGGACTGAGTAAACTCGAGGGCAGTTTAAAAGTTTCTGCGATCAAAAACCAGTTGTGACTAGGACTTTTTCTTTTTGCATTTCTGAAAACTGACAAATAAGAAAACACAAAACAACTTCAAATAAAAATTAACAATACGAAAAAGTGGAGGACACTACAGAAGCAACTCGAGCAATCTCTCAGAAGATATGGTTGAACTATTATTTTTGGTGAGACCAAAATGATCCAAACAAAAGGGTAATGTATACCTTACGGCTTGAAAGCCATCATTCGTGCGTTTTCGTGGTATGTACCCATATTCATGATGGCGTGTTAGGTGGGGTGCTGGGTTCTCTCTGAGGTTAGATATGCCGGTAAGTAAACTAACGCTCCGACAAATTTGGGTCTTGTAGACTGTTAATAATCCACATTCGTTTAACCTACGAAACATTTAGCATACCGCATCGAGAAAGCAGCTGTGCTGAGGACGATAAATATGAACCGTTGGCTATCCCGCTTAATGCATTTTTCTTTAGCTCTAATAATTTGTTTACATTAGTCAGAGTTGTACTTCCCCATACTAGGTGGCCGTAGTGAATGTTGGGTCGAAAGAAGCCATGATGGATCGAAAGCTTAGTTTTAGTCAGCAACGTTCGTTGAAATCTCCGCAAAATACCTACCACACGCGCAAGTTTGATTTGTAGGTGTTCTATGTGATGGACCTAGAGCATATGTTCATTAAAGTATGAGCCTACTGTTTTGGCTGTCTGGGTTACCTATATTATTAATATTGTCTAGGGCTAGCGGAACGTCCCAGTTTTATTGATAATTTTTGCTTCAAAAGGTACGCCTTTGTTTTATTGGCATTTATTAGCAACGCGTTTCACATTGACCATTTCTGTAGATTGGCTAAAATCCAATTAGTCTTTCGTATTAGTTCATTAGCATCGGTTCTTGATATAAACATATTTCGTCGTGTGCATATACTGTATGCTCGGATGTTGAATAAAAGTGGTCCCAGTATGCTACCCTGAGGTACTCCATTATGAACGGATTGGTATTTTGATTTATGTCTGTCATTACAAACGCATTGCACACGATTTTGTAAGTAGCTTTTTATAATGTAAAGGATCTTTATTCGAATTCCGTTTACTGACAGCTTTTCAGTGAGGTTAACGTGATTAATCCGGTCGAAGGATTTGGAAAAGTCGATAAAGACTCCCAAGCTAAGGTTTCTGTGTTCTATATTGTGAGCGATTATTTCTTTTTGTTTCAGTAAAGCCATTTCCGTGGAAGATTTTAATTTAAAACCGCACTGATTGCTCGCACTAACTTTGAATTTTTCAAAAAAGTTTGATAACCTCGTAAATATCAACTTTTCAAGGCTTTTAGAGAAAAATGATAGCACAGATATGGGTCGGTAATTGTTAAGAACATTTTTATCCCACCTTAGTAAATGAGAACCACCTTAGCTTTCTTCATTTCTGAAGGGAAAGTGGTGACGAGTTGTAAATGTGAGATAAAGTAAGGGATATGACATCTATCACATATAAAATGGGCTTCAATTTGAGACCGAACTCGTCCTCGCTTTTGATGTTTCTCAGATTTCTGAAGATTGATAGCTCAGCACCATCACATGGTTGGAAAAACTTACTGCTGTCTACACGGTTAGACAAGTATTAGAGAGCATTTTTATCACGCACAGTGTCTACTAATGAGGCAAAAAAGTAATTAAATTTGTCCGCGAGCGCACAACGACTAAGTCTATAGCCATCAACTGTAAGTGCGTCCGGAACTTTTGTAGCGGTTCTCTGCAGGAGGACATTGAGTGATTGCCATGCATTCTTAGGGTCTTTAATGGTACCAAACATATTTATGCGATAATTATTTTAGCCCTTCTTAATGTAGTGTTAAGTTTGTTGCGGAAGGCTTGAATGAGGCAAAAGCCTTCGCATCACGTGTTTGCAGTAAGCTTTGATACAACATATTTTTTTGAGAAATCATTTTAAGAACATCTGCTGTAACCCAAGGCGTTTGAGCTTTTTTGTTTTCTGACAGTCTTTTGCTGAAAGTGCCTTCTGTACAGCGAGATAAATGCCCGTAAGAAACTATTAAGTGCGTCATCCACTGTGTTCTCCTCATAAACTTTAACCTAGTTAAATGTTATGATTTTGAGTACGAAAAGAATCCAGTGTCCGCGAGCAAATGTCCTGTGTTGTGACGCGTGTAACTTGCCTATTAGTTCTGGAAATACTGTCATTGTTACAGACAATACGTACCGGAAGATGATCATTGATGGAATAGGCTAACACACCTCCAAACAAGTGCTGGCAGGTGGAGTTTGTAACAAGTAAATCGAGAACTGTTTTCGATTCTGAAATTACACGCGTAGGAAAAGTATTAACATTTACTGGAGGATAGGGTTCCAAAAGGACCTGCATTTTGCTGCTGTGAAATGACTCTTGATTCATGTTGATGTTGAAAACGCCACCAAGACGCAAAGAGTAGTTGTTTTCATTACAGCAGCAAAATATTTTCTTTTCTAAATGATCACTAAATTTATCAATACAGCCATATGGGGGTCGGTAACCTACTGCAGGCAAGCATTTAGCAGCTCGCACGCGTAACACTTCATAGTCTACACCACTTTCACAAAGCGAATCCTCCCGCCCGCAACGTAGATTTTCAAGCTCAAAAAGGCACACAGCTCCCCTCTCCTGCCCTAACGATTCAAGAAGAAAGAGTCGTATTCGTCAAGAACAAAAACATCGCTGTTATCGGAAATCCAAGCTTCCGTGAGCATGGCTGCTATGAAAGAAAAACTGAACTGATGCAAAAACGGTTGAAAAACATCTTGTTTTCCTCTAACCGATTGAATAATTAGATGCAACGACGAAAAACAGGTGGATTGATCAAGAACTAAAGAGTTCACATCGCTAGGAGAGGAATAGACGTCACTAATGTACGTACGTACAGTCTTTGCCAAAAGTAACCCGGCAACTATGGTTTGTTTCTAAGCGTCGTAGCGAAGCGTCGTAAGGTGAACCCCTGTCCTGACGTTCTGACATCTTTCGGTCTTTAGCGGTGCCGTAAAGGCTCCATTATACGGTTGAGAAGCAAAAACCTGTTGCTCGGTTACTCTTGGCAAAGGGGGTATATATAGTTTGTGAAGCACAAATACTACACAGGCAGTCTAGTCAATTCTGCATCGCTTTTGATCAAATGAGCAGGAGCACCAGTTGATTTACGCACTAACACTTCCGTAGCCATTACTTCTGGCCCCAAATTTTTAGCTGGAGTAAGCAGTGCACGATTCATTTGGGTCAGGTTCTCTGTTTTGAAAACGGTAGAGTTAGACGTCCTCAGCTGTTTGTTCTTTAACAACCATTGATCTCTCAAGCATTGCTTGACAAAACGCAGTACGATACCTGGATCGTTCTCAAGTTTCGTAGGAAGTCGGTCCATAGCAGCTGCATTGGTTGACTGGAGTTCAGAAAGTCCAACAGTTCGTGCAACGTCACTCGCTTTAGTGACCAAATTCTCTCCATCCCTACCGATTCTGCAAAATTCACTATTCTCTCAGATGCTCCAATGAAGCGTTCAAGCAGACGTGCATTAATGGATCTAAACAGCTGGTGTCGACCACCGGTGAACCCTTAACTCCCAAATTCTGATCAGTTCAGCTGGATACCCTACTGCATGCCAGTTGATTTCAAACGAACATCAGGAACACGATTTCACATGCACGGCTTCAAGGAACCGGCTCGATTGGTGCGGAGGCATCACAGTGCGGAGACGGTGCGAAATACGGGTCGATGACGAAAAGGACACACACAGACAGGAGACGGTAATTTTTACCTCCAACATTTTTTTGTACAGGCTATCTAATTACATGCTACAGCATAAAAATCATTAAACAATTTCTTACGCTCCATGAACAAACGATTTTTTTTGCACTAAAGTAGTGCAACGTTACATCACAATACCATGCGTCCTATGCGGTCTCTTTATATCTATTCGTGTCCCCTTTTTTTTTGTGCGCTGTGGGAAAGTAAACCACTTGGAACGAACTAACCCAGCAGTTCGTTTTAGGCAGCTTCGAAGAAATATTTGTACAAGCACGTTTATTTATTTATTTTGTACAGGTGCGTCTTCGAAGCACAGGTCGGAGGCCGTTGACCAAAGACGCATCACGGCAGGCACACACCCAGGAGTCACACCGAAACCAGCACAGCACTTCGTTCTCCTCTTCGTCCCACCGCGTGAACGGCTGCCGGTCGTTCCCATTACAGTTACCTCCCCGGCGAAAAGAAGCCATCCTGGCGACTTACGGGGACGAAAGAATTGACGGATCGTAGTAGGGCTTAAGACGCTCGACGTGTACAGTTTCACGCCCCCGGCGACGATGATCCGGGGAGGGGTCAAGGGGCTCAACTATGTAATTCACCGGAGAAGTTTGTTGAAGAACGCGGTAAGGGCCGTGATAGCGGGAAAGTAGTTTCGTGGCGAGGCCGGGAGTGGAGGAAGGCACCCAGAGCCAAACGAGTGCGCCGGAGGGATATGACGCGGGAGGGTCCAAGGGGTCCCGACGGTGCTTCTGGTGCTGCTGGAGTTGTGTGGTGAAAGAGCGCGCAAGTTGTCGACATTCTTCGGCATACATGTGGGCTTCGGAGAAGGATGTTGTCTCGGAAGAATCAGGGCGATAGGGAAGGATGGTGTCCATTGTGGAGGTAGGCTCGCGACCATATAAGAGGAAGAAAGGAGAGAATCCCGTCGTTGTCTGCGTAGCCGTATTATACGCGTAGGTGACGAAAGGAAGTACTTTATCCCAGTTGGAGTGGGCGGTATCAACGTACATGGCGAGCATGTCACTGAGAGTGCGGTTGAACCGTTCAGTCATGCCGTTGGTTTGGGGGTGATAGGCGCTGGTACAGCGATGAACGATTTTGCATTCCTTGAGCAGTGCCGCGACGACTTCCGATAGAAAAACACGGCCACGGTCACTGAGCAATTCTTTCGGGGCGCCGTGACGAAGAACAAGACGGTGTAGAATGAAAGAAGCAACGTCCTGTGCGGTCGCAGATTGGAGAGGCGACGTTTCTACGTAGCGGGTTAGGTGGTCAACGGCCACGATGACCCAGCGGTTTTTAGCCGAACTGGTGGGAAGCGGACCGTAAAGATCAATGCCGACGCGGTCAAAGGGGCGGGCAGGGCAGGGTAACGGCTGCAATGGGGCGGTGTTGTGGCGGGGAGGGTTCTTGCGACGTTGGCAGGCTGTACACGACCGAATGTACTGTCGTACGAAGCGGTACATACCGCGCCAATAATATCGCAGACGCAGGTGAGCATACGTCTTCAATACACCGGCATGGCCGTATTGTGGGTCTGCGTGGAAGGAGGCGCAGATCGCAGCACGGAGGTGGCGAGGAATCACCAACAGCCACTTCCGCCCTTCGGACAGGTAGTTACGCCGGTATAAGAGGCCATCACGAACGGCAAAATGGGGGGCTTGGCGACGAAGAGTACGGGATGAAGAAGGTGGCGAGGGATTAGAGAGGAAGGTGAGGAGTGAGTTGATCCAAGGATCCTGCTGTTGCTCGTAGAGCATATCAGGGACACCGAACGACGAGAAATCATAGGCACAGACGAGGGCAGAGGCGGAATCGCAAGGAAGTGGTGAACGGGAAAGTGCGTCGGCGTCGGAGTGCTTGCGTCCAGAGCGATAAATGACGTGAATATCAAATTCCTGCAGACGTAAAGCCCAGCGGGCAAGTCGGCCAGAGGGATCTTTGAGGGAGGACAGCCAGCAAAGAGTATGATGGTCGGTGACGACATAGAACGGCCGGCCGTAGACGTAAGGGCGGAACTTGGCAATCGCCCAAATGATGGCCAGACACTCTTTTTCTGTCACTGAATAGTTAGATTCCGCCTTGGTGAGAGTGCGGCTGGCGTAAGCAACAACATATTCTGGATACCCAGTCTTCCGTTGGGCAAGAACTGCGCCCAACCCCACACCGCTCGCGTCAGTGTGAATTTCGGTCGGACAGACAGGATCAAAATGGCGCAGTATTGGCGGGGAGACCAGAAGGCGACGTAAAGTGTCGAATGCGGCATCGCAGGCGGGTGACCAAGACGAGAGGTTCGGGCTGCCGGCAAGAAGCTGCGTTAAAGGGGCGATGATACAGGCGAAATTCCGGATGAAGCGGCGGAAGTATGAACACAAGCCTACAAAACTGCGAAGTTCTTTTAAGGTGGTCGGTTTGGGAAAGTCAGCGACGGCGCGAAGTTTGGCAGGGTCAGGAAGAACACCATCTTTGGAGATGACATGACCTAATATCGTCAGCTTCGTGGCACCGAAGTGACATTTCTTAAGGTTTAGTTGTAGCCCGGCTGCAGTAAGGCACGTGAGAACACGCTGGAGGCGAAGTAAATGGGAAGAAAAATCTTTGGAAAAAACGACAATGTCATCCAGATAGCACAGACACGTTTCCCATTTGAGCCCGCTGAGAATATTATCCATCATTCTCTCGAATGTGGCTGGGGCATTGCATAGGCCGAATGGCATGACATTGAATTCATACAGGCCGTCTGGTGTGACGAAGGCGGTTTTCGGCCGGTCAGCAGCAGCCAGCGGGACTTGCCAGTATCCAGAGCGTAAGTCTAAGGACGAAAAATACTCCGCTCCCTGCAAGCAGTCCAGTGCGTCGTCGATTCGGGGTAGAGGGTAAACGTCCTTGCGAGTAATCTGGTTGAGACGACGGTAGTCCACGCAGAACCGGATGGAGCCATCTTTTTTCGTCACCAAGACAACAGGAGAGGCCCAAGGGCTGTGAGAAGGCTGTATGATGCCGCGCTGTAGCATATCGTCGACATTTTCACGGATGACGCGGCGCTCTGTGGGCGAGACGCGGTACGGTCGCTGGCGCAAGGGGGCGTGCGTACCTGTGTCAATTTCGTGAGAGACGGCGAACGCACGGCCCAAAGAAGGTCGGGAAAGGTCAAAAGACGCGCTGAAGCGTTGGAGAAGTTGCAGTAGCTGGACACGTTGAGCGGGCGGAAGGTCGGTAGCGATGGCGCGATGAAATACGTCGGCGGGACGCGGATCGGGCGTGGTCGCACAAATGTCCAGGAGAGCAACCTCGGGACATGCACGGTGATCAGAGAACTCGTAGGCAAGTGCAGGGTCCAGTTCTTCGATACGACCGAGGCATTCGCCGCGAAGGAGAGAGGACGGGCAAGCAAAAGGGTTGGAGACATAAATGGCACAGTGACCACCGGAAATCGAGAGAACGGCGAAAGGAATCAGAAGGTGGTGACGGCGGGTGGCAGCAGTAGTGGGTGTGAAGAGAACAGGGCTGCTGAAGGCAGAGTCAGGTAAGAGCGGGACGAGGACAGAAGAAAAGGGAGGTATGGTGGTGTCGGCGGCTACGAGAAGTTTAGCGGAGGGCACAGGCAGGTCGCACAGGGAAACGTTACACACGGAAGATAGCGCAAGTTCAGCACGAGCACAATCAATCACTGCATGGTGGGTTGACAGGAAGTCGCATCCTAGGATGATATCGTGAGAGCACGCACTCAGCACAACAAACTCGATGAGATAGTCGACGTCGTTGATAGAAACTCGTACGGTGCAGGCTGCGATGGGGTGAATGCGCTGAGAGGTGGCCGTACGGAGCGAAAAGTCACACAGGGGCGTCGTCACCTTGCGAATTTTGCGGCGAAGAGAGTCACTAATCACAGACACGGCAGCGCCCGTGTCAACGAGCGCGAGAACAGGTACACCTTCGACAAACGCCTGAACCACATTAGCGGGAGCAAACGGAGGACTTGGTGAGTTCGCAAAAGACGCAGTTCTTGCCTCCGGAACTGCGGCATTCAGTTTTCCTCACGGAGAGGTTCCGGTCGCCGAAGCATTGGGGAAATGGAACGGCGGCGAGGCGAAGGCGAGCGGCGAGTCGAGTACTGGGGACGAGACATAGACGAGCCAGAAGAGCCATTGGGCAAGGTCGGCTCGTGATCGTATCCGTGATCGTACGGGTGCGCAGCATCCCCATAGCGAGGCAAGCGCTGACGGCAGAGACGTGCGACGTGCCCTGGAAGCCCACAAGCGTAGCAGATGGGCCGATTATCGGCGGTGCGCCAAGGGTTCGTAGGATGTCGTCGTGTGCGAGGAAACGAGGCTGGCGGAAGTGGCATGGATGGGGTTGGAGCATAATAGGCAGGGCTGCTGCGGTACGTAGGAGAGGCAAGCGAGCGCGGTGCCCGTCGGACGGCTTCCGCATAGGTGAGTGGTGCTGCGACAGGAGGAGGTGGGGGGCTGGACGGCAGGACTGCAGCGACCTGCTCCTGAACAACACGGCGGATAGTCGGCGCAAGGGAGGGCGCTAGGTCGGCAGTAGGGCAGACAGGGTCTGGAACGTCGTGATGGAGAAGAGAAAGCTGGCGGGCGATTTCCTCGCGTATAAAATCTTTCACGCGCTCCATGAAGAGGGTTTGGTCCGGAGACGAGGGACCAAGGGCCAAGCCAGCAAGACTTTCGGGAGGCGCACCAGACTGCCGCGTAGAAGCGCGTTGCTTGCGCAACTCGTCGAAGCTTTGGCACAGCTCGATGACGGCACTGACGGAGGTGGGGTTCTTCGCCAGGAGCATTTGGAAAGCGTCATCTGCTATGCCTTTAAGAATGTTATTAACTTTGTCAGCCTCGGACATCGAAGGGTTCACGCGCTTACACAAATCGACAATGTCTTCAATGTAGCCGGTGAATGTTTCGGTCGGTAGCTGTGCTCGAGCACGGAGACGTTGCTCGGCGCGGAGTTTCCGCACGGCGGGGCGGCCGAAAACGTCGGCGAAGCTTCTCTTGAATGATGACCAGGTGGGAAGGTCCGCTTCATGGTTACGAAACCATAAGTTGGCAACGTCGGTGAGATAGAAGAGCACGTTGCTCAGCTTGATGGAATCGTCCCACCGATTGTAAGTGCTGACGCGCTCGTAGGACGCCAACCAGTCGTCGACGTCCTGGTCGTCCGTACCGCTAAATGGGCAAGGGTCGCGCTGTCGTTGGACCCCGGAACAGAGGACGGTGGCAGGGGTGGCCGGCGACGACTGCGTCGAAGTGTTTGGCATTGTTGGCGGTGCAAGTAGCGTTCCGCTCCTGAGTTCCAGGTTGAGCACCGGGACGGGGATCGAAGCACCTCCACCAAGTGTACAGGTGCGTCTTCGAAGCACAGGTCGGAGGCCGTTGACCAAAGACGCGTCACGGCAGGCACACACCCAGGAGTCACACCGAAACCAGCACAGCACTTCGTTCTCCTCTTCGTCCCACCGCGTGAACGGCTGCCGGTCGTTCCCATTACAATTTATTTATTTATTTACTTATTTATTTATTTATTTATTTACTCAAATACCCCAAAGACCCGAGCGGGCATTGCATAGGGCACGGGGGGGGGGGGGGGGGCAATAAAACTTTAACACGCATAACATACTCGACTGCAGCACTACGTAGATCGAGCTCCCCGTTCTCGAGTGATCCTGCTGCTAGGAACCGGCAACCGCTTCTGCTGTGCGCATCTTATGCCTACGCCAAAGCTACGCCTTTCTATCATCAAGCTCAACCATCGGACGCTTGGCACGCTTCGGAGACAATCTGCGCAGACGCCGACCGGAAGGCCCTGCAAGATAAACGCAAGCGATCGGACCAGCGGTCACTTGGCAGCAGCGGCAGCGACTCGACTGCATCGGTAACGCGCTTCGCCCTTGTTGCAGATCGAGCTCCCCGTTCTCGAGTGATCCTGCTGCTAGGAACCGGCAACCGCTTCTGCTGTGCGCATCTTATGCCTACGCCAAAGCTACGCCTTTCTATCATCAAGCTCAACCATCGGACGCTTGGCACGCTTCGGAGACAATCTGCGCAGACGCCGACCGGAAGGCCCTGCAAGATAAACGCAAGCGATCGGACCAGCGGTCACTTGGCAGCAGCGGCAGCGACTCGACTGCATCGGTAACGCGCTTCGCCCTTGTTGCAGATCGAGCTCCCCGTTCTCGAGTGATCCTGCTGCTAGGAACCGGCAACCGCTTCTGCTGTGCGCATCTTATGCCTACGCCAAAGCTACGCCTTTCTATCATCAAGCTCAACCATCGGACGCTTGGCACGCTTCGGAGACAATCTGCGCAGACGCCGACCGGAAGGCCCTGCAAGATAAACGCAAGCGATCGGACCAGCGGTCACTTGGCAGCAGCGGCAGCGACTCGACTGCATCGGTAACGCGCTTCGCCCTTGTTGCAGATCGAGCTCCCCGTTCTCGAGTGATCCTGCTGCTAGGAACCGGCAACCGCTTCTGCTGTGCGCATCTTATGCCTACGCCAAAGCTACGCCTTTCTATCATCAAGCTCAACCATCGGACGCTTGGCACGCTTCGGAGACAATCTGCGCAGACGCCGACCGGAAGGCCCTGCAAGATAAACGCAAGCGATCGGACCAGCGGTCACTTGGCAGCAGCGGCAGCGACTCGACTGCATCGGTAACGCGCTTCGCCCTTGTTGCAGATCGAGCTCCCCGTTCTCGAGTGATCCTGCTGCTAGGAACCGGCAACCGCTTCTGCTGTGCGCATCTTATGCCTACGCCAAAGCTACGCCTTTCTATCATCAAGCTCAACCATCGGACGCTTGGCACGCTTCGGAGACAATCTGCGCAGACGCCGACCGGAAGGCCCTGCAAGATAAACGCAAGCGATCGGACCAGCGGTCACTTGGCAGCAGCGGCAGCGACTCGACTGCATCGGTAACGCGCTTCGCCCTTGTTGCAGATCGAGCTCCCCGTTCTCGAGTGATCCTGCTGCTAGGAACCGGCAACCGCTTCTGCTGTGCGCATCTTATGCCTACGCCAAAGCTACGCCTTTCTATCATCAAGCTCAACCATCGGACGCTTGGCACGCTTCGGAGACAATCTGCGCAGACGCCGACCGGAAGGCCCTGCAAGATAAACGCAAGCGATCGGACCAGCGGTCACTTGGCAGCAGCGGCAGCGACTCGACTGCATCGGTAACGCGCTCGCCCTTGTTGCAGGTTAGTGCAGCACTACGTAGAACTGTCATAGTTTTTGTGGTTCATGCCATTGTGTCCGCCGCTGCCACTGCTGCCATTGTATTTTGGAGAAGCGTGCTTTTACGTCGTTTGGTGAAGTGTCCGCCTACGAAAAGAAATGTCTAGTGTGTGTTCGTCCTGCGAGGGAACTATTCATGTCAATGTGCCGAGTGCGACATGTACGGAGTGCCAAAGCGCTTACCACTTCGGTAAATGTGCGGGAGTGACGAAGAAATCTTTCAAAGCAAAAAACAATGCTGCAAAAAAAGCGTGGCGCTGCCTCACATGCCGGGAAAATGGGTCGCACACGAGTAGCAGAGCAGACAGTGATTCAGACCTAGATGTTAAGCTAGCTCTTGCCTCTATACTAGAGAAACTTGAGAGCTTGCCAGAGCTAACAAAAAAGGTGGCAGAAATGGAAGAATCTGTCCAACATATGTCTAAGAAATTTGATGAATTTGAAAGACATGTTCCCCGCCAGGACATTGAGATCAAGGTACTGAAGAAAAGAGTAGCAGAACTAGAAGAAAAAGATGACATGACGCAAGTTGTGCAAACACAACTTCAACAAGATGTTAATGATCTTGAATACCGAAGCAGGAAACTTAATCTAGAGATACACGGTATTGCTGCTCTGCCCGATGAAAATCTGCTTACTTTGTTAAATGACATCGCCCCGAAGCTTGAGGTACCACCCCTGACGGCAGCAGACATTCAAACAATACACAGACTGCCTGCCCGACGGGATAAGACGCAAGGAATACTCGCTCGTTTCACCAGACAGACGACAAGAGATTCGTGGCTGAACGCTAGAAGCAAAGTAAAAGATAATGAACCGAGCATTCTCATTCAGGAAAACCTGACACGGTATCACAGAGACTTGCTTCGAAGTGCGAAACAGAAGGCAAAAGATACAGGTTATCGTTTTGTCTGGTATACGAATGGGAAAATTCTCGTTCGCAAAGATTAAGGAATGACTGCCATACATATCAAAGGAGCAAGCGATCTGGACCAGCTTACGTAGCACTGCGCAAGCTCAGTACGAAAGGAAAATGGAAAAGAAAAATGGCACAGTGCCCGTATTACCTTCCGCATGACTTGAACCACATCGCTTCCTCTTTCTCATCCGCATCCGTTAAAGCTATACATGTCAACGCACGCTCAGTAAAAAATAAAATGGTCTTGCTAGATGAATTTTTTAGCGAATTTCGGTTTATGTTTTCAGTGATAATGCTGAGTGAAACATGGAGCACCAGCGCGCATAATGTTTTCAAAATGACCAATTACAAAACCTACTATCTCAACAGACCCGTCGGGCGTGGCGGGGGAGTGGCTTTACTTCTGAATGAAAATGTAACTGGTGAAATGCTAAACCCATACAGTGTGATTACACCGGATTACGAGATATCATTATGCTCAAAGAAATGTATTTACTCTGTCTGTTACCGCCCACCCAGTGGAGACGTATCCGTTTTTATTAAATTCTATGAACACTTTTTGTCTTTTGTAGCTGATGGAGGTTATACGCTTATTGCTGGAGGCGATTTCAACATCGACATGAGCAGTAACAATTACTCTACGAGAGAATTTAGGACTGTTTTGGCTTCAAATGGTTTCATTAGTGTAATAGAAATCGCTACCAGAGTAACAACAGGAAGTCAATCCACTTTAGACTTGTTCATTACCAATCTCGCCCATCCAAAAATTGAGGCCGGTGCCTTATCATGTCCTATCAGTGACCATCTCCCAGTGTTCTTGTGCATGAATGAGCCAACCCATACACTGAAAGAACCAGAAGGTATTAGGTACCAGCGTATAACCAGTGTTACACTGAAAGCTTTTCGCGATGCTCTTAAACAAGTTGACCTGGCCCACATAGCTGACCTCGATGATGCTAATGAAGTTTATAATAAGTTCCTTGATATTTTCAAACAACTATACCACTTGTACTTTCCCTCTACAACATATAAAGCCTCACGAAAAACTCGGAAACCATGGATCGACCCTGAGTTACGAAAAGAAATAAAAATGAAAAATAAGCTGTATAGAACATTTCTAACCACACGTACAGTTGATGATTTGAGGTTATTTAAACAATTTCGAAATAGGTTAACAAAGAAATTGCGATCAGCACGAACAGAATACTACTCTGCATTTCTAGACGTCAAGAAGGGTCGTCATGATGTGGTTTGGACCCGTTTAAACTCATTGCTGCAACGTAACCAGTCACGTGGCCATGTGCGGAATCTTAAAATCAATGATAAGGAACTTTCAGGGACAGAGCTGGCAAATGCTTTCAACGACTTTTTCACGAAAAAGAGTACGGATGGGTCTGCAGGGAATGCATGCGATTACTTAGACCTTCATAACGATAATACAATATTTCTTGAACCTGTCACGACGGATGAAGTAGCATCGGTCATACTTAGCCTAAAAAATAGCAGTTGTCGAGATATTGACGACATCCAGATAAAGCCCATAAAATATGTAGCCGATATTATTGCTCCAGCTGTGGCACATATTTTTAATGTTTGTTTAGCTACATCAGTATTCCCAGAAAAAATGCAGATTGCTAAAATAACTGTTTTATTCAAAAAGGGCGACCGAAATGACTTGGGTAATTATCGACCCATCTCTGTACTGCCTGTTTTCTCTAAAGCATTGGAGAAAATTCTACACTCTAGACTGAATAAATTTTTAGATAAATACAACTTGCTCACACCATATCAGTTCGGATTCCGGAAAAACAAATCGACTGAACTAGCACTCTTAGAGCAAAAAGAATATATTCTGACACATTTTGAACACAAAGAGCTCGTAATAGGAATATTCATAGACTTCTCAAAGGCCTTTGACTTGGTTAATCATAAGTTACTTCTAGAGAAACTATGGCACTACGGAATTCGGGGCCAGGCTGCAGAACTTATAAAATCATACTTGTCAAAAAGGAAACAAACTGTCAACATAGATAATACATATTCAGAAATAAAACCAATTTATTCTGGTGTCCCACAGGGAAGCATACTTGGGCCCCTACTTTTCAACATTTACCTTAATGATATTGTGAACATTAACCCAAATGTCAGATTCATCATATATGCCGATGATACTAGCATTTTTTTCTCCGGAAGTAACATTCATGACCTGATACAAATGTGCAACACGACAATGATCACACTGGAAAGATGGTCCCAATCAAACTATATGCGCGTGAATGAAAAAAAGACTAAAGCTGTAATATTTCGACCAAGAAACAAACCGATCCCCCCACATGATAGTATTAACTTTAACTCTAGAGAAATAGAAATTGTTGATCACTTCAAATGCCTAGGTGTAGAATTTTCTTCGCACATGTCTTGGGAAGATCACGCAAATCATGTTGTCCGGCAGTTAGCCAGGGTAACAGGCACGATTGGCTGCATTAGATACATTCTTCCTAAATCAATTAAACTACTTCTATATAACACACTGTTCTGTGCCCACATTAACTACTGCCAGCTTGTATGGGGCACTGCAACGTATTCCTCATTACAAAAAATTCATGTTCTGCAAAAAAAGTTTCTTCGCTACGTCTTTAATGCGGACTATGGAGCACCCAGCAAAGCGTTCTTTCGTGAAACTGGCATAATCAAAATCTTTGATTTCGTCTTTGAGTGTTCGTTTTAAACTAGAAACCAAAAATAATATAAGTCATATTCGACGTCTGGCAAATCTGAAAGAAAAAGAAGCGAGTTACCCTTTTAGAGAGCCTGAAACCTGGTTGGTGCCTACACCACGCATAAATACTGGTAAACAGCGCCTGCAATATAGACTTCCTTCTCTTCTAAACGCATACAAATCTGCCAATTTTAACTTATTTACCTGTACTCATCGTGAGCTGCGTGGCTTATACATAGACTGTGTTACAAAATGATTTTTTTTCTTTAAACTGCACTAAGTGGTGTTTTTTGTTTTCTTTAATTTGCATTGTTTGATTCATTGTGCTTTTGTTGTACTGCTAAAAGATGCTTAACTTATGCAATGATGTTTGGATGACCTTGTAAATTGCACACATGTACAAACTAGAGGTAACATTTTTTCTTGGTGTTAATAATGTGTTTTTCTCTGAATTGTTCTGTTTTGTTTTTTGTTATTTTTTTTTTCGTCGCTTGTCACTGCTGCCCGGTATAGGGGGCTGCGGCTCAGTCAAGCTGTCTATGACAGCTTTTTCTGCAGCTCCTCTGTCCCTTTTTGAGGCAGAAATAAAAATTATTATTATTATTATTATTATTATTATTATTATTATTATTATTATTATTATTATTATACACAAGTAAACTTTCCCCCAGCTCGCAAATGAAGTAAACACGTCATTGTAAGTAAAAAATGTGCAGCTCCGATACCATTCATAGCCCCAGAAAACACTTCAGGCTATCAATAACTCTCTCATGGTCGTTTATAGACGCCACGTTTTCCCGTAGCTGATTCCAGTAACGAATAGCGAAAAGAAGCGCTGACTAAAAAAAAGGTTTGTAGGGGAAAAAATAGGCTATACTTAGTGGTGGTGGTGATCAAGTCGCGGAAACACTCTATTGGCTGGGGTTATGTGTAACGAAAACAAGGCTGAATGACTATGATAAAGGTTGTGAAAGAGTTCGAACAACCTTCGTTTCTCGAGAAGTGCTAAGTTAAGGAACCTTTTTGTTTTAGATGTGCTTGCTGTGCGCGAGTAGTTCTTTAAGAACCGGGCAGCCATATTTTCAAGCGATTCAGATTTATTTATTACATACGCCTGATGTGGATTTCATACAAGCGATGCGTATTCGAGTTTTGAGCGGACTGAAAGTAGTGTATCCTTAAAAGATTTTATACAGTCTATAAACTGTTTATAGACTTCTGTCTCTAAAATCTATGGACTCTCGGTAGACGAATCCTAGATAACAGTCTATAGGGAATACAAATGCTATAGACAGCCTGTAGACAATCTATAAATTTATGGCCATAATCTTTTCGTAGACGTTTGTCTGCAAAGAGTCTATAGACTATGAACAGACAAAAAAGAATATTTATAGGAAGGCAATAGAGTCTATAAGTAGTCTATAGACTGCCTACAGACCATTTCTATAAGGGTATGCCGTAAGTTTTGTAGATGAGTTGGCCAAATGCAGGTTGCGCCTAATAAAGCCAAGCGCTTCAGGTGCCTTGCTCAACACCTTATCAATGTGAAGGTTACATGAGATATTTGAAAAAAATTAAAGCCTAAATAATTTACGTTGGACACCAATTCCACCTACGCGTCGTTTATACTGTAAGTACAGGGCATCCATTAAATAGCAATGAACATGATGGCTTTCGCTTTCGATACGTTGATCTCCATTTGCCCCTCTTTGCACCAATTAACAAGATTTATCAGCTCGCTCTGTAAACAGGGTTATTAATTTTCCTATAAACTACGAGATAATCTGCAAATAGTCTGATTGTAGAGCACAGGTTTTTATTCATGTAATTTATGCAGATTACAAAGAAGATCGGCCCTAGTACAGAACCTTGTGGCACTTTGGTTATTAAAGAAATCTGACTGTGCGATTTGACAGGAAAATATATATATTATGGGCAAAAACATGTCCATAGGCTCCAAGTGCGTAGGAAAGCTGGTGAAATCGCTTCCTCATGTACTTTGCCATTGGACACAGTGACACGATGGCGGAACGTTGTAGATGACTGTCCCTGCACTCACTAAAACTGCAATCTCAGCGTTAGCACACCTTCATTATCTTTGCGCCACCCAAAGAAATTTGATTCTTGAATTCCCAAGTTTATTGAATGATGAATGGAAGGTGGGGTAGGTGATCCCATTCTATAAATCAGGTGACGAGCACCTTTTGTGCAACTGCCATCCTACGCGTATTCTGCTCACATGTGCTTGCCTCAAACCTTGCTGGCCTTCTCGAAACTAATTAATTTTTTCCCCATCGCAACATGCCTGCCGCAAAGCGCATTCATGTGAAACACAACTAGCGTCATTTAGGCATAATATAAACGTCATCCTTGACCACTGTTCGTTTTCCGACAGTACATTTTAAGATTTCTCGAAAGCGTTTCATAAGGTACGCCATAATCTTCTAGAGTTTAAGTTACATCGATTGAACATTGACCCCAAACTGCTTTCTTGGCTCGACTGTTTTTTTTTTTTTAACCATTCGCAATTTGTTTCTGCTAATGCCTCAACCTCGCAGCCAATTAGAGTACAGTCCAGCGTACCCTAAGGGTCGATACTTGGTCCTCTCCTTTTTTTTAATTGACATTAATGATCTAACCTCTCGTGTTTCCTCTAACATCCACTTATTCGAAGATGATTGCGTCATCTTTAGAGAAATAATATGCGACACTTAGTATAGCGTACGTAGACATACGCAAAGGCATAGCGTACGCTATAAGATAGCGTCAGTCGTACTGCGCATGCGCCAAACACTGTCTCAAACCGATGGCTTACGTACGTTCGCGTTACGTACGCTATTTTTCGAATTTAGCGCGCGTGCTCTTGCGTACGCCAGGAAAAATAGCGTTGTCAACATGGCGGCGCCCACGTCGCCCGATTCGGAGAGATGTCATGTTATTGGGTTTTTAGGCACATTCATTGCCCTTAAATGGAACGTGTGATATTCGCTTTGCCTCCTCTCGCCGACAGCAGAACGAATGAGTGATAAACTTGCCCTAATTTGGATTCTGTACAACGATTCCGTCGTTCCTAACCCTATCAAAACACCGCCGACTGTGGATTGGCTTGATTTGGATTTTTATGCAAAGGTAGTCATAGCCTTGCCAAAAGTAGCCGTTTTGGCTGTAGGGCAGTAGGGGTCCGAGAGAATAGTAGTACCTATCATGACGTTCTTAAAAACCTTGCTCGGTTCGGTTACCTAAAAAAAATTAAAAAAAGCTAAGCCCTGCCTCGACTGCGCAGTGCGCGACTCATCGCGGACGCCATGCAACCGGCCATCTACGTGATACGACTTGGATCAGCTTGGCCAATGCCTTGGCTAAGCGTGAAAAATACGACACAAAATGTTTTTACATTATAACACCAGATGGCGCCACTGCGGCCTTAGCTATCGTTGCGTTCGGGCGGTTGTACGGTAAACTAAAAGTGCTCTTGCGACTTCCACAGTAATCTCCCGCTAAATGCTTGCGTATAGCGTACGTAAGCGCTCATACGCTATACTAAAACTCTCTATATTCTCTTCAAACCGACCTTAACGCTATCTCTATATGGTGTAAATCATGCTCACTGAAATTAAACATCAAAAACTGTAAATTTCTAAGTGTGTCAAGAGCTTCTAATTAGCTGCCTTATTACTACGTCTATAATGCTCCTCTATGTCCTGCGTCGTCTAACAGATTTCTTGGTAGCCACATTACCAGCAACCTCACTTGGTCTATCCACACTTCTTACGCAATTAATAATGCCAATCGCATGCTGAGATATCTAAAACGTTATCTCGCTGAGGCACCTTCTTCCCTAAAACTACTACTATCTGAATAACTGGCCTTCTCAAAGCTCTGTTATGCTTCAGCATTTTGGAATTCTTTTCAGGAAAACCTAATTTACTCATTCAGAATAATCCTGCTCGTTTCATTATTTCTAATTATAACCGAACTGCCAGCATTTCTGCAGTGAATTTATGTCAGCCTGTCATCTTTAGCGCTTCGCCATAAAGCCCTTAGACTCACTTTTTCACAACATATTTCATCATCCTTCCCTTCGCGCCAACTGATCTCCCTGCCCAAAACATATCATCAACGTTACACCAAAACAACTGCGTCGAATTCCACAATGCCACACCAATGCCATATTTCGGTCACACCTTTCGCGCAAATACCTTGAGTGGAATAACCTAGCTGGCTGTCAGCCACATATGGCTGACACTTAGGTCACTTGGATAAGTGAGCTCACATAGGTTCTCGTCTTCGCGCAGCCTTGCGCCCTGTTCTCGCGCTGTTCTGCTTTCTAATGCGTTGGGCGAACCACAAGTTCGAGAAGGTACTTTAAGAAGAACTAAACCAATCTGCCAACCGTACCACGTGCTCTGGTGTCAATGGTACATGTCGTGCCGGTTTATAAGACAACAAAGAGGGGTAATCTTTCCATAGCAATAAACACACTAGCACACATCAGAACCCTGATCCTATTACATAAAGTTTCGTGCTCATCATCAACCACACGGCGGAGTTTCATTAAGCTAGGTTCGTAAGCAATGCCTTTAAAGTAACATGAAAGCTACCTTGTTTTTGCATTCCTCAGTGCTTTGTGGACGGCATCGAAGCCATTAGCGGCGGTGAGATAGAATTCATTGCCAGGCTTCAATTCGGTGCGATCCCGCAACCGTAGAAATGGCTGCAGCCCAAACTGCTCGCAAGCTTCGCGATGCGAAAAAGAGAGAACTTACCATGGGAAAACTTATTGGAGCAAGTGCCCAAAGAGCCCCGTGGGTGTCTCGCTTTACTCAAAGTGCGGCCATTTGCCAAGCACTTCGCCCCACAAGACCCTCTGTGTGACCAGCGGGTGCACGGTAGCCCCGTAACTTCCGCATACGAGGCCACCCACGCTGCGTCGGATACATCTTCGCACAGGTTGCTCAATACGAAAAGATTGTCGTCGACCCTATCAGCCACCGTTGGATAGCTTTAATACAGAGCTATTGTTCAATCAGAAACGGATATCTTTCGGCCGAAAATGCATGTCCCCCTTTCAAAAATGTTTTAGGCAGTCTATAGAGTGTCTATAGACTTCCGTCTATGCACTGTCAACCGACAAATCCTAGAAAACAAATGCCAAATGCCATACAAATACAAATGCCATAAACAGTCTACAGAAAGTCTATAGATTTATGGCGATACACTTTTAGTAGGCTTTTATCTATAGACAGTCTATGGACTATGGATAGACAAAAAAGCAATATCTATAGGAAGTCAATAAAGTCAATAAGAAGTCTATAGACGGTCTGTAGACCATTTTTGTAAGGGTTGTATGACTGTACGAAGTGCGGACCCTCTTTAATACCAAACAGAAGTCCCGTGAAGGAAATCGTATTTTAGGGACGTGCCAGGCCCCGAGAAAGCCAACTGTTTACTATTACAACGCAAAGCATCAATGGCTATACTTTTACTGGCGTGTACAAAATTTTGCACAAAGTGACACAGAGAAATTAGAACCTGAAAAACCCAAGATTAGTAAATCAAGCAGTAAATCAAGGGGGTTAGAATTTCAAAACAAAAATGTTCTTATTGCTCGTGGTTAAATCTGTCAGCCTGAAAGCGGCGTAGGGCGTGCTATTGTGGTCAATGTTGTAACTGCATTTGTTATAAAGAGCATCCTGTTTGTCATATTAAAGATGCTAAAACCGCCTGACGCGGTGAAATCACTAATAGCTGTAGCATATTCGTCAAGGCCGCTAAAAGTGTGCTATGTGCAAAGCTGGTTGCACAGTGCCTTAAAGGGTTAATCACTGTTCAAGGCACCTCGGAAAAACCATAGGGTCAAGAGGGATGCAGGGTCATGGGCATCACTGTTCCTCATCAGACGGGAACACACAATTTCTTATTATTTTTATATTATTCAAGATGGCAGAAACTGCTGTTCTGAACAAAGCCAAACGTAACGGCACCAATTTCATTATTCCCGAAGACTAGTTCTTTCACTTTCCCAAACGGTGGTAAGGAACATTAAATGAAGACTGCCGTCTAGCTATACGCTCTAAAGCGCTGCATGCTGGTTCCAACCTACTTTTTTTCTGTTATGAAACGCTGTATTTGCTGATCTAAATCAGACAGCAGCGAACTTTCCATCGCGGGCCTTCACAGTAGTACCGTTCATCTGGCCATCGTAAAACCATCAAACGAGCTCGCCTCGGCCTACCAGTAATATTCGCAAACACACGGCTTCCACAGTCACAGTGCGTTTCCATCTTCGTAACTGTAGTCATTTAGCAGTAATAAACACAATCGCACTGACTAAAACAAGACTGAACGCTAAAAGCAATCGGTCTGAAGTCATGCTGCATTTGCCGAATTGCCGTTTTTTCTGTGCAAACCACTAAGTCCCAAAAGAGAGGTGTGTTAATCCCTTAAAATCAGTGACAATCTTTGTCGATTGTTAATCTCATACCCGCCTTTACTGTTTTGTGGCGAATGTGCTGTAGTGCTCCGACTATAGCACTAAGTGTCACCTCCTGACGACCATAATACATTATATCAATTTTCACAAAAATCACAACATTTTAATGTCATTAGCAGGTAATCGCTGTAAGCAGCAATTATTTTGAGATCATAAATTTAGAGAAGCATTAAATGGGCTTTAAATTAAACTACGAGAAGAAAGAGCAGTGAGCTAAGGAAAAGAAAACAATAGGGTTTACTCTAACAGACGCACGGGAACAGAGCAAACGCTAGTTAGTGATATGTGATATCTTTGCCCGGATAGAGAACAGGGAATCGGTAGGACATGCCGCGGATGCTGTCTTAAGGTGATGTAGTGGATTCCATGAGAATGTCAAAGAAGCAGGGGGTAGCCCCGAGATCAGGAAAGAGATTATTTAATATCAGTGACGTGAGAGTACTGTGCCCCTAAGTGGGCGTAGCTCGGCTGCTGATGATGTGTATTGGACGCATAAAGATACAATATGTGAACTGATTTCTTCAAGTCAGAGGACACGCGGGTGACACGCCCGAATATGACGGCTTCCAGCGTTTCCATTTGGTTCAGGCATAAATAAACCGAAGCCTAGTATTTTTTATTATTTTTGTTCACAAGCAAAACACGCAGCAGCGAACTGTACACTATAGCGTACACAGCTGTCTCGCTTTGACCGCTTCATAAGCCAAGAGATCACGTTGGATTTTATTCGATTCAATCCAAGTTATTTATGCAAATTTATTCAGCACCGTTATGACCCGATTGCAGAAAATTTTCATACCCCAATTTCTTAACAACTCTTCATTCATTTCATTTCATTCATTCGATCTCAGCTAATTGGGAAAGGTATTGTAAACACTGTGGCAGGTGGGATTCAATGGGCATGTATGCGCACAAATCAGAGCCCGCAGACGTCGTTACTGCACGAAGATACACAGTCTCAAAAATGCGCTCTACGCATATAGAACACGCAACGACAGAAGGCACGTCTTCGAGAGCGCACACAAGAAAGGCAGAAGCGGGTGCGCATACTTGTCTATGCGTCTCAGCTGCTTGGAGAGCTCGCTCTGCTCGTTGATGAGCTGCATCTGCTGCGTGGAGATGTGCTCCAGCTGGGACTGGAGCTGCGGCACGGCTCCCACGTTGGGCGGCAGGTCTCGGGACGCCTGCAGCCGAGCCTTGAGCTCCTCCTGCTGGCGGCCTAGCAGCCGCAGCTGCTCGCAGATGCCCTCCAGCCGCTCCTGAAGGCCCGGCCACGACACTGTTAGGCCCCGCCGTGCCCAGCAGCAGCTGTGGCGACCACTCACCTGCCTCTTCTTCTTCTCCTCCTCGATGTGCGCCTTCTCCAAGGGCGGCGGCGGCTCGAGCCGGGCGCGCTTCCCCGCCGGCGGCTCGTCGTCGAACGGCGGCTTGGCCCCGCCGTAGCACTGGCTCCTGCACGAGTCGTCAGCACTGCCAAGCCTGGTTAACGCCGCAGCCAATGCGCTAATGCTGCACACACCGCGCGTTCCTTTTCCTCGCGCCGCCAGCCGTGGAAGGTGTATGGCTGCCAGGACAGCGAGCCGCAGCCTTGCAAGGGATTTCGCTAACAGCACGCTGCTGCTGTCCGCTATCTCTGATTGGGCCCGCCATGCGGGATGAAGGAAGTGAGAAAAGTGTCTCGCACCAACTGCGTCCGCCGAAGCCACGGCGACGACCGTTCAAGCCAATAGACACAATGCCGCTGGGCTGACATCTTGAACTCACGAGGTGACCCGTCAGTGAGTCGAGAAAATTACCCTTCTCCCTCTGGCTGTTCACAATACCGTCCATGTTGGCGGTACGAACTTAATATACCGCTGATAGTGACGACGTTCTTAAGGCGGATACATAAGGCACTGAAAATGTGGCCGTTGTTATGGACACGTTACGCAGCGGCAGCCATAGTCCTTCCAAATCCGGTGGCGTGGCGAAGAGGAATGAGGTACCCAGATAAAAAAAAAAAAGTTCCACGGCCAACGGGGCCCCTCCCATGGTTATGCGAGCGCGGCCTAGGGCTTCCTAGAACATGCGCACGTCGCACACACAAGGAACCCACGAGTGGGAGCCTCAACCCGAAAGGATTTCACGCCTGCAATAACTGAGAGAGAGGAACTGCACGACGATTGACCAACTCGTCTGCTTAAAACTCCCTTTCATGCAACATTTCTCCCTAGAAGGGCCAGCGCGAAAGCCCGAAGCATCGGTGCGTTTCGCCCACGGCCAAGCGGCCCAGTTCAGCGAGGGCAGCTTAAGGCTAATAAATTACACTGAACCTGTAAATGGATCACAACTGACGATGAAAATGAAGGTTCCAGTGCAATTGTGAATTGCTCACAACAAACGATGAACATTGAGCATACAACTTGACCTGTAAAAGTTATAAGGCACACGGTACCTTTACCAAAAAATAACGGTACTGAAAAATTTGAAAATCTGCACCTCTAGTAAGGTTTGGTTTGGTTTATGGGGGTTTAACGTCCCGAAGCGACTCAGGCTATGAGGGACGCCATAGTGAAGGGCTCCGGAAATTTTGACCACCTGAGGTTCTTTAACGTGCACTGAGATCGCACAGCACACCTGCACCTCTAGTAAGGGTGACCAAGATTGGAGTGTACATAGGGTTAATTAACGTGCACTGACTCCGGGCACCACAGTAGCCTGCAATGCAGTTCTCATACATTGAAACACGGCCACTGCGTTTCAGTCTTGGATCCTCGAACTAAGCAGTCAACCGCTCTGTCCACAAAGAAAGAGTGGGCTGAGCAAAGCGAGCCGCAGAACGGTGCTGTACACCATTGGGTGGCCTACGCATGAGGCGGTGCCCTCGGCCCATGTGTGCGCTGAAAGACCGCGCTAGACAGAATCAAGAAATTTGCTTTTCTCCGCGAAAAGGAAGCGCACCACAGCCCTACTCAGTGCACCACAGACAAGGCCCAGCCTGGCAACACTGTCATCGGCGGCTAGCTGCAGCAGCACGTCAAAGACACTGGGCGCGTTGCGCGCTTCGTATTCGAGGCGCCCAAGCCAGTATAGCCTATTAATACCCCACCCCTATACTTTTGCGGTGTCCATCCCGCTACGCAATAAATATTTATGACTTGATTGCGGACCGATAATACCGACGAACAGCCCCCACTGGTCTCTTCGGCAAAAAGGGGCAGAAAGAAGGAAGCAGTGAATCGCAGCCAAGCTCTATTCGCGAGGGTGCCTTGTATATTGGCTCTAATTTCAAAAAAGCGCACGTTTACACAAAAATATTTTGTGTTTGTAGACACCTGATCCACCGCTCCCCACATATAATATCTTCCTCGTTACTTCACGATGCTGCAGCAAAGAATTCGTGTTAGGAAAGAACGGAAGTAAGACGGCTTTCGAAAGTAGAGTGAGAAGCGAGTCTGATGCCTCACGGAAAAGCTGGGCACTGCGGTCACCGCCCTGGAAGGCTCCATAGGCCGTAGAGGTCGCACCCTCGTGCAAAGGATTAGTTTGATGCATGGAGGGATGTTCCATAGACCGGTGTTATAAGCACCTATGCCCGTGCTGTATTTTCAGAAGCAGCTTCAGCGTAACGCACATTCGCCGCAGTCTGGCATAGGGTGGATCCACCAGCATCCGATGACGGGTAGGCGCCCCAGCCAGTTCATTATCACCAGCATGGCTAAAATTTGGAACATCACATTGCCCTTAATGTCCTGGAGTAATCCCTTCGACTAGAACTTTGAAACATCACGTTGCCCTGAGTGTCCTGGAGGTATCCCTTCGACTAGAACTTTGGAACATCACGTTGCCCTGAGTGTCCTGGAGGTATCCCTTCGACTAGAACTTTAAAAAATCTCATTGCACTGTGTGTCCTGGAGGAACAAGTAATCCACGCACCCCGCTCAAGCGTCATCGTCACAGTAAGCGCCACGAAAGCCAATAAAACTGAAGCCATCACCGACACGGTAACATGCAGTTGTTTCTAGAACGAGCAATCGGCTTCGCAAGCGGCATCGCACATTTGCGCAATTGTCCAGCTGAAGTACTGCTGACCAGCTTCGGCGAAGAATACCGGCACGTTAACAGAGGAACGACGATTGCTTTCTGCAAGAAATATTGGACGTACGAGACTTCTTCGCCCTCTCCGACGCATCCACAGAAGATTCACCGTTCGAAGAGAACTCTTCCGCTTTCGACATCAACCTAGCCCTGCCCCGGAACAGACAGGACCAGATCCCCAATCTCCTTCGAAGCTACAGCATTTGTTTCTCGTCATCGCCGAAGGTGCGACAAACACCGACTGACAAGCATCGCATTATAACCGACCAGCCAGCCCGACCTCCCCCGGCTCCCCGCCAAAGCCCCCTACCGAGTGTCGCCGTGTGGAACGACACGCCATCCAGGAGCAAGTGGAAGAAAGGATTGGAGACGACGTCATCCAGCCTTCAAAGATCCCCTGGGTGGCACCGATTGTTCCCGTGAGAAAGAAAGACAGCGCACTTCGATTCTGCGTTGGTTACCGCCGTCGAATGCCTCGTCCATTGAATTCCGCGAATGTTTGTAGTGTTTAGTAGCGTGGCTTTTTGGACTTGTTGGTACATAGTTCCAATACACTGTAGCGCAGCAAAAGACGAGGACACAAGAGACGAGAGACGAACACCACGAGCGCTAACTTTCAACAGCAGACTACTAATCCTCTGCTTTTCGCAATGCAGGTGTTTACCCTCGCCCTGAAACTGCTTTTCGCCGCTCTACCGTCTGCCTCCTGTTCATCAGTGTCTACGGCCGCCGTGAAGTATCATGAAGAAGACCATTTTCATCCGCCTGCCCCATCACCATTGCTACCCCATCAACTGCCCTCATCGGCGCCAGAGTACGTCATCCCGGACCAACAGTGACCAGCCCCATCGCCAGGAACATCAACATCTGATAATTTTATCAGGCATATAAAGCCCATGCTGTCATCGCCGCCGCTCTGTGGGCTCGGTAGCTGTGTGTCAACGCAGACTACTAATGCTCTGCTTTTCGCAATGCAGGTTAGTAACAAGTTTTCCCTATATGCTAAAAAAACCAGTAACTACTTTTTAATGCAGCTGCCGAGCCCTCAGTGCTGCTGTAGTATTGTTGCCGAGTGTTCACGTGTTCTCCGTTTTCTTTTACTATTGTCAGGCGATGTCGAATCTAACCCAGGCCCCGACCGTTACGATTGCATACTTTCCGAGCTCCAGAAACTAACTACCGGGCAAGCTACATTAATTTCCGATCTACAGGACATTAAAGATCAACTAAAAACTACCGAAACAACCTTGACCGACTTAAACAAGCGCATGGACACCCTGGAATCACACTACGCCACACTTTCCACTATTCATTCTGAGATAGACGCCCTGAAAACTTTAAACACCAAACTTACCTGCAAGATCGACAAATTTGAAGCACGTATGGACGATGCAGAAAATCTCTCTCGCCGTAACAATCTCATATTTTACAATATTCCTGACACTAACCCCACTGAAACGTATGCAGACTCGGAAGAAACAGTCATTCGTCATTGCTCCACTCAACTAGATTTTGCCATCGAACCCAATCTAATCGAGCGTGCTCACCGCCTCGGGCGCCACTCAACTGATCGCACTAGGCCAATCATCGTTAAATTCACCTCATCGAAAACTAAAGAAAGCATCCTTTCTTTAGGAACTAAGCTTAAAGGCACCAACTACAGTATTGGCGAAGACTTCTCCCTTCCCGTTCGTAACGCCCGCAAACATCTTGTAACCTTTGCCAGATCAGTATCCGATAAGTTCTCTTTGCGCTTCAAAACATTACATATTGGTCCCAAACGCTACATATTCGATGAATCATCACAAACAGTAAAAGAAGTGAAATAGCAACCATCTCAGCACCTATCGACAGATCGTTCGAAGCATGCACAGCAAGAAGCACTTTCATTGTCAGCGATCTTTACTAACGTGCGGAGTTTCATTTCAAAGCGCGACATTATTTCCCATATTGTCACTTCATCTGCTAGCAACATACTAGTCTTGACGGAAACGTGGCTAAAAAGTGACATTCCTGATAGTGAAGTCCTTGCTGACTTGCCTAATTTCAGTGTTTTTCGCAAAGATCGCCCAGACCGAAGGGGAGGGGGGGTACTGATTGCAACCGCTCGGGATGTATCATGCTCAGCTGTTCACCTTTCATCAGATATAGAAATATTATGGGTTTTATGCCATGCTTCACCTAAATCAGTTGTGATTGGCGTTTGCTACAGGCCTCCTAGCTACCCATACTTCCCTCGAAAACTTAATAACGCATTAAATGAAATTACAGCTAAGCACCCTAACACCTGCACTCTCCTATTCGGAGATTTCAATTTTCCGAGCATTGACTGGCAGAATCTAACCGCTACAGGTAATAAGGATGCTGATGAATTTCTAGACGTCTGCCTTAATTTTAACCTCGTTCAAACTATATCATAACCAACCCGTGTAACTGAAGACTGCGCTAATATCCTGGACCTAATATTAACGGATAATCCTGAATGCGTTCATTCCGTCACGTATCTACCAGGCGTCAGCGATCACCACGTCATACATGCCGGCTTCACCATTAAACCGTCCTTACGCGTAACTTCTAAACGAACTATCCGACTGTACGATAAAGGAAACTACACAGCAATAAATAATGAACTTCGCGCATTTTTACCAGTATTTCAATCCAGCTTTCATCAAAGATCCATCCATGATAACTGGTCCTTGTTTAAGAGGAAAATCGAAGATTTGGTCGACAGGTTTATTCCAAACATAAATATACGAAATAACCCTCAAAACCCATGGTTCACAAACACACTCAAACGTCTTGAAAATAAAAAGAAGCGTCTTTTCCGATCAGCCAAGTTGCTTCCTAGTCAGAACGCTTGGAACAAATATTATGCAGCCGAAAAAACTTATCAAGTATTCGAGAAGCCAAACGCACTTTTTTTAACTCCGATCTGCCTAAAATGTTGTCAACTAACCCCCGTAGGTTCTGGCAAGTCATTAACCCCCAGCACACACGCACTGTTTCCCTCACTGATGCTTCGGGTGCAAATTTCTCTGAAACTGAATGCGCCAACATGTTCAACACAGCCTTTTCATCCGTGTTTACTAATGAAACAGAGCCGACATTTTCTCAAAACCCCCCAATTATTCAAGATACTATGCCTGCTCTTATATTTTCTTCTGCAGGAATTTTGTCACTAATAGAAAACATTAAAATATCATCCTCTGCTGGAATTGACAATATCAACGCTAAAATACTGATTAATACCAAAGATATATGTTCATCTCTGTTGTGCTTGTTATTCGCTCAGTCACTCTTCACAGGTCAACTGCCCATAGACTGGAAAAATGGGAAGGTCGTTCCAGTCTACAAATCAGGTAACAAGAACTCGCCGCTTAATTACCGCCCCATCTCTCTGACTAGTATTCCCTGCAAAATCATGGAACACGTCATCTATACCCACATCATGGCATTCCTTGATTTGAATAACTTCTTCCATTCTGCTCAGCACGGATTTCGCCGGGGTTACTCCTGCGAGACCCAACTTGCCACATTCATTCATGGCCTGCATGCTAACCTTGATTCTAATCTACAGACTGATATCATTTTTCTAGATTTCGCCAAAGCATTTGATAAAGTACCCCATAAACGCCTGCTGATAAAACTTTCTCGATTAAATTTGCACCCCCATATTTTGAAGTGGATCGAAGAATTTTTGACTAATCGTTCGCAGTTTGTCTCCGTTAACAATAAGAACTCTAACTCACTCTCAGTAACGTCGGGCGTCCCACAGGGATCTGTGCTTGGCCCACTACTATTTCTTATATACATTAATGATCTGCCTTCAAATGTAACATCTAACATACGAATGTTCGCTGACGACTGTGTACTTTATCGTGCTATTCTTACCACCGCTGACCAATCTTCTCTTCAAAATGATCTTAATGCCGTTCAGGAGTGGTGTAATAAATGGCTAATGGAACTTAACCCATGTAAGTGTAAACTTTTGTCAATTAGCCGTCGCCGTAATCCTTTAACCTTCTCTTACGTAATATCTGAAGTTCCCGTACAACTAGTTCAATCATACAAGTATCTAGGCATAACTATTTCTAGCGATCTTTCTTGGAGCCTGCATGTTACTAATATAATATCGTCAGCAAACAAGACATTAGGTTTCCTAAAGCGCCATCTTCATCACGCTCCCCATCATGTCAAGTTATTAGCTTACAAGTCATTAGTCAGGTCCAAACTAGAATTTGCGTCGCCCATCTGGAATCCTCATCAAGCATATCTCATCAATGCCCTCGAATCTGTTCAGAATCGCGCTGCTCGTTTCATTCACTCATCCTACTGTTATGACATCAGTGTTTCGTCCTTAAAAACAGCATCCGGATTATCACCCTTATCGCTCTGCCGTCGCATTGCTAGCATGTCTTTATTTCACAAATTCTTCCACAGCCCTATGCACATCGCACCTTATATTCTTCCACCCGCACGCATATCTCACCGCACCAGCCATCGCCTACAAGTTGCCCGTCCACGATCACGCACCGTCACTTTTTCTAATTCCTTCTTTCCTCGTGCAGCCGCAGACTGGAACGGCCTTCCGAACAACGTTGCCATCATCACTTGCCCAAGTCTTTTCACCGATAACGTAGAAACTTTCCTGTCAATGTGAATTTGTGTTTTTACTCTTGCCACCCCTTATGTAACACCCCTTTTAAGGGGCCTTTAAGGTAATAAAATGAAATGAATGAATTTATACGCCAGAAAACAGTAATCACATGTGAGAACAGTATCAATTCCTTAAAAAAACGAGCTCTTTATCTCAGAGGAGAATGGAAGGTGTGCTTACACACGCGCATCCAGACCTATTTATCTTTTCGGCTTCAATGATTTCGCGCGTTACCCTTTCTCTGCTTTTTCGTATTACCACACCTTTATCAAAGAAAGGCTTACAGGTTTTTTACATGCATGCGAGAATATGGTCAACCAGCGATCCACCTTGCCCGTTTCTGACGTTGCGAGCGTGTTCCATTAGGCGCTCGTTCAGACATCTCCCCGTCTGGCCGATATAGTGTTTCCCGCATGACAAGGGAGTTTGATACACAACACCTTCATCGCACATGACGTAGGGCTTCTGGTGCCTAGTTGCGCATCCGCGCGCTTTGTTGGTGTTGGTTTTTCCCAACGTGCACAACGTTGCAAGTTTTTTCGGCGCTAAGAACACGACGGTCGCATTCGCTCGTTGACCAATTATTTCAAATTGTGGGAAATCATGTGTAGATATGGTAGTACAACAGGGTTTTTACGTTCACGAGGAACCGGATTTGGGTGACATTGATTTTCTGGTTTCATTCCCTTAACAAGTTTTTCGGCAACAGAAACTTGAACATAGGCAATGTACCCGACATCAGCCAGCCTATTGGACTTCTCTTAAAAACTATCGCTCATCATGTGCGGACAAGATTTCTGGAGAGCATTTTGAAAACATAAATTGACAATACCTCTTTTTACAAGTTTTGAATGAGCGGAGTGATAGGGCAGCATCGGCTTGTTGCTACGCGGCTGGTAGGCCCAGCATACGTGATGAGCGCGAAAGGTGAAGTTAATATCTAAAAATCTAATGGAGTTATTTATGGGCAATTCGCATGTTAAAACAAGCGGTTTAAAATGTTCTTTCATGACAGTAAAATGCTATGAGCCTTTGGCTCAAGTTTTATTCTTGTTAAGTGCGACAATGGCTCACTTGAGCCAAAGGCTCATAGCATTTTAACTATCATGAAAGAACATTCTCCTCTCAGATTAAGAGTTCGTTTTTTTTAAGGAACTGATACTGTTCGCACATGTGATTACTGTTTTCTGGCGTATAAATGTGATGCTTCAGGAGAATAAAATTTGTTGGAAGTTAGCGCTCGTGGCGTTCGTCTCTCGTCTCTTGTGTCCTCGTCTTTTGCTGCGCTGCAGTGTATTGGAGGTTGTAGAGCTTGTTTGTTCATCCTTCAAAGCTGCCGGCACGGCACTTCATCGCTTTGCTTGTGATGCAAGACTAGTCCAGAATTATGTGGATTGATCGCATCCAAGCCGAGCCGATTCTACGTTGTTCCAGAATGTTTTAGTAATTTTCCAAGCTTTATTTTGAAAATTCGCTATAAGCTTTAAAAAGAGCATGGCCGAGAGCGGCGGGCATTCGTTTCCACGACCGCCGAGCGCGCTTGTTACTACGCCGCCGCCGACTCATTCAGTTCTTTGCGGGCGCAAGTCAGCTCAAATAAAGAGTTTCGTTTTGAAGCCATTTTCACTGTCCTCTTGCTCTACAGTCACGTGACAATACTACGTGACAATACTACGCGACAATAGTAATGGATGGCCTAATGCTGTTCCGCTCCCTAATTGCTAGTGAGAAAATTTAATATTTCAAACAGTCAGTATGAAAATGATAGTCACTTAATGCATGTGAATGTTCACGACACGTCGGTGTTGGTTGGGAAGGGAAATATATTAAGTAGTGTCCAGTTTTATATGTCGATTGATTAGATGAAACATGAGTTTCAGCCGCGCTAGTTTAGCACGAGTCGGCACTGATTTGATTCCTTCTGCTCTCATTATTTCAATACGCGAATCAGTTATTTTGTGTTAAATATGAATCACAATTATTTTCTCTGAAATGCATGAAGCTTGGTTATATTTTGATTAGAATAAGAAAACCAAACGACGTTAGCACATTCGACGAAAGAGCTAACTAAAACATTGTAGTCTAATAGATTAGTTTGAAAAGGGGCTAATCTGAGGCGTCGTCTAATAAAAAAAAAAAGTCGTTTTAGAGCTGCTGAGGTGATTCCATCCACGTGAGCATTCCACCTGAGGTCATGGGTTATGAGTACTCCAAGACCCTTATGTTCAGTTACTGCAGTAAGTGGTGTGTCATTTATAGTTTACTAAAAGTTTCAGTTATGCTTCTTCCTAGAAACCGTCATAATAGTAGATTTAGTAGCATTAAGTGTCATGTTCCAGTCGGTGCACCATTTAGCTTATTTTCAGTTGTTGAGGGCTTCATGATCCTCTGTTGTATTAATTTCCCGATAAATTATGCCGTAATCTCCGTATTAACGTTCAGATTAATCGCTAGATCATGAAAGAGAACAGGCAAGACGCAACCTTTGGTGCACCAGGCACAACATTTCCTATGTATTTATTTATTTATTTTACGCTCAGGGCAAAGCATTACAGAGGGGAGTGGGTAATACATAATAACACTGAAAATACAAACAACAGCGGAGAACAATAAATTGCCGAAACATAGATAAGCTGGGATAAGTAATAAACACAATATATCATTCAATAGAGGAGGCTTGATGATTACTTTAAACAAATTGTGTTCTCTGTGAAAAACAGTTGTTAATCCAATTAACTACAGAGCCACGACCTAATGGAAAGTCTAGTTTATCAATTAGTTTAATGCGCTCAACCCGACGAAATGTATTCGAAAAATCTAGTAGTATAAGATCGGTTTGCTTCTGTCTCTGCCTTCTGTCTGCTAAGTTCTGGACTAATTGTAATAACTACGTTACTGCACAAATCTATTTCAGAAACCTTGCTGAAATGGGGATAGTACGCTGTCAACTTCTAGAAAAACCGTTATGTGTATTAGGATGATGTGTTAAAGTATTTTAGGCTCTGCACAGGTCATGGAGATGGGTAAGCAGCTAGTAACACAATCCTGTCTCGTATTTCGTGTATTGAAACAATTTCATCATCCTCAGAGTGACTTAGCAAGCTTATGTCACTAGCGAACCGCAGGATACTAAGGTGTACTCCTTTAACTGTTATCGCCAACTAGTCCTAATCCAGACATCTGAATACCACTTGTAAACATGCGGCGAATAGCACTGGCGAGATCATGTCTCCCTGTGCGACCCCATTCCTTATTGGAATTTTATTGCTGGCATTATGAAGCAGCATACTGGCTGTGCAGCGGTTATAGATATATTCCAGTATTTTTACATAAAAGCACTTTCATTGGGCTATGAGAGAAGCCAGCAGCCACAGAAACCAAGGGGCACAGGGGATTTTTTAAATTTATTTATCTATTTTGTGCTGTTGTTCCATTTGGAATATTACTGAATATGTTATCGCTTAAAGCTAATTAATTACAAAAGCAGAAGAAATAACAACCACATGCCGCCGGTGGGATCTGAACCCACGACCTCCGAATTACGCGTCCGGTGCTCTACCGCTGAGCTACAGCGACGGCTGTGAGATCTGCTTTCGGGGTATTTATGTTTACAAATAACCTAACCTTGAGAGTGTTCATCAGCGCCATCCACGTTCTTAAGCGGCTAGTTGGTTTTGGCTCATATTAAAAATTTAACGCCACAAAAAAAAAAAACAGACGAAAGACAGCGTGTCATCTACTTATGTTTAAATGTGATTTTTACATAACGCTCGTTTACACCCTGATTCCGCAATGACTGCATGGATGCAGATGTTTCGACTGAGTCAACTGCTTCCTCGCAGTCTGTGCAGATAATATACGTGTAGGGGTTGGTTATGTTTTCCGCATTTGTCTATAATCCGATTCATAGTGTGAATGCGACCTATTGTCGAGTAAACTTTGCGAAAGACTGCCTGATCATTTGGTTGATTGAAGACTAAGGTTGTCCTGACCCTATCACCGATTACCTTAGTAAATACCTTGTAGGCAACGGACAGTAAGCTGATCGGTCTGTAATTTTTCAAGTCGTTGACATCTCCTTTCTTATCCATTATATAGTTTTAGCGTTCTTTCAAGGTCCGATACACTCGAGGTCGTAACGCGCGGCGTATACAGGATAGCTATTTTTTTCTGGCAAAGTATGCCCACCGCTTTTCAAAAGATCTGCTTTTTCCCGATCCTCACCACCTGATTTTCGCCTCTGCATTGCTCCTCTTATTGCACTGCCTGTCTGATTAACGTCCTCATTACATTGGCTGTTGTATAGAGTTGTGTAGAACTCATCGGCTACTTTAACTATCTTATCCATATGGCTAATGGCATCGCCTGTTTGGCTTTTAACGCATGCCGCTGCTTTTTGCCTACGCCTTGTTTCTTCTTCACCGCTTTTACGCTACCTGCGTTCTTAAGAGCATGCTCAATTCTCTCCATAATAAAGATAATTACGTCCGTCACATTGCGCTTATTGGTTAGATTTGACAGTTATTATAGCTCTGTTACGTCTATGAGGTTAAAGGCTTTCATGCTTTGGCGTTTCTAAACCAGATATTTCGTCTCTTCAGATAGCTTGCCGGTTCCGTGTGTAACCATCCTACCGCCTACTTCTACAGCGCACTCTGTAATTAGAGCTGTGAGGTTATGGTTAATTGCTTGAACATTAAAGACATCGGCCTCAGGTAAAGCCGAATATCTGTTCTCCAGCGAAATCCTGAATTATAAGGCGTTTTATTTTAAGCTTGAAATGATTTCAGCCTCCTTTGTCGGCGCGCCGCGGGTGACCCTGGCGCCCGAACGGAGGGCAACACGGAGGCGAACCTAAAGCGCACGCGTCAGTAACAGCGTCGTCGTGGTCGGCGAAGCTGCCGCGAGGCGCCGAGGAGCGCACTTCTGGTCATACTTGTTAAGCTCGACGACAGCGCTGTGTGAGTTGCCGTCAGTGCGTACTGCACGCGATCTCTAAAACACAGGACGCGTACCATCATCAGCCGGGCCAGCTACCAGATATAACTTGTTGTTCTGCGACGTGGCGGTCAGCGGAAGCGGTGACGGGGGCGTCCAGCCGTCGGAAATGTCCTAGCGTTCTGTGTAGAACGTGCATGCTCCATCCCCTCTTCTTCGTCAGGTGGCCAACGCTAGTCGCACGGGTCGCCATACACGAAAAGCGGCAAAGAAAGAGGAGCGCGCTGTCGCTCATGAAGAAAAGCTTCAGTGGCTGATGAGGGACGCTCCATGAGTCGTCCCAGTTGACCGTACACCTTTACTGCAGTACATTTCACGCCTACATTGCCTCTCAGCGAATAGATATGTCAGTTTTTAAACTCAGCACCGAGACTCTTCCTTTCTCTAGCTTTGGTTTCTTTATTCATTTTCATTTCTTTCTTTTTTCGGTTCGAAGAAGCGGTCCTTCTTTGCCCGTAGTCCTCGGTTTAGTACAGTGCACTTAAATGCACGTCCCCACGTTCTTCTTTTCCAGATTCGGTGGACGGGCATGCCGGCACTCTTTCTCGCCGCATCCCCGACGGACTACGCGCGTCTCCGCCCCCCCCCCCCCCCCTGACCCCCCACCGCCGGGCCTGAAACCCGTTGCCGCGCCCCGTGCGACGCCAGCTGCAGAGCGGGGCCCAGGGCACGCAACGGCGGCCTTGAGGATCTACTCCGGCCCAGCCTCCACTCCCACCGTCGCAGGCGCATTGCGTTCGCGCGAGCTTGGTGTAGAGAGTCGCACCTCGTACTGCTGCTGGGAAGCGCATGCATGATCGCATGGTTCTTTCGCGTTATACTGTCTATGTTATCATCGCCCTGTACATAAAAACAGGGGCTTACAACAAGCGACAGGAAGACGAGACAGGTAACGCGCGCGAACTTTCAGCTGTTTAGTAGCAGTGCTGCTCTCCTCATATACACGCACATAGCAAAGAACAAATATAAAAACCAATTAAAATCCCAACAAGATGCAAGCACAATTCATGAAACCGAAACCCGAGTATCACCGCTTCCCGTCGCGCTGCTTGTCAACAATTCAGCCTCATACTGCGTCAGCACTATCGATGGGTCGCTTACACATTCCGTGGTATCGGCTCGTTCCATTGCGTGTGCTTCGAAGATTATTCTTTCATTGCGGTCTCTGAACCGCCGATTATGGTGGTTTGCCCGAAGTTTGGCCTACATTCTTTGCAAGTAGCCACATGTTTCACGAGATTGCTCGGGTGGTTGATTCTGCAGCAGTTTCTTCTCATTTCTCGTCTTTTCTTTTTCCTTCGGGGTCCGCTCCTGCGATCTGGTCGCCTCTTTAATCATCTCTGCAATTGAGCCGCTCACATTATCTGGAAAACAGCTTGCGAGCATCCTCTCAACTTGCAGCTGTCAGCCTTTTTCCATCTCATGACCACACGATCTTTTAACGCACTGCCGAAGGCATGAGCGTGCCGCACTTCTTTTTACAAGGTATCATTGGCATTCGTCACATCGCATTACAGGTTTTTCAGCTTTAGTCCTATGCATCCAGCAGGTATGGTCAGGGTACATGTGTATGATGTATGGGTGTTTAACGTTCCAAAGCGACTGAGGCTATAAGAGACGCCGTAGTGGAGGGCTCCGGAAATTTCGACCACCTGGGGTTCTTTAACGTGCACTGACATCGCACAGTACACGGGCCTGCATACGGGAGTTTTCCGACATTTCATGCGTAAAGTCAAGCCCTGAGGGCATCATTCTGAAAAGATGCAACAGAACTTCAACTTCAATCGACGCGACCTTCGCGTAGGAGCAGCAAAGTAAAAAAAATCATCAACGTATCGAAAATACGCTAAAAACAAAAGGGCGCCCACCCATTTTTTTCAGCAAACGGTCGCCTTTTGCCATGTACAGGTTGGAAATCAAAAACGCGATACATTAGCCTAAGCTTATTACGTCGCGCTGAGCGTTGAGTGTACTTTGTTGCTCCTCGGATAAGCTCAGATAGATTGTCGTTGAAATTCTGCTACAGCTTTTCAGAATGGCGTTCGCCGTGCTTGGCTTTATGCATGAAGTGCCGGAAAACTCCCGTATCAGTTTCCTTGAGACTGAAATACACATGTACCCTGATCATCCACCGTCGAGGAGCAGTGGTTACGGCGCTCGGCTGCTGACCCGAAAGACGCGGGTTCGATTCCGACCGCGGCGGTCGAGTTAAGATGGAAGAGAAATTCTAGAGGCCCGTGCACTGTGCGATGTCAGTGCACGTTAAAGAACCCCAGGTGGTCGAAATTTCCGGAGCCCTCCACTACGGCGTCTCTCATACCATCAGTCGCTCTGGGACGTTAAACAACCATAGATCATACACATGTACCCTGACCATAGCTGCTGGATGCATAGGAGTAAAGGTGAAAAGCCTGTAATGCGATGTGACGAATGCCAATCATACCTTGTAAAAAGGAGTGTGGCATGCTCATGCCTTCGGCAGTGTGTTAAAAGATCGTGTGGTCATGAGATGGAAAAAGGTTGACAGCTGCAAGTCGAGAGGATGCTCGCAAGCTGTTTTCCAGATAATGTGAGCGGCTCAATTGCAGAGATGATTAAAGAGGCGACCAGATCGCAGGAGCGGACCCCGAAGGAAAAAGAAAAGACGAGAAATGAGAAGAAACTGCTGCAGAATCAACCACCCGAGCAATCTCGTGAAACATGTAGCTACTTGCAAAGAATGTAGGCCAAACTTCGGGCAAACCACCATAATCGGCGGTTCAGAGACCGCAATGAAAGAATAATCTTCGAAGCACACGCAATGGAACGAGCCGATACCACGGAATGTGTAAGCGACCCATCGATAGTGCTGACGCAGAGGCTGAATTGTTGGCAAGCAGCGCGACGGGAAGCGGTGATACTCGGGTTTCGGTTTCATGAATTGTGCTTGCATCTTGTTGGGATTTTAATTGGTTTTTATATTTGTTCTTTGCTATGTGCGTGTATATGAGGAGAGCAGCACTGCTACTAAACAGCTGAAAGTTCGCGCGCGTTACCTGTCTCGTCTTTTCCCTGTCGTTTGTTGTAAGCCCGTGTGTTTGAGTACAGCGACCACGGTATTGCCCACAGGCAACACACCAGAAAATATTTTTGTCTTCTGGTAGTTTCGGTAGTTTCGAACAGCAAGAGCGCATTTGGCTCGTCGGTCCCTCGTGTAGCCGCTGACAGCAGCCATGACAGACACCATCACGCGTTCACTATTTCCTCGGCTATATATACGGGACGCCTGGTACCGTCTCGCGCTCAGTTTATGCCGCGCAGTAGGAGTTGCTTTGTGCGCTTGAGATTCCACCTTCGCTTAGCCCATCTATCAAAGCAGTAATTATTCAGCTTGTGTCATTCGACTGCGTAATTCACACCTGTACTTGATGTACTAATTTCTACCGTAGTTTGACTTTTGTTTTCACTACGTTAATATCGCAGCGGCTTTCTGTTGTATTTTTGCAGCTCTGTCAGCTGACTGTCAAGGTGAAGGCGTGTCTAGATGTCCAAGCCCAGACAGTATTGACAATTCGATGAAGAAATTCCCAAGCCTTCGAAGAATGGTCCTGCATGGAATGTTCTCCAAGGCTCCTGTGGTAATACCATGCCGACGTGGAAGGACGTACCGCCATATCCATCCCCGGTGGAGTCTCCCATCAGTTATTTCAGAGAATTCATTTTACCTGGATTTCCTGTCTCTAATCTGTGAGCAGTCTTCTCTGTATAGCGCTCAGAGGAATCTCAACAAAGTTACTTCAATGACAGTCAACGATTTAATCCGTGCAGTGCTCACTATGTCAATTACGAAGCTGCCGCAAACAGGCCTGTCAGACAGTTTCCGCATCAGTCAAGTTGCCGACACCTTGACAAGAGACACATGGGACGAAATCAAACAGTCACTGCATTTAAATGGCGACCAAGAGGCACCGGACCCGAATGACCCCGAACATGACAAGTTTTACAAAGTTCGGCCCCTACTGGACCTCGTGGTTTACAAAGGCAGTCAAGTACCAAAATTTCAAAAGCTAGGCGTTGATGAACAAGTGCTGCCCTTCAAAGGCCGAAGCTCATTGAAGCAGTACTTGCCAAACAAGCCCAGAAAAGTGGGTTATAAACTATTCCTTCTCTGCGACGAGGGCGGCATACTGTACAACTTCGAAGTCTGCAATTTTTTCCGCAGCCGGGTTTTCCAGACATCGGCTCCAGCGGCAACATAGTTTTGAGAATGGCGAGTGTCGTGCGTCGCGGTCTAGACTACATCCTGTATTTTGACGACTGGTTTTGCAGTGTGGACTTACAGGTAATCCTCAAAGGCTAGAATCAGTTCCGTAAGCACAGTATGCGAAGCTCGCCTGGCAAACTTCCATCCGACAAAGCGCTAAATAAGAACGGGGCGTGATACGTCGCAATAGAGACGACATTTCAAGGCGAGTCTGAGGGCGGTGAAGTGGTTTGACACCGTCCCGTGACGGTGCTGTCCACATTTGCATCGGCATCAAAAGAGAATCCTGTGACGCGCTCTGACAAGAAGACCCGTACGACGGTTAGCATACCTCGTCCTTCTATTGTAGGTGTCTACAACGAATGCATGGGCGGCGTGGATCTAAAGAGTGGTACAGATTCTTCCATTTACTGGATATCGTAATAGTCAACTTCTGGCTGCTGTACCACCGAGATACCAGCCCGGCTAATGTGCCGCGCATTCAGCAGATGACCCTACTGTCTTTCGAAGCAGAGATTGCGTGCGTTTTGAAACAGCACGGAAAGGGTGCAACAGCTTCTAGAAGGCGACCATTGAGCCTATCAGCAATTGAAAATGAACTACAAGCGAAGAAGCGGCGTGGACCAGCAGCTCTCGAACCCTCCAAGGAGATTAGGCTGGGCAATATTGGCCCCCTCCCGATGTTCTCTCTAAAACCCAACTCCACAGGCATCACACGTGTGATGTGCAGAAAGAGTAATGTACATCTTTTTTTCACTCCAGGAAAAGAGTGCATGTACAAATTCCACACTAGCCCGTAAGAATCGTGGAATGAAGCCAAGTTTAGGACTCGTGCCTACGGTTGCCCGAGGCAACAAAACTGTATTTCAATTGATATATGTAGCAACTTTTTGTGTTTAGAAAGTAACCTTTCTCGTGCTACAATAAGTGCACATATGTAAGAAATAAACGGTTTTTGGATTATTTTATTGCCTCCTCAACAAATGGTTAAGATGGAAAACCAACTGCCCACCACTGCAGCACTCCTTATGATTCGCAGGAGCACAGTCCAGACTGGACGGGCGCTCTATCAAGTTGTAAGCACTGAAAAAGTAGGTATTGCAAGGTGTGCTTGAGGAAGGGATCGGGGGTCCCAAAGCAGTCAGGCGCACCTTTCGTGAGCGGGCAATCTGCATTGTTCTCAACGGACACGGACAAGACGGGCAAGACGACATTGCTTTCTATCACACGGAACAAGTCCGCTCATGAAGGCACGGATATCGCGCTCAGTTTTTCGTCCCTCTAGAAGGCAGAGAATCCGGGAAACCTTCCTTGAAGTCGGCGGCTCCCGATTGTCAACACACTTTCCCTGATCCCGTCTTTAGAATGCACTCGACGAGACCTAACGCATGACTCGTCCTCAGTTTCTGTTTTCTTTGTTTTCACCACCACCTATCTATCATCCCGGGCAGCGAGAAATCCTTCCCCGCATAGTGCCGTGTTAACATCTGCGACGCTCTTTTAAATACACTTCAAAGATGGGCCACAAAAAAGGCTATGCAAATACACGCATGGGCATGTGCACATCTGTTGGAACCACTTCGCGATGCGGAATGCTATCCAGCGTTGTCCTGCTTCATTTTCAATTTGTTTCTCGCAAAGGAAAGTGAAGGAAGAGTCTTCGCCTGCGCCCCTCAGCAGAATTGATGGCGGAGGCGCCGTACACGTGTGGACCTTGAGACGAGCGCATCTGGCGCGGGCAATTAATTCCTAGCCCAGGAACCCGGTGGCGCGTGAAGCGGACGCATGTCAGCGGGGAAGGCCCCCGAGACCTTGAGCGCCCGCACCCTGGTGGGCACCGCGAACCCAACGTAACGGCGCCGCCGGGCGTTATTCGGCTCATCAGTCCGAGGTTGCGCTATTCAGCAGTGGTCGAATTTTGATGCAGGCGAACAGCGATGGCGCCTGTGTGGTCTCCAGTGTCAGTGCACGTAAACCCCGTAGTACAAGGCGTACCACCCATGATACAAAGTGCAAAATTTTGAATATTTTTTCACTTGCGTTCGCATGAAATACAATAAATGGTAATACAATTGTACGAACACTCATTTTCCAATGCACTTCAAGGGCAAAGTATTGGCTGTCAGAGATGCGGGAGGTCAGTTAAAAGATGAATTCATGCAGAAACTCACCCCAGAGCGAAAGCGCCCTAAATATCTGCCCTCCCAATGCTGGATAGGAAGGTCATGGGGCAGACTATAATTTCCTTGCCTATTCACTATACGCTCCTATTTGCGCGGAGATTTGTTTTCCATAGCCGATAAGCCATCAATATCAGAAGTCATCATCAATTGTCACCATCAGAAATCGCGAAGATAGACGTTCCCCTGTTGCGAAAAGCGCGACGCCAAACCGCCGTGGCTCGATGGGCAGAATCACCGATTTTCGTTTTTGAACTGGGTTTGCATGCGTCGAGCGAACCCCCCCACCAACGCCTTTCTTCTCCAGACTAGGGCCGCCTCGATACGCGGCGCACACTCTAAACACGAATATGATAATATGGGAGTAAAGAGGAAGTAACCTGCCCTCTCGCCCACTCCATCTCACAAGCTTTCTGTTTAGAGTGCGCCTCCTGCACCACACTGTCTGCCCATCAGACCCGAAACACATGCGCCCATCACGTAGCCGGGAACAAGTTTATAAGCTAGATTTAACTCTACAGCACTGTTCCTAGTAACTCTTCCATTTTACCTTCTCTTAGCACCCTCCGCTACGTTACAGGTCTGACCGCCGCCCCGGTCAGCTGCTACGCAGCCAGTGGGGACTGAGGGCCGAGGGTTAATTGGGTTGTTCATAGAAGGTTGCGGCCAAGTACGACACCAGGATGGCCAAATCCTGTTTCTGGTGAGGGAGTGCGTTATCTGTACTGATCACCTAGTTCAGGCCGCACCCCAGGCCTGTTCGTACAGTTCCATCGACACATGGAGTCTCCTCTTTCTAAAAAAAAAAAAAACCGGGTAACGGAGTGGATTCCAAGAGAAGGCAAGCGTAGCAGGGGGCGGCAGAAAGCTAGGTGGGCGGGTGAGATTAAGAAATTTGCGGAGATACGGTGGCCGCAACAGGCGAAGAATAGGGTTAGCTGGAGAGACATGGGAGAGGCATTTGCCCTGCGATGGGCGTTGTCAGGCTGTTGATGATGATTATTACCTTCTCTCTTAATTGAGGGAACAATGGTGACGATTGAAGGAAGTTCATGATGGTTACTCGACATTTTCAATGGCTGAGGGCTCAAGAATCTGGGATGGTGGCCATTTTCCGGAGTCGAGTGCACTCTGCTCTTACCCCACAGCGCTGGTCACAAAGAGTGAGGCACCTTTTTGTTTTTTCGCGTAAGCACCCCGCCACTAACACATCCGGGCGTTCTCCCTGACAGCGAGGGGTTGGTTCATAGGAGCGGGTGGCTGTGGCACACTCACCTGGACTGTCCCTTGGAGAAGGGGTAGCCGCTGTCGCGCACCGCCTGCCGGGCCAGCGGGAACAGTTCGTCCCGGCGCGTCAGCAGCGCCGGGATGTGCTTGCAGATCTGCGCCGCGGCCTCGTTCACCGACACCTCGTGCAGAGTGAGCGGCTTCTCGGGCTTGCGCTTGCAGTCGAAGCGGCCGTAGATGGCCGCGTACTTGCGGATCTCGTCCATCCGACGCGGGTCGTCCTCGGACATGCTCAGCACGTGCTGCACCCCGCAACAAGAGGGAAGAAGAGGACGCCGCCACCGTTAGTTACGTACGCAGTGTTGCCATGCGCAGCAAGGCGCATATTTGTTTTATTTATTTATTTATTCAAAATACCCTTAAAGGCCCTCTTTCGAGGGTACTCCATAAGGGGAGGCAATAGAAAGGAAACTTGCAATGTGACATGAAAAAAGCACACAATAAAACACAAATTGACTTTGACAGCACCATTGTATTGGAAACGGAAGCTAACCCACGCAGGAGGCTTCTACTCGAGTCGTGGCACATTCAGCAAACACGAGAGAATGTTAATCGTTCCCTGGGGACTCTCCCCTCATCCTACGTCCATGGGCTGCGGCCACTGACCCGCAGGTCCTCCACACAGGGGCTTAAAAATCCAAGCTGCGCTCGCCCGTAGTCACACCGTGAAGAAGGGGCCGAGCCGGTCCCGAAACGTCGTGTTTTTTCTGTATTTTCCTTGGTTGGCGTCACTTACCTTCTCCTAGCAAATTATTATACGCAGTCACGCAAATAAATTTCAAATACGAACAAGAAATATACACAGTGCAATAACAACTACAGATGAATTACTCAATCTAAATACACAGGGTAACATGCGCATCATAACATTTGGGGTGGCAAAGGATGGCACTACTAGAACTGACGATGTTGTTAGATGGCATCCAAAGCGGAGATGGAAAGAGAATCGGGTTACAGCAGGAAAAAATGAAAATGGAGAACAGACAAAGGGGGCAACCGTGCGCCTGTGCACGAAGTGAACCATCCAGTGAACTTATTTATTTAATCGAAAGATACTGTTGTCCGCATTTCAAGGCGGTTGCAGGAGAGGATTTGTGAAAACAAACAAAAATGAAACAAGAACTTTATACACCAACAATACACCATCAGGAAGCTTGACCAAAGCATAAGCACAGAAGCAGCAGCGAATAACAAAAACCATACGTGAAAGCACTAATGGAGATACGAGAAATAAAAAAATCGTTATCTATTGTTACTTATCTCGTTGATATACAGCGTTATTCTGAAAAACGTTCAACCTCTTGACATCTTTTGCTGCTACAGCGCAGTCCCGAGGGTCATTCCGCTAATTAGTACAGGAAGGGAAGAAAGACTTTTTGATGCCATCTAGGCATGTATTATGCCTGTATTGTGGAACAGTGGTTAATGCGCGTACTGCGTTTTAGAGGAAGGTGGATATATGTTTTCGCTAGTTTTTATTTACCCCTCGTTGTTTATTTATATATTTATTTATTGAATCCTCAGGGCCAGAAGCTTTAAAGAAAGGAGCGGTTACAAAAAACACAAAAAAGAAACACATAGAAAATGAGTTACAAAAATGTTCTGCTATTTACACAGTGTTATCTAATGCGTTGTGAAAATGTTCGTTATCATTGATGTCGATTATTTCAGCGGGAAGATGGTTTCTAATAAGATGCTTCAGTCCGGAGGATTTCCTGACAACCTAAAAATTGCTAAAGTCACTCCTATGTATAAGGGCAGTGGAGACACAAATATTAATAACTACCGACCCATTTCGACCCTACCGGTGTTTTCCAAGTTAGTCGAACGTATCATGTATGTCAGGCTACCAAGCTTCTTTGACAAGAATCAAGTAATTAGTAGCACTCATTACGGGTTTCGGAGGAATAAGTCACTATAGCAGGCACTCACCACTGTAAAAGATAATATAACTGAAAATATCGAAAAGTTCCTCGCACATGCTGTTTCTAGATATTAGGAAAGCGTTTGACACTCTACAGCACGACATATTGCTCGAGACATATCAACTAAGAAGAGTTGCGTTGAAGTTAACTGAAGCGTATCTTTTAAACCGCTCTCAATGCGTATCTGTTAATCATATGTTATCTACCAGAATGACAGTTCTACATGGTGCTCCCCAGGGATACATCTTAGGCTACTGCTGTTCCTGGTCCAAAAATGCAAAAAGGCGCACGTGTGCTGTGCGTTGTCAGTGCACGTTAAACATCCCCAAGTGGTAGAAATAATTCCGGAGCCCTGCACTGCGGCACCTCTTTCTTCTTTCATTCCAACCTTCCTCCCTTCCCTTACAGCGCGGTTCAGGTGTCCATGTGAGGCAATTACTGCGCCATTTTTTTTTCTCAAAAAACCAATTTTTCAATTCTTTAATCTACTCCCGGTTGCGCTATGACATCCTAACATGGGGAACAACGACCACCTGAAATTACAATAGTTATTGGTTCTTCAAAAATGGATGTTACGCATATCTGAAGACCATTACTTAAACCGAAACTTAACGCACGCAACTGCCGTTCATAAAATCTGTCATGCTCAGGGTCGACCAGTTGTAGTACTTTAAGTTGCTACTATGGATTCACAAATATAGACTTCACAGCACACCTTTAGATACTTAATCTCAAGGAGCAATCAGAAACCCTACACTTATAGATAACCATCTATAAGAGGTACGGACAACAAACCTTGCATTTTCAGAGAAGACAATGAACAGAACCGACCTAAATGTCGATTTTAGAAGGGGCTTTGCTGTTTTTTAAAAGAACAGCGTCAAAATTTCTTCGCGTCATGCAGTATCCAGTTTTCATTGTGAACTTCACTATCTTCCAATTTTCTTTGTTTCATGGAATACAGTGCGATGTCATTCTTCTTCTTTTGCACCTGGTCTGTATGTGCTAAAAAAAACAAGGCAAAAGGGAAAAATGTAGATGTTTCATTCTTTGTTTTCTGTCTCTCAATCCGTCCCCCAGGTTTATTTTCGCGAGGATTTGTTCTTTGCCAATGAAATATCGCTGTTGCCGTCATTCATTCTCATCTGCTTGCTCAGTAACAAGTATTTATTTATTTTCTTATTCATTTATTTGGACATACTTGCAGGCCAGTGCTTTGGACCAAGCAGGAGGGGCATACAAATGTAAGTGTATAACAAAAAGAACACATACAACGCGAGAAAGAACACAAGGGAGACAACATACTCCTGAAAAAAAAAAGCATGACAAAAATTGTTGGGCAATAAATGGGAACATGAGGCCTCGTGTATGGTAGGAATGCAACTTTCATGACAAATAACTATTATGTAAGCAGAACATGATATATTATTACCCTCAGCGAATTTGGATTATACAGCAGGATATTGATATTGCATTTTAAACATATTTTGTATTCATAAATGCAATTAAAATATGTAGGAAATAGGTTCCAGAACTTTCCCGCTGAATACTTGAAATACATTCTTAAAATCAGTCAGAAATAGCTTATTAAAGTACGCTTCGAGCATGTTTCTAATACGTGAAAACATATGTATGCGGTTTTAGCACTTTGCCAATGTATTAAAAGTGTACTTTCGTGAATATTGCCGCGAGTCTTTGTAGCGTTTGTTTGTTGTGTTTATTTGTTCATGCTTCAAGGCTGCCGGCACGCCGCTTTATCGCTTCGTTTGTGACGCAAGACGCGCCTAGAATTATCTCGATGGATCGCATCCGGATGGACCCGACTCTAGTTTGCGCCAGAATGTTCTAGTAACTTCTAAAGCTTTATCTCGAAGATTCGCTATCGGCTTTAAAAAGAGCGCGGCCGACAGCGGCGGGGATTCTGTTCGACGACCGCCGAGCACGCTTGTTGCTACACCGCCGCCGAGTGATTCAGTTCTTTGCGGGCGCAAGTCAGCCCGAATAAAGAGTTCCGTTTCGAAGACATCCTCGTTGTTTTCCTGTTCGCTGGACTGCAGTCACCACTACGTGACAATATGAAATTGATTCGTCTCAAGTATACTTTAATTCTACCAAACGGGCAGTCTTTTCAAACGTATTTGCAGCGCACTTCCGGCGGCCTAGAACAATCAGGTGCTCCAAATCTGTTTTCGGGAAATTTCATTTGCATGTTCTCAATGCATTTAAAGTGCACTTTCGTGAACACAAAATTAATTCGTCCAGAGTATAGGTCAATTCTAACAAATGAGCAGTGTGCGTAAGCATATTTGCAGCACACTTCAAGCTGCCGTTGAACAATCTAGTGCTCGAAATCGAGTTTCGGGAAATCGCGTTTGGATGTCGGCAATGTATTTAAAGTGTATTTTGAGAATTACGCAGTTATTTTTTCCAAAGTACTCTTAAGTTCTAACAAATGTGCAGTCCGCGTAAACATATTTGCATCGCACATCAAGCTGCCGTGTAACAATCTAGGGGTCGAAATCAAGTTTCGAGGAACAGTGAAAACTGTGCCCTTTCTGTCGTCCTTTCGTTTATGGTAGCTTCTAGCAGGAAGTTAATCACCACTTATTTACATCCCGTGCCGAGAACGTGATAGCATTACATCGGAAAAGGCGCCTTGAGCACCTGCGGGCCCGAACATGCCATCGAAATGGACCCCGACAGGCAAGCCGACTGGCTCCCTTAGATGCCCGTGTATTTGTTGGTTGACTTTTCGACCTCTTACCGATGGCTGACGCAAGTTATGACTATCAGTTCGGTTCTACGTCGCACACAGATTAGAACGCGACCAGTACGGCACTTGTACGACAATTTGGTGGCTCACAGTCTTTGCGGAAAAAGCGCCCCACCAGTCAAGTCAGTATGGCCATCTCTCTCGGTGGGTGTATATAAGACAAACCAACCTTAATGTTTCCCTGAGTATTTCTGGTTTGCGGACGTCACTTTATGTCGGCATTTGGTGTGTGGAGACATCTTTCCCGTTCAATTTCCGTCACGTGACTTTGCAATGTCGTAGGCCTCTTGATTGATGACAACTTACTAGAGCAGAACTTTGGGCCAGTTGGTGTAGCGACATACGAAGGGTGTTCAATAAAGATTTCCTCTGACTCACCTCTATTTATTGCAGGATGCTGAAACTGCGCATATGTAATGACTCAAGTCACTATAGATCACGTGCCAATGTGCAACTCTCAAGTAATAACGGTCTTTCTTTTATAGGTGCTGAAGTGGTCTGAGGTGTGATAATAGATGCAGTGGAATACAGAGCAGTCATCAAGTTCCTGTACTTGAAAGGCCGCACTCCAAGGGAGACGTTCGATGAGATAAAAAAGGTTTATGGGGAGGATTCCCTATCATATGATGTAGTGAATAACTTGCATCGTCAATTCAAATGTGGTCGAATTTCGGTGAAAACGGCTCCGATTGCAGGACGACCTCACTCCGGTATCGATGAACACACCATCCAGCAAGTGGAAGCCGCCATTTTAGAAAATCGCCCCGTAACCGTTGGATACCTAGCCGAAAATGTCAAGATTAGTGTGGGGTTCGTGGAAAAAATCATTTAGGACCATCTTCATCTGCGTAAGGTATCCGCTCACTGGGTTCCCCGGCTGCTCACGTCTTTCCAAAAGCAGGAACGAGTCGAATGCTCCCAGACTACTTTGACCATATGTCATGGAGACCAGGAGGACTTTTTCAACAGACTGATTGCACAGGGTGGAAGCTGGGCCCATCAATATGATCCGGAGACTAAAGTCTAGTCGATTTAATGGAAGCACTTGGACTCACCGCCTCCAAAGAAGGCACACGCCCAGCCCTCGGCGGGCAAGGTCATGCTCACAGTCTTTTGGGACCAGCACGGAGTAGTCTTGATGGATTTCCTAGAAAAGGGTTCCAGGTTACTGGGGCATACTATGCTTCACTGCTGCGGAAATTGCGGGAGGCCATCAAAAGCAAGAGACAACGCCCCAGTTTAGAACTCACATGTTACCCAGATGGAAGCACGCTGCTATAGCTTTCATATTCTACCGCATCCGCCTTATTCACCCGACCTCGCACCATGGTACTTTCACGTCTTTCCAACAGTGAAGTCGTATTTGAAGGGCAAGCATTTTCAAGATTATGAGACTCTGATTTCTGAAGTCACATCATGGCTTTTGGAGCAACCTGTCGACTTCTACAAGCGAGGTGTTTACAGTTGCATAAAAAAACGGGAGAAAGGTGTGTCCCTGGGTGGCAGCTATGTAGAGAAGGACTAATACATCTACAAAGTTTCGTTGCTCTCCGTCCACAGGAAGTGGGTCAGGGGAAATATTTATTGAACACCCCTCGTACACATTCAGGAAAACTCCGCGTCTTCTCAGGGATGGGCTCCGTATGCTTATCGCTTATAGCCGGATCAGTGATTAGTTCTGCTGTAGACAACACTACCCAGTCTCATCCGGTGAAGCCGACTAGTAGAACTTTTTAAGGCGAAGTGAACATATTTCCAATATATTAAATGTATATTTAGTCTATATTTAATGCAATGTAATGTATTTATTGTATATTTTCAGTATATTTTAAATGTATTTAAACACACTAAACGAGAAAAAGCGTCCTTTATACGTATTTCTAAGAACATTCAAAATATTACTCCTAGTATACATAGAAAGCATTCGTATTGAAATTTCAACACAGCGACAAAAATACGAAATTAATACATTATGTTCGAAATGGATTTTTTTAGCACATGCTTTTTTTCGCTAAGGGTATAAGCATGCAAAATAGGGCTGTCTAATTTTTTATAAAACCATTGCTTGTAAAAATGTTACGTGGCAAAGAATTCCATTCAGTGACTGTGCGGGGAAAACAACTGTATTTAAATGTGTTAGTGCAAGTAGAAATTGGGGCTAAAGATTGTTCCTGCTTATGACGCGTTGTCCTTGTACTACGCCTATGATATCCCGGGCGCGGCGGTCCAATTTCGATGGAGACGAAATTCTGCAGGAAAGAACCCCAGGTGGTCGAAATTTCCGGAGCCCTTCACTACGCCGTCCCTCATAGCCTGATTCGTTTTGGGACGTTAAACCCTCATAGACTACCCAACCAAACTTCTTCTAGGATGTTTAACATCCCAGGATGTTTAACATCCTAGTACAACACCACTACGTGACAATATTCTTGGATGATCAACTTAATCTTTCTGGAAGGACTGTTACAAAGAAATGTAAGGCGGCTACCCTTGCTCCCTGCTGCCAACATAGGTATATTATTGTGCTTCATTAAATTAGAAGGGGAATCTGACCGCTTGTATTTTCGAAAAAGAAACCTAACTGTTTTTCTCCGCACCCTTTCAAGCTGCATAATATCATTTTTCTAATGAGGGTCCCACACAACAGAGACATATTCTAGTTTTGACCTTATGCACGCATTATAAGCTACAATCTTCGTACTAATTGGTGCACTTTTAAGTTTTCAGGAATGACAGTTTTCTGAGGGCAGCTACACAAATATCGGATATATGGTCGGACATGGTGAGCTTGTTAGTGTAACGCCAAGGTATTTGTACTCATAAGCTGCTGAAATAGGACTGTTATGAAGTGAATATGTGAAATGTGAATACGTTTGGCAGATTATTGCGCTTGCTTATTTGTTTTGTTTTGTTTTTCACTGTGCGTGCACATTGCTTTTCAAGTCTGGTGCAACTAGCCTACTTGTGTTCATCCACGTTTTGTGCAACATATGCATGCGAGGGGCTGAGGCCCCGTCATGTGTTCCTAAGCCTTTAGCGTCGGCCCCCCTTAGACGTGTTCTAAGGGGGGGGGGGGGGGGGAATACAAAAACAAATTACTTTTCCAGCAGAAGTAGTTATTTACTTTCCAAATTCCTTTGAACTGCTGCTTCTTGTGCCGGAAAGCGGGGCAAAATTCTTGACGCTCACTCGCAGCTCAGTTTTTCCTTATCTGCGCAATAAATATAACAAAAAACAACTTAAATTGCTTATTGAGGGTTATGTTTGTTAATCTCTTTTTAAGTCTGCTGTTAAGTGTTGCTCGCTATTACTTTGTTCACTGATGATTTATAACTGAGTTTCATGTAGGTATCTTTAGTTGCTGTAATAACAAATGTGTACATTGGGCCTATAATAGCTCCGGCTATTGGCCCAGCTGTTTTTGCAAACGTTTTGTATATCTGAAGTGAAAAGAAAGGAAGAAAGAAATAAAGAAAGAAAGAAAGAAAGAAGGAAAGAAGGAAAGAAGGAAAGAAAGTAAGAAAGAGAGAAGGAAGAAAGGAAGAAGGAAGGAAAGAAAGGAAGAAAGAAGGAATGTAAAGAAAAGAAGAGAAAGAAATAAAAATGAAAGACAGAAGGAACGAAAGAAAGAAGAAAAGAATGAAGGAAAGAAAGAAAGAAAGGAAGAAAGAAAGAAAGAAAGAAAGAAAGAAGGAAGAAACGAAAGAAAGAAGGAAAGAAAGAAGGAAAGGAAGAAAGAAAGAAAGAAAGAAAGAAAGAAGGAAAAAAAAGATAGAAAGAAGGAAAGAAAGATAGAAAGAAAGAAAGAAAGAAAGAGAGAAAGAAATAAAGAAAGAAAGAAAGAAAGAAAGAAAGAAAGAAAGAAAGAAAGAAAGAAAGAAAGAAAGAAAGAAAGAAAGAAAGAAAGAAAGAAAGAAAGAAAGAAAGAAAGAAAGAAAGAAAGAAAGACCAGTGCATTTCTTTATATGTTTCGGAAATGCATGAAAGAAATTTAGAAATAATTGAATTACTTGTCTAATGTAACAGTAATTAAACTGATTCCTTCTTGTGAGTATTAATTGGTAATGCAAGTAATTTAATTATTATAGCGCTGTGATTTTCAACAAATAGCTATTCGTGTAGCTTTATGCCATGCAGTGCGGTGCTTAGGGCTCAAGTCGGGCGCGCGCAACACTGGGCGGAAGCGTATCGCGGGGACGGACACAACAGCGCCGCACGCAGGACGCTGCGAAAGCAGCTGCAATAATCAAACGCACTGACAAGCATAGAGAGAGCGGGTCTCCACAAAGGGAGGAACGTGAGTCACACGCACAGAGGAGAACAACAAACCGCCGACATGGCTGCCCGTCCCCGGCACTGCGAGAGGACTGCATCAAAAAGTGGAGCGGCCCGCACAAAAAGCAGCGGGCCCCGGCGAACAACAACAACAACAACCACGCCACAGCTGAACACGAGGGGGGCACCCACCGGGGCAGCGACCCTCCCGCGCTGAAGGGGGAAGAACAGAAAGAATAAAATGCGAGCAGGCAGGCGACCTTTCCGGGGGCAGGGGGAAGGCTAAAAAAAGAAGGCGCCAAAAAAAAGGTGCAAGTAAAGTGGCGAGATACGGAAGGAGGGAGCGCGCTTACGATTCATTAGAAGACAACGGGAGTGCCGCGACGGGGAGCGGCGGCCACGGCTTGCGCTGTCACAGCGTTCGCTTCCGTTAATGCGGGCCGAACGACACATACCCCGCTGGTGTGCACCGAATCCGTCAACGAAAGAGACGCCCCAGAGGAGTGCGGCGAGCCTGCTCCGTTTCAGTCAGCTTGAATTGCTCGAAATACGGAAGACGTCTCACGTATACAGGGTGTCCCAGCTAAATGTAACCAAGCTTTAAAAAAAGACGAAGTGCCCAGTGAGACCAACTCAGGATTGTTGCCAGTCGCGTGTCCTAGTCTGTAGTATTTTTTTATTATGCAAACATGATTAATTAGCAGATACCAATTAGCTAACTTTTTAATTATTGCCTACAGGAAGAAAGTGTCAATGCAGGAGTTGTAGATCCCATAAAAAAATAACCGTTTGCCGTGTTTGCAGCCAAGTACCACTGATACAGCTTCTTTTATTTGACTTAAAAGAAAGCCCGCGAAATACAAAAAGAACCACGTGATAGGGAAGCAGTTTCAGCGCTCCCAGACGACCGGCCAAGCAACGACATTCGCTTATCCACAGCCTCCTCTATTTTTTCTGTGCCTGGTCAAAGGCTGCTGAAGCGCCGTCTGACTCCGCCGTGTTTCTCCGCGGGGCGGCGCTGCCAGCCCAGGATGGATGGGCGTGCGCGTAGTTGCGGCCGGCTGCAGGGGCTTCGGCGGCCGCGGAATAAATGTGGCCTTTGCCTACTCCACAAACGACCAACTCGTCCTAAGCCATTACCAAAAGTATATAAAAGCAAACATTCGGCAACACAAAAACGACGTCCGCAACTATGCAAGAAAGCGCGCAGTCCTCTAACCGAACATTCCTAAGACACACTATCAACATCGACGAAACCAGCACACTCAGAGCCGGAACAAGTTCGCAAAAACGCGCCTAATCCTTGTGCACTGAAATCCGCAGCAACCCGGAATAAAGCGGCGCTAAAAACAGATTTCGAATTAGCTGAATGAAGCCCGGCCGGAGACAGAAGCAGACGGCCTGCACAAGGCGCCGAAGGAAAACAACAACACAAGCGCTTGTGATGACGACAAAATCAAACGTTGAATGCGTCAAATACCTCATTGCTAAAGAGGGGTTCAAGTTTGTTCTGACCAGAAAGTTTTCTTCGGACCCCATAGAGTCGTTTTTTGGCTGGTTAAGGCGGTCTGCAGGAAGCAATGATCAGACAGATGCTAGAGCGGTAGTCGCTGGCGTAGAGAAGGCCTTAAAAACTGGGTTAGTGTCTGCTTCCCAACACAGCAACGTAATAGAAACGGAAAGGCAAGCACTTTGCACAGAAACTTGCAGTCACCCAGCGCGCGGACGACTTTCCACCGGAGGCGAAAAGTCTCCTTGAAGACCTTCTCAGGACACAGAAAACGTTGTTGCCAGCGCCAGACACTGCAGCACTTGCGATGTTAGGAGGTTATTTGGCTCGCGTCGTTCAAGAAAAAATTGATTGCAGCAGCTGCAATGCTCTTCTCACGCGACCAGCCTCATCTGCGCCCAGTGACAGTTTGATCCGTCTTCAGGACAGAGGAGGCCTCCTTTGTCCTTCAACGCAGTTTTTGTATGTTCTGTACGCCCTCAAGAGCTACGTCGAGGTGCTGCTCAACAAAAGACGGTTCTTATCAAAACCCCTGCAAGCTGCAGTCAACAATGCAGTTGAGGCTCTTGCAGAACATGGAGCACTGAAATGTGAGCTTGCGTCCAATGACCACCACAGCCAGCTTCTGAAACTCATCTGCGGAAAGTTTTTCCGCCCTGTTTTTGCGAACTATGCCTTATCGGTGACGGACAGGAACGATGTAGTGAAACCGCTGACATCAAAGCCTCTATCTAGAAAGATTTTGAAGTTGTGAAAACATTTTTGCATGTATGTTTTATTTTATATACGACAGTAAAATTTTTTCCATTCACTCATCGCTCACAAAAATGCTTCCTTAATGTTTCTGCTTATATATTGGGTCAGATACGACCTATGCTAAGAATACGTGTTTTGTACAAAGAGGCACAGTAACAATTACCGTCGATATAGCTGTAAACTTAGGCATTCATCTCGGTACTGGAGCAACGTTCGATATGTATGCCCGGCCGCCGATTTCATATTTTCCTTGATGAGCAGCTTTTACTAAAGTACATGTGCACATGGCTTAACAAAAACAATTTAGCACTTTAACGATCGTGTCCGCACATCAATCTTACTAAACGGAGAGTAGTATACACAGTAGCAGAATTGCGCGCCGTCTTTTACGCTGCGTGCAACTCCTGCCGCGTCGTCTGCTCCATCCTGGGCTGCGCGCGCCACTCGTCGGCAGCTTCGCGTACTAGCACGAACGGCGCCTAACAACGGCGTTTCCCGCGATTGAGCGGGCATGAAAAAAATAGAGGAGGCTATGGCTTATCTTTGCAACGTTGTCCCGCACGGGGTTCGGCGTTTTGCGATGGTTCCGAGATATACGCCAGCAACTCTCGCATCGGCGCTAGGGCGACCGTTTCTTCAGCGCGTGACGGTGCAGGTTAGCGGCACGGCCACATTCCTATCACTCGAGGCGAGGTTACGCGTGAAAAAGCGCGCCATGCGAGCCGCGCTTCACTTCCTTGAAAAGCAGTGCCCGCTCACTTTCCATGACACATAAGCAGTTCCTGTCGCATATCTCGCCACCACCTCAAAACGCCGAACCCTGTTCGGGACAGCGTTGCAAACATAAGCGGATGTCGTTGCTTGATCGCTCGTTTGGGAGCGCTGTAACTGCTTCCCTATCACGTGGTTCTTTTTGTATTTCGCGGGCTTTCTTATAAGTCAAATAAAAGAAGCTGTATCAGTGGTACTTGGCTGTAAACACGGCAAACGGTTATTTTTTATGGGATCTACAATTCCTGCATTGACACTTTCTTCCTGAACGCAATAATTAAAAAGATAGCTGATTAGACTCTGCTAATTAATCACGTTTGCATAATAAAAAAAATACCGCAGACTAGGACACGCGACTGTCAACAACCCTCAGTTCGTCTCACTGGGCTAGGGAACACCCTATTTTTTACAAGCTTGGTTACTTTTAGCTGGGACACCCTGTATATGCGCTTCAAACGACTGACGCGCTCCAAGGTTGCGACCGGCTATAACTATGTATACCAAGACTAATAAGTCCCGCGCAGAGATGAAGAATAAACGCATCATCTCTCTAGAGATCCCAAGCATCCTAGTCCTGACGACAGTTCAGCAGATGAGAGAAATACTGGGGGCGTTGAGCGCGAACCGTTACGCACTAAAGCAGGCGTGCACGGAAAGCAGCTCAATCATAGCTGCAATCGTTCCGGTTAGTGGGCACTGGAGCGAAGGCCTAACGCCATAGCCCCTGCAACGGGGTACGGTTATGCCATAGTTCATCATAATCATCATTTTATTCCAACATCAACATTACAGATGCTAAGGACCGTGTACAAAAAGCCTCTGACTGGGCTTGACGGGGTTCACGGCCCCTAAAAATATGGCATTGGCAACAAAACTAGAATACAAACACAACGCATCAGACATGGGAGGATGTGGCACAAAATCAAGACATAAGCAAAGACAATTACAACATTAGGAGAGTGTTTAATGAAGTATACAATGTACGGTGCAATAGAGAAAAAGGTAGAAAATGCAATTACTGTGGCTAAGATATATTTACAAAAAGAACAGTATTGTGGCTATGAAACAACTCGTTTATTTAGAAGCCACGGGGGCATATTACGTAGCTTCTGGTAACCATAGTTAGTGCGTGCTCGAGTTATTTCCCACCGTTCAGTACTGCGGGTATTCCGTTTTTTTTTTCGGACTGCGGTACAAAGGGGAACCTCACAAACTTTCACATAAAGAAAGGGCGGGAATTTCGTAAAAACGTAAACGCGTCCCCCGGCTGAAGCCTTAGTAAGTCTCACGGTCGAACCATCCGCCAGCACTCCTCAACCCTTTAACAACATGCATCAACCGCATTCTCTCCTTAATGCCGTACAACATTTCTCAGCGCTGAATACTATACGACCGAATGCGCCAAGTATTTCACCTAGACAGGACGCAAGCCTATTCTGCAGCGTATTCTGCCCAGTGCTGAACGCTGGAGAAGCAGCGCGCTCTCTACAAGAACGCGGCGGTGATTCGCTGCCGCTTCAGCCACTCCAGCGGAAAGCCTCCCATAGGCGCCCGCTGCGTCACCGCAGAAAGGAACAGCGTGGTATGACAAAAAACTAAGAGGAAGTTATTGATCCCAATCTAGGTCCTCCCGTCTTCAGCGGACGCAGCCATCCTCTTCTTCTTGTCAAGGATTGGCGACTTTTTTTCGTGCGACGGCAAGAAACTGCCCCCCCCCCCCCTCTCCTTTCCAGGGAGGGCCACAAGAAGAAGCCAAAGTTGAGAATAATGGCATAATTGTTGTTTCTGAGGCTCTCTCTTGCCTCTCGCTGCGCCGCAGTGAATCCTATCAGGGGCCCAGTGGGGAAGCGAGGGGTCGGATTAGGGCGCAAGATGAACGGCCTCGCCGCGCGGCGGCGACACCTTCGAGGTGCACCTGAACGCGTAGGGAGGGATTAGGGAACGCGGCCGGCTTACGCATACGCGGCGGGCGTTCAGACGACGACGCTTCTGCGAGACGGCGCTTTTATGCAAATGGTCGCCACCCGCACACGGCAGGGAAAGCGGAGATAGCGATCACACCGAGCCCCCCAGCAAGTGGCCTTTTTTGCTGGCCTATTTCGGTTTCATCTTGACATTCTTGCGGCAGTTTTGCTCTTAGACTGTTCCGTAACCTCCGTGCGAGCATTATGTGTTTGCCTAGCAACCAAAGGAGCATGATACAGCCGCTCGTGGGACTGCCACCGCATAGGTGGTCGCCCAAAGGCGGAAGCCTCTTTAGTGCCCCGCCCGAGACACGCCCCAGTGGACGTGGGAGGACTCTCTTCCCCTACCTTGCCTATTTAGCACGGGTCACTCACGGATGTCGTGTGCTAATAAAACTCTCCCAAGGAGCTTCACATTTCGCTAATACATCAAAATCACGAGAGCGACATAACTGGAAGAATAACAATGGGGTGGAGGGCATATGGCAGGTTCTCCCACATCATGAATGGCAGTTTACCAATATCCCTCCAGAGAAAAGTGTACAACAGCTGCATGTTACCGGTACTCACCATGTTACCGGGGCAGAAACATGGAGGCTAACAAAGAGGGTTCAGCTTAAGTTAAGGACAACGCAGCGAGCTGTGGAAACGAAAATGATACGGGTACCGTTAACAGACCGGAAGCGGGCGGAGTGGGTGAGGGAATAAACGCGGGTTAATGACATCCTAGTCGAAATCGAGAGGAAGAAGTGGCAGTGCGTAGGGCATGTCACGTGAAGGCCATATAACCGATTGGTGCTTAAGAGTAATGGAATGGATTCCTACAGTAGGCAAGTGTAGCAGGGAGCGACAGAAAGTTAGGTGGCCAGATGACAATAAGAAGTCTGCCAGGATACGGTCGCCTTAGCTCGCATATAACATAGTTCATTGGAGAGACATGGGAGAGGCCTTTGTCCTGCAGTGGGCGTAGTCAGGCTGATGATGATTAGTGGCCGTTAGCGCATGTGCACTGCCCGTGAACAAGCATCCACGTAAGCAACTTCTTTCCGTGATAAGCCCACAGAAGAGTGCTCACACATCGCCTTTCTTTTTCAAGGAGCAGGCTCCTATACGATCTTCGAACAAAGCTGTTTCTTTTCTTTTGCCACAGGTGCATGTGGCGCTGAAGTGTTGCATATTTTCTTCGCATTTCTTCTATGTTTTGCAATATTCCGGTAAGTGAGCAAGCGCTGCATCATCTTGTACAGTCGCGAGTAAAAAAGATTCGCAGAATGACGCCACTGGAGCGGTGAAAATCGCATCGCGCGGATGGCACGGCGCCGTGCTTTGCGAACACATCTGACTCTCTTTTATCCGCGTATTCGTAACCGCAGCGCCGAGCGTTGCGATCAGCCGCTCCCGTGGCACGTCACAAGAGCTCATCTTTTTTACTCGCGACAGTGCAGAGGCAAAGCACAAGTCTTGAACGACCGAACTGTGTGTTCCGCAACTCCTAAATGCGCTCCGACCGGGAAAGCAAAAAATGACGACGAAATCCTACGAGTTTAACTGCGCATGCTTACATCCAGACCACTTTTAACGAAATAGTTATGGCTACATATGGCACGTTCAGCCCGAAACACACCCAGAACGTGTTTTGCCCTCTGCACATGGCGTCGGGTGCTCCCTCGACCCGTAGTTTAAACAGGTTGCTTACACGGCAGGTTGAGGGAGCACCAACGCGGTGTACAGGCTGTTGCGGCGACTGGTCACTTGGCGGAAGATTGCATGAAATGCAAAGGAAACGATAACTGAACGCCACACGAACCTGCGGCAAAGGAAAAAAGCAGCTTCGTAGCGGAGTCGTATGCGGCATAAAAGAGAAAGGAGTTAAGTGTGTGAGCACTCCTTCTGTATCACAGAAAGAAGTCGCTCACGCAGGGTACACATGCAAAGCCCATCGAGGTTGCCTTTGTGATGCTCGATTTTCTGTCCCAATATTTTACTGTGCATAAATATGTGTCCCTCGCCTCTGTATTCGTCTCGTATACACTGGCGCTACTTTAGGGTTAACTATTATTCGTTAAGTCACTTTTAATTCTTGGTTTTAGGATGCAGTAATATAAGGCGGAATCGGAGGCATCCGGCACCATTCTCACTTTGCACCCTCCTCCCCCACACCGAACCTTCCTCCTCGGAGGGATGACCCTAGTAAAACCTCGCCGAAGATGAGCGCTTTGCCCAGACGAAGACATCTGACCAACCTCTCTCTAACATGCGTGATTGATTGATTGATTGATTGATTGATTGATTGATTGATTGATTGTCAGGAAATGAATGGCGCAGTATCTGTCTCACATATCTCGGCGGACACCTAAGCCGCACCGTAAGGGAAGGGAGGAAGGTGGGAGTGAAAGAGAGAAAGGGGTGCCGTAGTGGAGGTCTTCGGAATAATTTCGGCCACCTGGGGATCTTTAACGTGCCCTGACATCGCACAGCACACGGGCACCTCTTCCGTTTCGCCTCCATCGAAACGCGGCAGCCGCGTTCGGGTTCGAACCCGGGTACTCCGCCTCGGTAGACGAGCGCCTTAACCGCTGAGCCACCGCGACGGGTCCGGCAGATGCCCCGAACGCGCTCCCGAGGCCGGCGGGAGCCGCTCCGGGGGGCCTCTGGTGGGCGGCCCGAGCCGCAGCGGCGCTCATGGGCGTGCCGCTCGTTGGCCGGCCTACCAGCGCCAGCTGCCGGCGCTTTCGCGATGCAAATGAGTGCCTGGACGCGGCGGCCGAAAAAAAAACCACCCGCTCCTCTTCTTAGCTCCATTTTTATCCGGGCTGTGCCGCGCCGATCTCGTTTCTATAGTTTTGTCCATTGCGGCGCCTGTCACCCATTGCAGCGATTTGAGCAGATGAGCGCTTCTCCTTTTTGCTTCGGTGCTCCAGTGTTGCTGCCGCCTCGGAGACCTCCTCCGCGCTAATGAACTCTCTCGAGCGTGGCCGAAAGAAGACGCAGCCTTGTCTTCCGTCACTCGGCCGCATCCGGTTTCGTCTGGGTGTGCACTCTGGCAGCCCGATCCACGCGTGGGGATCGATATGGGCACCGGCGGTACTCACGCAACTTTGCTTTTCTTATTTCCGCTCATTTGTCACCCCTTCTTCACCCCTGCGGTCTTCGCTTTCTCAACACAGTCGCCAATTTTGTGCTGCCATTGGTGCAGCATTTACTAGCAATTCAGTGAATTCTAAGCACGCGGACAAAATAGAAAAGGCGCTAAAGAAACGGCCTCCACAGCTTCTCACTTTGCGTGAGTGGGCAGTATATTTAGGTAGGTTTTACGGTTTTTATGAGCATATTTATTTTACATACTTTCCACCACCGTGGAGATTTAGAAAAAGTGCGGAAAACTGAATAGCAGTTGAATAAAACAGCAACAAAAGTGACAAAACTACCGAGTAAAAGGCATAAGTGATTGCACCCGTTCTTTGTGAAAAATCCAGGCGCTAACAAAAAACGACACAGAGGGGAGACAGCGCTGTGTCCCCTCTGTCCCCTCTGTGTCGTTTTTTGTTAGCGCCTGGATTTTTCACAATGAACGTATACCAACTAGCTCAGCTTTCTGCCCTGTTGCAACCCGTTCTTGTTTATTTTTTTTTTCCTACACATCCATACTGTCAACCCAGGAGCTGGAGTGCTTGGGTTCGAACCCAGCCGCGGCAGCAACGTTTCAGTGGAGGCGAAAGGCAAAAGGCGCCCATGTGCTGTATACGATGTCAGCACACGCTGAAAATTACAAGGTGGTCGAAATTTTTACGAAGCCCTCCACTAGTGCACTTTCTTCTCTGTTTCTTCTTTTACTTCCGCTTCCCTTTCTACGGCGCGGTTCAGGTGTCCATCGAGAAGGGAGACATATAATGCGCCATTTCTTTTCCTCAAAAACTTCCACTTGTCGATCGAGGTTACCGCAAGACGCAGCTTGACGGGTTCAGTTTAGCCCTATTCGGTGCTATGCGCGCTATTCTCTACATATATACCCGCGACGAATTCTGGGAGTCTGCTATGCCTATTGTTGACTTATTTCTTTCAGGGGAATTCAGCAACAGGTGCCTCACGTATAGGGTGCGTTTTACGCACCCTCTATGTGCTCAAACATTGAGCTATGGTTAAGTTCACTATTTTCATAGAAACAGATTTGGCCGCCAATAAAGTTTTCACTTTCTGACTCAATTTCTAGTGTCATGTACAGCCTTTGTCAGAAGTTTAGAGCCCAGGGGCTTTGCTTCTGGACCACACTGCTTTGCTCGTAATGCGTCCTCAGCGTCCCAGATCTCCTGAAGGTAAGATTTTTGGTCCTGCTCCCTCCGACCCGTAGGACTTCCACGAGTGCTACAGGGGCGCCACAATAGTGCTCAGAAGCAAACCCCCTGGGCTCTAAACGTCTGACAAAGGCTGTAAATCTTCGGAACAACAAATGATTCCACGATCGTTAGGTTATTTCAAAATAATGGAATTTCAGCGTCAGGTACCTGCCGTTTTAACACTCTGTATGGTATTGCCACGTCTGCAACAAAAGCCGCCGCAGCTCGGGCGCCACGCTGGTCGCATTTTTTTTTTAGAAGAAACTGACGTTTCCCTCCGGCCGCGATGTCCAACCTTTGTGAGTCTTGTGGCGAAATTGAGTCTATAGAACATTTTTTCCTCTCCTGCCGGCGGCTCGCTGCTCTCCGTAGAATTTACTTGGAGATCCCCCTCGCTCGGCTTGGGCTTCCTCTATCTATTCCGATTCTCCTATCCTTCGGGGCAAGCGCCAAGGGATATGCCCTGAAACCAGTGTTCGATTCTATTCACGATTATATAATTTCATCTGGTAGATTCCTCTGCTAGAATGTGAATTCACAACTTTTCTTTCTCCGTATTTTTTTGTTTTGTACAAATTCTAGCTCTGCGTCCCAAAATTTTAGATTTAATTATACTCCATTCCCTGTACACGAGTGCGTTTGTATCAGCTATGCACCCTGGCCAATCCCCCGCCGTGGGTATGTGCCATTCAGCCCGAGGTCATCATCATCATCATCATCATCTCTGTCCTGTTGCAGCTTCTCAGAACTTCTGTTGGCGTTCCTCTGCAATCTAGGCGTGAGTTACCGACACCAACTGCTACGTAACAGCAGCGGGCTCGACACCCCGATGTCCAGGACCCCTACAGACAGCCGCTCATCGAGTCCCGACCAGCTTCCGCTAGTCTGCACGCCCCGTCCATCGCAGCAGCCACCTCCTCCTGGCACTGGCCCCAGAGTTCGGACCCCTATACAAGAAGAGGCCCCCACTCATCGACCCGTTGAGCATACCGCCATGGCGCAGGCTATAGCGCGTCTCCCTTGACGATTCAGCAACCCCGTGTGCCGGCCAGTTTCTATGGCGCCACTTTTGAAGACGTTGAAGACAGACTTGACCAGTTTGAGCGAGTGGCCGATTTCAACCTGTGGAGCCCTGTGCAGAAGTTGCGCAACGTTTATTTCGCACTCGGAGGACGGACCCCGGACTTGGTTCGAGAACAGGGAGGCCGACATCCAAAGCTGGGATACCTTCCGCCAGCACATCCGGGACATGTTTGCTTGCATGGACCGCCGGGATTGCGCATGGCACCTCCTGGACGTTCGCATACAAAAGCCTAATGGGAACGATGCCATGTTCACCGAGGACGTGACTACTCTGTCGGCGCGCTGATCCATTTATGGTGGAAGCCACGATGCTGCGCCACCTGAAGCAAGGTGTGAAAGACCAACTCTTCGCTGGTTTGGTCCGAAATCCACAGCAGACTGTGGCAGAGTTCATAAAAGAAGCGACCGCCATTGAGCGGGCCTTGCAGCAGCGCTGCCGCCGAAATCAGTCCTTGTGCGGTGAGCCATGCGGTAGTGCGGCCGCTTTGAGCGTGCCTGCGACAATTCGCTTTTGCGTGAGCGGTGGTCCGTGAAGAGGTCTAGAAATGGAACCTCGGCTCGCCTGATCAGACAACCGCGGCTGTCACCAAAGGCGTGCGCGACGAGGTCAGGCAAGCACTTTCACCGCCTCCCCAATTGATGCCGGAGTAAAAGCACCGAAGTTTGGTCAAGTTGGTATTGATCCATCCTGAAAAAACTGTAGCAGCACGAAAAAAACGGGGACGTGCGCCAGCCTGCATGCAGGGATGGCAGTTCCCAGGTGCTCGAAATCATTCCGGAGACCTCCACTACGGCAGATCTTTCTCTCTTTCTTCTTTCATTCCCACATTCCTCCCTTCCCTTGCGGCATGGTTGAGGTGTCCGCCGAGATATGTGACAGATACTGCGCCATTTCCTTTCCTCAAGAAGCAATTAAGTAATTTAATTTCCGGGCCGCCGCCACAGGCATTGCAAGTTGGTTTTTGAGCAAGGGAAATGTCGCAGTAACTGTCTCACATCACGGTGGGCGCCACAACCGCAGGGAAGAGAGAAAGAAGGGACTGAAGGAAGAGGTGCCGTAGTGGAAGGCGCTGCTCTGTCGAGGGCTGAGAGGGAAAGCAGACGCGAAGCCATCACACGCGCAAGCATTGCATAGGCAGTCGGAATGCGCCACTACTTACGTATAATAATTCCGCCCTCAATATTAGTGCAGTCCATACAATCGATGCTTAGCGCTGCTGTGGCACAGCTACTATCGCCACCAGCTCTTGTGCAGCAAGCAGGGGCGGCATAAATTAAGCACGGAGCTTGCAGACCACACAGCCAACTTCGTGGGCCCTTGTCAAGCAGTAAAAAAGCAGGGCGGGCGGCGATGGCTGAAGCGACCCGTATACGAGAGGCTTAACGACTTTGCGGCCGTTTGCAGCAAAGGGCTATTCGTGCCGGAACAGTTAGGGCTACAAATTTAAGGCGAGCCTAGCGCAGAGGCGCCGACTCATTAACTGGGCTTCGCGACTCCTATGGGGTGGAGCCATTTTGGCGGACGCCGAGGGACTGCAAGTACAAAAGCGCCAACGGGGCGACTCCAAACAGAGCAGAAGAAACAAACCACTCTGCCATAAGCAGAAAGAAGTTGAGGGGGGGGGGGGGGGGGGGGGCATTCGCGTGAGAAGACTTCGAGGCGAGTCAGAGTGACCCGGGTCATAGCAGGTTTTGTAGCCGTCACACAGAAAGCCGTAGGGCTGAAGGCCTTATAAAGTACTCCGTTTGCCGAAAATACACAGTCCAGGGACTTGCTTCTAAGTTCTCTGGTGGAATTCATGCAGCATCATCTTAAAGGGACACCGACGAAGACTTTTTCCACCTTCTGTTTTTAGTAAAATCGATGTTGCTCTTTTTGTTTATGTGAATGCTAGTCCGGCAGAAAAAGACGCACTTATAGCTAAGATTTAAAGCTGTTCCCATCGTTCGATTCAAACTCGTGATGCCGGATGGAAAGGGGCTCCGTGATCACCGTTATTATTGTTGTTTTCTTGTTTTTTTTGTTTTTTTTTGCAGCGAGAGATGTTATAGGATTCGATTAGCTATATAGGCCTGCATTCTACCGTGGAATCTGCAGCGTCAGATTAATTACATTTATTACTTCACGAGTTATTCTAATGCCATTAAAATGACTAGTATGAGTTAAAAGATATTAAATTGCCACGACTGAAAGGCGGAAAGGGAAATACGCATCACCATTTTAGGAGGGAGGAGGGCGGAGAAATACGCAGCCGGAAAGCCACAGAGAGGGGAGAGAAGGCAGAACGAGGAGGTTATGACGAGGCTGGAGGAAGGGGCAATCTGAGGGTGGTGTCACGGGAAGAACCCTGAGGGCGGCTAACACCAAATCAGCTTTCGCCGACTAATTCGTTAAGGCGGTAAGCCTAATTAGCGCTGTGTTCACAAACGAAGACACACAAAAATAATGGTAGCGACCAATTGGATTGATGGAGTGGAAATGCGAGAGATTTTTTCCTTCACTCGCCAATCTATTCCAATTCTGATTCCATTCTAGTTCTATTTATAATCGCTTCTCCCTATCATTTTTGCAGAGTCACTCTAAGGGGCAGGGGGACGGTTGCAGGTGGGGAAAGAGAAATACCCCTTACACGCTACCTGCGCGGTAGCACACAAACGCAGGCACCGGGCAGTTTTCACCTTCGTGGTCGACCTAATCCTACTGCAGTAGGAAGGGACTACTGCGTTTGTGCACGGTGCAAAATGAACTAAAGCCAGCTCGCCCAATATGCTGCATTATTAGCCGCGTACTGGAGCATGCACCTATATGACACCCCTTTCGGTCCACAGGTGCTCCGTTGCCTATTGGCAAAGACAACGCGAAGACTGCACTTGGGTAGGCGGTAATTCCTCGTTGTTTCGTTCAGTTCTTTAAATGCTATCGTTGACAAACACATGCGGTAGTACAGGTCACCTGCATCATCACTATCCCTCTTGTTGCCCGAATGAAAGAAGGCTGCGCCAGCTAAGAGTTTAAATTTCGAATTCAATAGCGCCTGTCCTGTGTCTTTCCTCTCTTGTGTCCGTGTTGTTGTGCGCTTGAATTCGTTTCAAAATAAGATAGGGCAAAGATATGAAGTGAAGGTCCTTTTTTCTGCCCCCAGCAAGCTGTCTGGCATTTGCTCCGTCCTGTCTAGAAAGCATGAATCATGTAATAAGAAACATGTAAAACAATATGTTGAATGCGCTACCAACGTTGTATACAGCATTCCTTTGTCCTGCGGTAGCGTATACATAGGACAAACAGGAAAATGCGTCAACGAGAGACTGCGTGAACACAAGATGACTGTAAAAAACAACGAAAAACGACGCCTTCCTGAGCACGTCACCAGTCATAAATGCAAGCCATTGCTTAGAGGCACCACTATATTGGCGCATGCAAAGACCAAACTTCAGAGGGAAATTATTGAGGCATTTCATATTACTAACTCTGGAGATAGATGCATTAGCACTATATCTTACTTCTTAACAAAGAGTTGACTTTTCTAGACGGACACGTGTGAATTTTGCTGCGCCTCAGGTTTCCAATTTATTGCGGGTCGTACTGTTGTTGGGTGGCCTAGCCTTCGATTCTTGTTTTTATTGCTCGTTGCAATGCGTTTTTTTTACCCTGTTGACCGGGAGTTATTAGTGTTGTGTTTTGCCTTTTTTTGACACTGCTTTTGCTACGATGATTTGCTTTTGCGCTTTGACATGCCTTTGGTTTTGGTTTTTACACTGCTTTGCTACGATATTTTCAATGTCACCTTTCCTCATTTTATGCGAAGCATACTAAAATAGCCCAACCCAGCCCCTCGAGCGCGGCGGTGTCGTTACCATTGACCTTTCGTGACCTCCATGTCATACCACGTGATGCGTGACGTCACAGCAGATGAAAAACGGGGCCCCAGCTCGCGCCGTCGCGCGAGGCGTCGCGACCAAGGAGGACCACGTGATGCGTGACGTAACGACATAGGAGAAACGGGGCCCCAGCTCGTGCCGTCGCGCGAGGCGTCGCGACCAATGTGTTTCCTGCTTCTGCCGCTAGGTGCGCTGTAGTGAACACGTGATGCTGGAGCGGCGGTATACAAGGGGGTGCGCCTGCCTCTGCTAAACGTACACGGGATAGAGATGCCTCCTGGAGACAGGGCTGCTCGTTGGAATGAGAAGAAAAAGTTGCGGCGTGCTACAGAGACTGATGAAGAGCGTGAAGAACGTCTAGCCAAGCGGCGTGCTCGATATGCAACTCGGCGACAATATGCTTCGCATCTGACTAGGCTTAACCTAAGCTAAGCCTCAGCCATTTTTCACCTCATGATTCATCTTTCCGTCTTGATAGCAGTGCCGGGGGATGTTGGAACTTTTGATGTAATCAGGCAGAACCTGTTGTGGCGGTATGCTGACGTGAAATGCGCATGCGACGGTTTTTATCGCTGTGTTTGACATCTAGAGTATAAATGTGTAGCTCTCTATGAAATAAACTAGTTGGAAGTTGCGCATTGTACATGTCGTTTGTGTTTCCTTGTTTCGTCCCGTCTTTCGCGCAAGTACGTACCCTTTTCAAGCTATGAACCAACAATCCCCAGATCAGAGTTTTAATTACTTGGATGAAGCGCAAGCCCCGCTCCACTATTGTCGACAGGACATACATGACTGTGCTGCAACGGCTTTGCGTGTGAAGATGTAGATAGGACTCTGCACTAAAAACTGCGCAACTGCCGAGTGATCTGCGGGCGTCAAGACACGGCACAACACGCGGGGGCGGAGCAGTGACAAGTCGGACGGAAGGCAAAGATGACCTTGGGAATACGTAAACCCCCTACCCACTCACATTTTCCGTTAACTCAAATCTGCAAGCCGGACTCAAGAAGGAACTGGGAGTGTGTCAGGCTTTCGCCGTTGAAGGTTTCGACGCCTCTCCTTCAGCTGTAAGTTACATCCCAACCAGGTAGGCAAATTGTGTAGAAATATTTAGTCTTCCGTTCAAGAGCACACGCCGAAATCGCCCAGCACGTAGTAAACTGCGTTTGGGGGCGACGGGTAAGACGAAAAGCGAAACTACAGCTGTGCTGTTTTGTCCGGCGTCTAGGTGAGCAGTTCACGAGACGTTATCAAAGTGCCAAAACAGCTGCAGCGGTTACTTCTCACCGAACGGATGGGGCACGACCGGCGACCTGGACGCCCCGTCACTCGTACTCCCACACACACGGGCGCTCCCCCCCCCCCCCCTTCCCTTCTTCTCTTGCCTCTCTCACTTCGGTGTTCCTGAGCGAGGGCCCCTCTCCTCACCGCAATCGATTCTCTCGGCCGTCCTCCTCCCGGCACGGCAAGCATCGCTGCTGTTGTTTTTTCTGCCCCGACACGCTCCCAGAGAAACAACAAAAAAAAACACAAAGCAGCATCTTGGATCGCCTTCAGGCTCATTTTTTATGTATACGCAAATAATCTGCGCCGCCTAGGAACAGATCATTTTTGCATTTTTTAGCCGCACCCCTGTTAACTACATTCCCTTTTCCTTTTTTTTTCGCTGTTGTGCTTTCCTGTCAAAGTAAATGGGTTCATGCATAGAAGCCTCTTCTTTATTACAACTCGAGAACTTTCTTGTTCACTCTTTTTTTTCCCCCTTTTTCTCGGGGCAGCTTCGGGTTGATTTTCCAACGTGATGAGGGGCGATGCAAGGAGTGCGCCAGAAAGGGTTCCTTCGTCTGCCCCTCCTCACATCCGATTTTTTACATTCTCCATTAGCTTCGGCGGCGCTACAGCCCGACATTTCTGTGTTGCGCTTGTTGCATTCGCATTCTAATTAAAAGACCTGCGCCAAATGGAGGCCGTCTGAAAGACGGGAATGCAATTCGCGTGCCTTTCATGCTGCCCGTTCTGTTTTCTTTTTCTCGTTGGCGCATTTGTCTTTGTCGAGTGCACCCTGCGCTTTGAAAGGCAGGCAGCCCAGCGCGGACGTCGCAAGCACGGATCGAGCACGGAATCGATAGAAACAGAGCGAGGCGTCGAACCGCACGTTTTCCGCGAAACGAAAGCCCTTAAAAAAGTTTTAGACAGTCTATGGAGTGTCTCTAGACTTTTGTCTATAAAGTCTATAGACTGTCTATAGACTGTCTATACACCAATCCTAGAGAAGAGCCTATAAACAATAAAAATTCTTTAGACAGTCTATAGACAATCTGTAGATTTATGGTCATACACTTTTAGTAGACTTTTGTCTATAGACAGTCCATAGACTATGAATTGACAAAAAGCAATATTTATAGGAAGTCAATAGAGTCAATAAGAAGTCTATAGACAGTCTAGAGACCACTTTTATAAGGGTCGGCTACGGTGAGGTGATAGGGATGAGCATCAACGAGGTCACCTGCTAAGATGCGTCGCTCTCTTTAAAGCGAAACTGAGGACAGATCGAAGTTGGCCTGCACCGATGGTCTAATTAAAAAGGGCCCGTTTTGATTCACTGAAAATGGAGCTTTTATGAGCGACACACCGTCCAAGACTGAAATAGAGGTACCGCCACCCCCGGCCGTTCATGCAAGCATACTGGGTCACGTCAATACTGTAGCTTGCGTGGCGCCGATCTTTGAGGCCCACCAGGGCTCTGAATTAAGCCACCTGGTTGCTGATCTCTGACTACCTCAAAGATAACATGGACGGGAGAGTGAGGGCAGGGCACGCCTGCCCTTGCTACACCCAGCCGTTCACTACGAGCCAAACGAAATTGACGGCGCAGTATTCACGGCGCTGGGCTTGTTGGCTCATATTAAGGCGAAAGCCTTTAATGCCTCATCGTTTTCGACAGAAGGTTGTCAGCAGAAGGTTGACAGCAGAGGTATCAAGCTTTTCTAGTCCTGGTTACAGAATTCAGCGCCAAAAGACAAAGACAAACTTAGAAGTGGACAGAACTGGCGCTGACCAACAATAGGACTGACCAGGACAGACAACAAGTCCAAACAGCCACTTTAGTTCATCAGTTTTCGAGTCAGACCAGAAAAAAATCTTTGTGCACGATGGGATTCGAACCACGATCCTTCCGTTCCGCAGCCGAGCGTGCCAATGGCTACGCTACTTTTTTTTTTCTTCATTACCGACTTGGCCGGGATGGCTACGCTACTTGCTGCCAACGCATATGTAGCTCTCCTTGTCTGGGACGCTGGAGAGTGTTTGCAGAAAGGTGTCGAATCAGTCGGATGCCTCCCAAACGCCCTGCAGTATCTCCAGCATGTAAGATTCACAAACAATTGTGTACTTAATTAACATCTTAACCACACATCAGTGACACATGCAGCAACAGCGCGCTTAAGGCCTTGGCCTCACCGCACTTGAGGTCAACAAAGTGCCCCCATGACTTTTTTTTTTTTTCAGGACAGATAGAGGAGCGAGAGTGGTGCCCTCACGCCGGCCGTGTTCGTATCTTTACTGAAGTTGATGGAATCGTTTCCGGTCTTGGCGTTTCGAGTTTGATCGAGTAGGGAAAACAAACAGCCCGTTTTCACCAGCAACAATTTTACTGCCGCACAGACTACCTGTACAACAATTTTCACCGGCACAAAAATTTGACTCAGCCAAGCAAATTTCTTCAATATTCGTTATAGGGTACGTCTGATCGACTGCTACCGAGTTTAAACGCCGGTGATCTATGCAAGGCCTCGGATGTTTTCCTGGCACTTCAACTAAAATCAATGGAGATGTAAAGTCGCTCTCAGTTGGAATTATCACGCACATTTCACACATCCGGTGCACTTCTGCCTCCATGATTTCCCTCTACATCAGCGATACACGGTACGGCTTGGAACGGAATGGTTTATCCTCCGTCAATTCGATATAATGCTCTGTCAGGTTTGTTTTGTCAGCTTTGTGTGACAAGACGAATGAAAAACCTCCGATTACCTGTCCTGAGTGGCGCTTATGAGTTTCATTTAAATTTGCTTCTGCCTCCATCTTGGCCAGCAGGACGCTGCTTGCAGTGTCTCCCACGGTATCCCAGTATCTTTTCAAGTGATTAAATTCTACTCCTACGCTAGTTCCACTTCCTGTGCAACGATTTTTGTGGGTTTTTTATACGTTTGCTGTAAAACTGCTCTCTTCTTATGTTTCATGCATGCCCTTCCTGCTTGTGCTTCGTTCTGCAGTATTTCGTAAATAAATATACAAATTAACATGAAAAACTTGAATATTCAAATCCTTTACATTCCACTAATTGTATTGTCGCTGGTGAATAGCACAATCCGTCTGATAACAAGGCACATATATGCACCCTCTGTCAAAACCGTTCCCTCATTACAAGTGCGCAGCGAATTCACGCTGTTTTCGGGGCAAGAGGTTGAGTTTACACAAGAAAGACGTATCGCTGAAACGGTGCCCAACTAACCAGGACCAGTCGTTTATTTTTAATGTTTGCATTTAAATGGTGGATACATTCGCTTCGCTTGGCTTATTGTGGCTTTCTAGACGCAATAAACTTAATGTGCACCCTGGAAAGACTGGCACAGTCCGGTCCGGTCTACTCCATCTCATGCACAAAGATAATGAACGCAGTCGAGCAACATTACCGAGCAGTAACAAAAAGCTAACCAGCGTAAAGTTTGCAAACTGAACGTGGCGCCTAAAACTCTTCCGGGATAGCAAGACAATGTGCGATAGCTACACGCACCATGGGTGCGAAATTCAGGCTTCCTGGACCACTATGAATTCATACTACAAAGTGCTCACAAGCACCAGAGGGCAGCCCAAAAAGACAGATCAGAACACAGCAGAAACATAGAACAGAGGACGGGCACTGGTCCTGTGTGCTGTGTCATTTTTTGCGCTGGCCTCTAATGTTTCAAATATGAACTAACTATAGCCCAAGCTCAAATTTTGTCGCTCACAAGTAATGTATTGTCGCGAGAAAGAATACAGCGAAATGCGAGTGCAGTGACACGGATTATCGGGGTCGACAGGCCGTGGAAATAAACAGCACGGCCAGCCTGGCATGCAGATTATCAGCATGTACAGGTGGCGTCAAAAGTAAATGGAAGGCAATGTTAACGAAAAAACTTAATCATTGCCCCCCAAATCATGCATCCTTGATTACATATGTGCAGACTAATTGTGACTGTGCAAATTGCACTGTGCACCAACAAACATGGACCATTATCCTTTAGATTTAAAGAAATTAATTTTTTTTGACAAAGTCGCCTTCTGTTTACTCTTGGCGGCGACTGTACATAGCGGAGAGTGTCCATCGATAACTTCAAAATGGCACGCTTCATTTAGAAGTAACTTAAGTGTGAAGCGCCAGTCAGTTCCACGATATGCGCAGGTACGCGGTCTTCGGTAGTGAATCATTTTAAGCCGTCGCCTGCTTCTCGATATATCCAGTTCATTTTCAGAAGCAAACAGAAGCAGCGAGCGACTCACAGTTTGGCACTGCGTGGTCTGGCCCGGCTTCTCGCATCAAATTATTTTTCCTTAAAAGCGCACTTACATCGAAAGGCGGGTGTTCTGTCGCATTTGCAAACAACGTGCCTGTTCTTTGCACATTGCGAGCCATAACGAGGCGTCTTTCAGTGAAAACGATCACTGAATGTGGGAAGAGACAGAAACACAAGAAAGGCGTTATAGCGTGCAAACTTATCACGACGCGAACTTTTATTTTCCCCTCGAGCAGCCTCAATTTACCGCTGTCGAGCAAAAGTGTCGCACGTGCGCTTTAAAAGTTTTAGAGCAGCCAGGTACAGAGAAGTACATTCCTTTACATCACTGAAGGTTTGCATAACTGATAGGCGAGTAATGAATACCCCACACGATGTAAGCCATCAAAAGAAAAGCGCACAGCAACTGACGGGGAAAGCAGTAGACGTTGTTGGGTTTGGGAGCCCCCTCCCCCCTCCTGCCTAACTGGATTAAGGTAGCGACCTTCCAGGACCGTGGGACCACGGTGGCAGCGGCGAAAGTCAAAGACCGCCGAAGACCGAAAATGCGGCGACGATGGCGGCGTTCGAAGCAGTCCTCATCCACTGAGAGTCCCTCTCAGTTGCTCTTCTGTAATCATGTAAATAGCCTGTATAAAGTTTTCTTCGTTTTCATCTTAACCTCATCGCCGACTTCCTCATCTCTTCTCCGGCCCGATCACGCTACCCCGATCCCAACAACGTGGCCCGCCTACGCTTCATGCTCTTGCCGACAGGCAGCGCGGCCATCGTCATGCGCTCGTGTGGCCCAAGCGCTCGCCCTGCACCACAGAGTATCGCAGTATTGCCTGGAGGGAAAGTGGCGGCGCCTACATGTATGCCAGTTCCTTAAAGAACACTTCATTCACCGTAGGAACGCAGGCAAGGTGAGGTTCTCTACTTGGCTTGGCTGGCGATGGCCGTAAAACAAGGATTCTTTCTCGGAATCGGTAGCTGGGCGATGCGCTCCACTGCGCGCAGTTTGAGTCATTTGAACGCTAGCGTCAGGCCGACGCGGAAACTTTTGCAGGATTTATTCGAGGTTTGCCGCCACAAGATCGGTATTGTTAAGGTTAAATCCACCATTCATGTTGAACACTGGCCAAGGCTCCTGCCTGCCCTGTCCGTGGCGGAGGAAACGCAGCGGCGCCTGCTTTTCCGTGGGGTAATATTGCGTAACTGACTGATCCGGCTCTGTGCTGTTTAGTCGACCTGCCAAAAAGCTCCGAGGCAGTTGAGGAGGCGCACTTTGGCGTGAATATCGACAGATGCACTGGCACCGAATCAATGGCGCTCCCCGAGAACGCAAGGAGACGACGTCGGTCTCAAACCTTCGAGGCCGTCTCTTTGTTTGCGGCTTCGCAGAGGCCTGGGAAGTCGCGGTCTGGTACAATAGCGCCTCACTGCGACACCTGTGCTTGGATACGGAAATTTGGGAATTAGATAGCTCGCCTTGGGTTTCTGGCTGACGGGCTTCGAGTGGTGGCCGAAGGCCGCAATGTCCCATAGTCCACTACGGAGAGCACCGCCGTTCGCAGAGACGGATATGCCGTCACTGCGCCAGGTCGCCTGCTGGAATCAGCGGTCAGTGCGTCTCCGCCAAGGCGGCGAGACGCCCGCACGGTAGACAAGTATCTGCGGTTCCGCACCAGCTTTGCTTTCTTCGCGCCCGGCCCCGAAAACGTACGCAGACCGTTACAGCCGCTTTCGTGCACCGTGACTTGGAGGATTGTGCCCCATTCCGACGCCCATGCAGCGGGGAGCGTCGCTTTATTTTTGCTCCGCCGACAGCCGCAGGAAAGCGGAGCAACGCGGAACCGCAAACGGCCGCTGCTGATGTCTCGTATTTTTCCTTGTTGTTTCTCCCTTCGTGAAGGGAGTTCAGCTCGCCTGTTTTTCCTCCCGTTCGGGCGCACACCTTTGCTCCCGCCTGCTCTGTCCGCCGACTGTTTGTTTCCCTTCTCTCTGCCCAACTCCCTCATTCTTTCATCTTCGTTATTTCATTCTTTCTTTCCTCCGAACCGCATTCTTTTTAAGTATTTTTTTCCTCCCTTCGTGCACGCTCGAGTGGCCCGCGTGAAAAGCGGTCCCCCGCTAGCCGCGCTTCTCAAGGATCCCAGCTGCAGCACCCGGCGGTGAAAAAACAACGCCGCGCTAAGAACAGGGCCGGCCCCTCTGCGCGCATCGCATAGCTGGTTTTTAAAGACGCGCGCCCGACAAAAGCGGCCAAAGGAAAAAAAAAGAGTGCAGGGGGACCAACAAAAGGTAAATAGGTGAGGGCGCGAAGGAACAAAAGGAATGCGCGGCGCCCCTCCGAAAGGGTTGGAGGTCCCGATCTCTGGGCGCGCTCTCACGCCGACCGTGGTTTGGAAGAGAGGAGGAGGAGGAGAGGGACGCGGAAACGCCCGACGACCCAAGCGGCTTCACTCTGCGTCACTGAAGACGACCACGCCAACGGTGTTTGACCCGCTACGAATGTTGTCACCAGTGCCTACCATTCCGAAGGCCGCACCACGAGCCTATTTCCTCATAAAAACGCATTCACTCCGGACCTCCTGGACATCACCCCGAAACAGTAATTAGACATTTTTAACATATAGTGGCATCCATTTAAGTTTCCACATCGAAGGCTACTCCGCACAGTAATTTCCTCGTCTTCAACGAAAGTTTTAGTGGGCCGTGGTTGCTGCTTGATCCAAGAACTGCAAAACACGATGGCTCCATCTCGTGACAAAAGCTAAAAGCATATCTTCGGCAATGCCAAGAGTTGTCGCTATTCATCGAAGAGCGTACTGGAGGAAGCGTGAACTTTAATAAAACACGAACACTCCTGAAAGAAAAAAAGCACTGTGGACTCAAAATATATGAATAATATTTTACCGTCATGTGGTCACGTCATGTACTACACTGTTAATGGTCCGATTTTACCGCCAGATGCCACTTTACGCGATTTTAGATGTCACGTTAAAATTATAAATTATCGTTATTGGAGTGTTAAATTCTCAAAATACAATGCACGACCTCATAATTTGCACCGTAAACTTGTGACAGGTCCTGGTCAGTGGTCGGTCCCTTTACGAATGTGGGCATTGGAACGCCGTAGTTTGTCAGTGCGTACGCCAGGCTTTCCAAGGTGAGAGCAAGCAGTGTGCAAAGCACGCTGCTGCTTCCATGTGGGAATGCCGATTACGAACTTCATAACGCACTGCCACGCATATGTGTCGTCGCATAGTACAGGAAGCAGACTGCAATCCGGCATACAATAAGCAGGGCATCCTGACATACTTCTATGGCGGAAAAGCTGATGGAGGAATTGCAAAATCATGGCCTTGATTGTGATACGGACGACTCCCGAAAAGCTAAGCAAAAAAAAAAAATAGGCTGGATTCGTGCGTGGACTTTCTCACGAGCTTAAAGAGGTGGCCAGCATACCTGCAGAGCAGACCTCCTTTTCAACAAGAACTAATTTCGAATCTTTCTGCCCTGATACTAAAAGCTTACGGGAGTTTGGAGGTCAAAGACCGAGGAATCGGTGTACTGTACGCCACAAATATGACTGAGGCGATGCGCCTCCAACAATTCCCGATAGTCCGTACGCTTCTAAGAGTGCGGAGGATACCGGAGTTCTCCGAGTCAGGACAGGGAATTGTTGCGGAGACTTTGACAGACTGCGGACGCCTTTCATCAGCAGATCTGTTAGCCACTGCTTTAAAATGTTACACTGCGCAGGGCACAAGACACAGGGCACTACCGCAGACCGTTCATCACCGACGCAGTTGCCTTGCGGTAGAGCACCCGCCTTGCATTCGGGAGGCGCTGAGTTCGATTCCCGGCACCGCAAGGGGCACATCGATTCTCTAATGGGTAAACTATTTCCCCTGGCCCGGTGCTCGGCTAGTGTGCGTCTCTCCTGTGTCTTGTTCCTTGCGCAGTTTTAGGTTTTAAAATCATGTCAGCCCAACTGACCCCCCCCCCCCCCCCCCCAATCGCACACTCTTTGAACTGTAAGTCATTCCTCGATTAGCATGGTAAGACAGTCAAATGGTCCTCCTTGGCTCAAGAGAACTACGGGAGAGGATAGAAGAGGAAAACATGAAGTTTTGACGCTAATTCACAAACTACACAGATACTGACGGTCAGCGCTCGTCCGGTTTGCTTGCCGCTATCCTTATCATGTGAGTCGCGCTAATTAGGAAGCAATTATTTAGCATGTCCAGTTATTTGTCTGCGTGAAAAACATGTGATCGAGTAAAGCACCATGCCAAGTCTTATCAGATGCCGCTTTCTTGCTCTGGCGTGCATAAAGATGCATTAACAACCGTCTTTGTGAGCCGGGCCCTCCTTGCAAACAATACGTCGGCCACACCTTCGTTGGCATTTCCGAGCTTGCAGGTTTGCAGCGCCTGTAAAGACAGGTACGATGAGTGGCAGTCATTTGCGCCAGCTGAAGGAACTTCATTCCCGAGAGCTGCATGGAGTGCCGCTCCTCGTGACAAGCAGGAGGGTTATTTTTTGTCTCTGGACGATCTGCGGTGGCGAGCGAACAGCAGCGCCGTTGCTTCTTTCTTTACAGGCGCCGGTGATGAAATGCATTGTATAGCCTTGTGTGGTCCACTCTTTTTCACTTGCACCTGCCCCTGTGTGTGTATACAGCAGAGAGAAAGAGTGGTGTGTACCGACTAGCGCTCTCGAGTCGCCCGCTGCTTTGGCGACGGCTTTGTACGTTTTCGCAAAGTAGGAGCCCCATTGGATCAAAAGGGCGAAAGTGGCACGCCTCTGGATAAAATAGCCACCTCGTCGCCCGTCTGGGCAACAAGCAGAGCGGAATAAAGTCTATCCGGAATATGGACACTCTGCTCATAGCAGACATAAAAATTCATCCAATGCCTTCAGCTCTAAGAAATGCCTATAACGGTCACTGATCAAATTCGCAAGAACCAGCTGACGTTTTCTGTTCCATATGCATACTTCGTTAACAAAAAACCGGTATGTACTTGGCCATTTTCATTCAAGCCAACCTGTCCCAAGTGCCGTAATGTCAACCAGAGAAGTAGGTGCGATTAAATCCCAGGCTTTTGTATGCATCACGTGACCCGTACTGAATATTTTCGCCACTGACGCCGTTTCGTACCTGAAACCGAAGCAACACGAGAGGGGAAACTCACTTATACAGTATGTATCAGTCGTAGGTGATCAACGCATATTAGTACACTTCAAATCACTACAGCCAGCAAAAAGCTCACAAGGAAAATTTTTTGTCTAAACTTGGTTGATGTACTAACTCCCCCTCACAAGGACACTCTAAGCGCGTTCTTGCTAACCGCGGGGGTAGCCACTGGCAACGGTGATCTTTCCAGAACACGCGATCTACCTTGATGGACGCCACAGACAGCATTCTGCGACGTTTCTGTCGGATGAGATGCGTGAAAATATTTCGGCGAATTTCGACGGTTTCTGGAGCAGGCAGTTCAGTGTTGAGCGTCGTCTTCTTTCGCCGAAGCATTTTGGGAAGTGTCGCGTCCGGAGTGCTCTCGGCGCTTCACCGCCTCACATCCGTCTCGAACCTCGTTGGATCTACGCGTGATGGTGATCGAAACTCCTTTTACCTTCATGTGGGCTGAGCGAATCAAATAGTCCATGTTCAAAGTCATTCACGACGAATCGAACAAGGCCTCCAGTTTTCGAACAATTGTCAGCACCAATTTCAGATAAAGCAAGGTGCAGTTTATGTTCGACGACTGTTTAAAACACACGAACCACTCCGGCGCCGCACACCATGGCACGCGAAGAGAATGTGCGGGATGGAGGGTTCAGTGCCGCGACACGATCCACCTGAGTGACGGCGTCCATTAAGCTCACGTATGTGGACTCCATGGTTTGGCGATGCAGTAAGGCTTAGCGAAACCCTCCATGACTCTCGCCCCTCCTATACTCAGGTGTGGAGGTAGTTCATTCTCTCTCGTCGCCTTTGCGAAAGGTAACTTTCTGATAAAAAAAAAAACTGCGCAGGAACAGGGACACAAGAAAAGAAGACGACGGGACAGGCTGTTTTTTTTTTTTCTCAAGACGTACCAACTGGCTAAACTCGCCGTTCTACTGCAGCAACTTTCTGATACGCGTGACATGACGGTGGTAGGTTTAATATTTCCTGGGTGTTCCATTCCATATATTGGAGATCAGTGCTGCCTCTTCTGATGGCTATAGTTATAAATTGGTAACACATAGCGCCCTACCAGCGCATAAACGTTTTTCCAGATTTTTAGTTTTGTGCGAAACGTGTTCCACACGGTTCTATCACTCTTCGAATCGTATTAGGTTCGGTTCTTAGCTGCACTATTTGTAATCAGTTCCGTTGTAAAGCCCCTATCAGAGTACGAAGGGTTAAGGGACATCCCTCTCGAAATTATTGCTTGCGCCAACAAAGGCAGAAGACGGCTCTAAACATTTTCGGCCTTTCCACAGTTTGCACAAAAGCAAAGCGAATAGCCGCAACACAAGCAGAACTGAACTGCCCCGCACTTAACTTCGTAAGTTTAAGAAACAGGGTGGGGAGGGTTAGGCCCAGTAAGGGAATCCGGCTGCACTATACTGCACGTTGGACCCCATCGACAGGACGCGAAGAGATTAGCAATTTTCGGCAGTCTGCTGTGATTCGTGGACTATTCTGGATCCAGCTGTGCAGAGCTCGGTGTGCCGGACCGTTCTTTATTTGCCGTCTTTCTTGCGGGCTCCTGCATAAAAGTTGAGGGCACCTATAGGCTCGGAAATGTTCCTCTCCACACCGCAGAAACTACTGTTAGTGGGAAGATCTCCCGGTCACATGCTACATTTGACCTGTTCCATCGGCACACACTCACTAGGATGGCGATCCACACAGGGCACCCTGTAACAGACGTTCTGTTGCAATGTCCACAGCGATGCTGGTCTATAAGTCGGAAGACGCCTGACCTGGCATCAATCACTGCAGCGCAGGACGGACGTGTGGTCACAAAGGAAAGCCTGTCCGCGTGAGTCATGTGCAGAGGAGACGCATGGGAAGCAAACAGCAGCGCCTCGGCGCGACGCCGTCAAGCGGCGGCCAAACACAATTAAAGAAATCAAAAGCGCGGCCGGGTCGTCATTCATCAAGCGGACCGAGCCACCATTTATCACGTGCGCGCCGTCTTCTCTCCCTACGAGCTGGGCTCGAAATTTTTTTCTGCCCCCTTTCGGTCGTCCGCTTCGCAGACGAGCGGCCCCGTATTAAAAGCACTCGCTGTTCCCGCAGTCACCGCAGCCTCGATCATCAATAAAATTAGAACAGAGCCCCCGTCTGAGCAGCCAATGGCGGCGGCTTTCCCAGCCGGGGCTCGGCGGCTGCGAAGCGATCTCCGCCCGCGAGCCCATCTTTTTCTTCTCGGCCGCTTCTTCAACTTGCACACTGCTCGTTGGCTGCGCTGCGCAGCACCACCCCGGAGCCTTGTGGAGGAGGAGGGCCGACAGCTCCACCAAACGCAATGGCGGCCCTTTAGCAGGGGGGTAATCGCCGGGACCAAGGGCCAGTCAAGCTGACTACATCAGCATTCTTCCGAGAATCCCCGGCTTTCTTCATGTTTTCTGTACGTGACCACCTGAATAACATTCATTCATACATCCTGCCGCCGCGTAGTGTCAGTGTTTATGCTGCTCAGTTTCTGCTGACCCGAAGGGCGGGGGTTCGATCCCAGCCGTTGTGGTCGCATTTCCATGAATGCCAGGGTGCCGCGCACAGTGAGACGTCAGTTTGCGTAAAAAGACCGCAGGTGGTCGAAATTATCCGCAGCCCTCCACTACGACGTCTGCGGCGGCGCAGCGCCCTATTCTAAGAAGGTTTGGTTTGGTTTATTGGGGTTTAACGTCCCAAAGCGACTCAGGCTATGAGAAACGCCGTAGTGAAGGGCTCCGGAAATTTCGACCACCTGGGGTTCTTTAACGTGCGCTGACATCGCACAGCACACGGGCCTCTATAATTTCGCCTCCATCGAAATTCGGCCGCCGCGGCCGGGATCAAACCCGCGTATTTCGGGTCAGCAGCCAAGCGCCGTAACCACTGAGCCACCGCGGCGGGGCCTATTCTAAGAAGGATCGGCGCTCCGAACCGCGTCGTTTCCTCTGCTGAGTGGTTTGTCTGCGCTTTCAAACACTGTTGTGGTGAGACCTTTGCTGTACAGATTCCTTGAGAGCGCTGTTACATGGAAGCCTGCAAGCTAACGAAACAGGAGCACCGCTAACGGCGACTGCGTGACATTTCCAGCAGTGGAGGCGCGGCATGCGAACAGGAGGTTTCCACACTGCAGTGAAGCACTCGCGGGGCAACACTGTTTTTACGAGTAAACGGCTCTATGCATCTAAAGAAAGATGATTTGTCTAAACTTGAAGGGCTATGTAAATACGACGCGTTCTATGTTTTAGAAACCAAGACACTAAGCACGCAAGACTAACTGGCACATGCCAACCGCAGACAGTTGTGCGAGGCAGGCCTTATTATGGCGTGAGTGTACGGCGACTTGCTGCTTTTTTTCCCACAGAGGGGGGGGGGTGATATAATAATGCCATCCGAATTCCATATCGATTCTGATTTCTACATTTGGATTGCCATTCGCTATCGCTAGAATCAGTCACGCAGACGTGCAGATGGTTTGTTAATGGTTTATGGGAGCTCAACGTCCCAAAGCGCCTCAGGCTATGAGGGACGCTGTAGTGAAGGGCCCCGGAGATTTCGACCACCTGGGGTTCTTTAAGTGCACTGACATCGCACAGCACACGGGCCTCTAGAATTTCACCTCCATCGAAATTCGACCGCCGCGGCCGGGATCGAACCCGCGTCTTCCGGGTCAGCAGCCGACCACTGAGCCACCGCGGCGGCAGACGTGTGGATGAAAGATTCAAATATAATTGAACGAAAAGAATCGTGCTATAGGGGCCTTAAATCCATTACATGCCTTCCATCTATTCCATACGAGCAACCAGAGGCAACAAGGAAGACAGCGCGCGGAGAAAGACGGCCGAATTGGTCTCGCTGCCTACACGCGGTCAGAAATCTATGCTCGTTTACTCTAACATATGGGTAAGAAAATTTCTGGGCATAAAAAGCGCAAAGGAGCACAATCTTATCAGTTAAAACTCAAGTGAGAATGATTGCCTTGTTTTGTTCGCACCAGTATGTCAGGATGCGAATCGCTGGCTATTGCTTATCTGATCTCCTGGTTTTCTCATTCATGCCCTGCGAACATTCTTCACTGACGGTGCCGTTGATTTTAAATTCCCTGCAAAGCGTGCGTCAACCACTAATCTCCGTTTTCAAGCGAGAGACAGCTGTTTTCCGTTCATTACTCCTCACCCTCCAGAAAAGCGACCGTTTGACTCACGCGGAGTTGCTCCATGGAAAACTAAAAACGAGCGCGAGTTCATTGCGAGATGCGGAGACAAACGCCATATTATATAGGCTGACCCCGAGGGCAGTGCACTGCAGCGCTGCCATAGCTCAGGTGCCTCCTCTGGGTGGTGAAAAGCGTACCAACTGCCAGAGAGTGTGCCGTCCGACTTGCTGCTCGTTGAACCAAGCAGACAGTGACCAGCCTTCGCGAGCTCATTCGTTTCCTCTCTTTGTAGTTCATTCCCTCGTTGTTTCCTCGATCGCCGCGAGATGGCCCTACAGGTGTGGCGTCGCTCCGCCAGTGCGGATCGGGAGCCGGCGGCGCTCGCAGAAGAACTGCACGCGGTGGCTGTCCGCTTCCAAGCTGACGGAGGGTATTCTGGCGTAGAAAACTAATCAGTGACATACTGTTCCCATTTTGCACAGAGAAAGCGTAGGATGCACGGGCGTCCGAAATTGGGGGGGGGGGGGGGGGGGGGGGGCAAGCAGGAGCCTTGGGCTCGTTTGATTTCTGAGCCAACGAAAGAAAAATTCGCTGTGGCTTAGCTTGGTTAAGCCCGGTAATTGCGAAAGCAATATCCGTACCTACGCCATGGTACAGCTGGTAGTGTAGCTGGTGGTGGTGCTTGTGGTTAGACTTGTGGTGATGCATCGGTTATACAATCCAATCCAAACCAATCCAATCCCATTCAATCCAATCCAATCTAATCCAATCTAATGCAATCAAGGTGAAATGAAGGTCAATGGTGGTCACCGCCGCGGCACGGCAAAGGCGCGAAAGTGCAAGTAGTATTGCTTTCGCAATAAAAAAAGATATGTAGTATAAAGAAATTGAACAACATCTACAGAAAATAAGGGCGCAAAACAGAGCACTGCTGCAATATAGGACACGTAAGGAAATCCGCTTCCAAAGCATGCCTTCCAGATCGCTTAAGAGGCGTCAGGAATAGGTAATCAGTAACGCAATAGCAGCTTTTTAAATGCCCATTCATTACTGCAGCAACAGCTATTAATGCAGCGTAATGGTTTGGGCAAGTTGACGCGACATGCTCAGGGAAGGATGGCGCGGCAGGGAAAGAAAGACGTGAACGAATGCAAGAAAACACAATTTCTTTCGTCCACATCTCTCCCTGCAACGTCATCCTTCTCTGAGCTATTAAGGCCACACTTCCTGTCTTGTGACCTCAATGTCGGTGGCTTAGTGACGCACTGATTGAAACGCGCCAAGATGATTGGTCCGACCAGAGTGACGTCAAGAGTGAAGTCATGACAACGCACTGCGTTGACTGGACCGCCCACGATGACATCACTGAGGTCGATTCGTCTAAAAACTGGAGAGGGGTTCTGTGGATTCGCGTTCTCCCATCCTGTCAAGTTCATTAGTCACGCGGTCGAGATAGCAACCACCCGAACAACTAGAAATAACAAAACAGAACATCAAGAATGTCGAACAGTAAGAAGAAAGAAGACAATAAAAAATCGCAGCACGGTAAGTGAGTCCTTGTCCGGCGGTTGGTTTCGAACCAACCACCTGCCGCAGCCGACGCGGCCATCCCGTCGCTTCCAACAATTTATTCCCTCCCCACTTTTTCTCTTGCTGCTCTACACTACGTCACCCCTTGCCTCCCACCCTCTCTTCCTCCTCTCTCCTAAATGTAGAGAGGGGGTCTTCCCTTTCCCCACTGGCACTTCGGACGCCGACGACGGCGCAAATCTAAGCAAGGATCTAATAAGAACCAACTCTGCAAAATAAACAAACAGTATAATTATAAATTCGCTTCCGCGAACAGCTGTCGGTGAACGCCGCGTTGCACAGGCGTGGTAAACCGTCCTGCGAGTTCGTCGCACGGCCACTCGAGGCATTAGTGCCCTCAAGGAGCTAGTGCAAAGTTGTGTCCAACAGAAAGGCCCGTCCGACGCGAGCCCCTCGGGGTGCCGTACGCTGCGCATGCAGTTTACTTTGTTATTAGCCTGTCAGCCACGAGGGGAAACACGCTACGCGACAACCAGGCGACATGCGCACGCGACTCGAAGGCAGCCAACAACGCGACAGCGCGGTATGCTCACGAGCCGCCCTGGGGTCCCACGGGGCTGCTGACGAGGCCCGTGTCAACACAAAGCTGACGGACAGGAGATGCCCCGGGCTCTGCCGGCACATTAAAACGGAGCCGGAACACGCGATTCCATTTGCTGCTCCATCGAAAACGAAGTGCCCGCTGAAAAGAGGACCAATAAGTTACGGCACTCCGCCCTTCACGACTGCTTACGGAAAGACTGCAAAAAATTTGCTGTGGCTTAGCTTGGTTAAGCCCGGTAATTGCGAAAGCAATATCCGTACCTACGCCATGGTACAACTGGTAGTGTAGCTGGTGGTGGTGCTTGTGGTTAGACTTGTGGTGATGCATCGGTTATACAATCCAAACCAATCCAATCCAAGCCAAGCCAATCCCATCCATTCCAATCCAAACCAATGCAATCCAATGCGATCCAATCCAAACCACTCCAATCCAATACACTCCTATCCAATCTAATCCAATCCAATAAGATGACCCCAGTGGAAGGTTCACGGTTGGCAACGCTGCCTCGATGGTAACGGCCGCAGCAGAGTCCAGGCGGTGGCTTGGTGGTTAGTGCGTTCGGCGGCTTCAGCTCCATCAAACGATGCCATACTAAAGCGTTCGGCTAAGAGTGAGAGCTTGCTCCGAAAAGGCAAGCGCCGAAAAGATGCTAAGCTTCCCTTTTGTTGGTTGCTGCATAAAGGAGACAGAAATTGGCCCAGAGCACTTCATTCAGTACAAGGTAAAGTTGATCTAGTTGTTGTTGTTTCTCTCGAGCGCAAGAGGAGGAAGAAGGAGTACCACTGCACGACCCGTGCCTGACGGCGACAAGGCTAGATGTGTGAATTAATATCGGTGCGCAGGTGCGAGCGTTTCCGCAAATACAAGGTATCCAAACAGCTCAGGCCTCTGGTGCGTGACGAAGCACGCTCTCTAGTGACTGTCACCCAAGACATTTATGTCGAAAAGGCTTCAACGGCTCCAACGAAGAACTTGCGCGAGGGCGCCTTTAAGCCTAAACTGATCAAGAAGCGAGCTGTTCAACTGCTCAAGAAGTGCAACACCGAAGCCTTGTACGCGAAGATGAACGATGCGAAATATTTGCACACTGAATTGTGTTTTACCGTCAAAACCCAAAGAATAGATTCCATTTCGTGCAATCGCCTCGGAAAAGCACCCGTAGCAGTTTTAAATTTCAGCGTTTCTACAAAAGCCCCTGAGTCCCTCAACATCGTCGACCAGTTCCTAATACCGATTTCAACCAGCGTCGTGACGATTCTACAGGAGCACAACACAGAGATGAACACTGCAGTGGGCATCCATATGGACGATATGCATTATTCCTTTCCGTACGATAAACTGATCAAGTCCATCAAGCTGTCCATCATCGAGGACGACGATGAACTCCCGTTCAGCAACACCTGTGGGATTTTGCTCGAAAGCTCCCTGGAGCTTTTCTCGTTTTATCTTCCGTCGGCTTTTCTGTGCTGAAACAAGATTTACGTTCAGGGGTAGGGCGTCCAGGATCACCGCCGCATGCAGCGACACATCCTTCGGAAGAATAAATAGGACGATCGAGTCGGACCTAAAGGACAACGGCATCACAGTTTCCCCCTAGGTTGCCGCTGTGCAGGAACCGGCTGCGGTGGCCGTAGGAACAGCCGGGACCAATATCCCTCAAGAGAAAAGTATACAACAGCTGTATCCTACCGGTACTCACCTATGGGGCAGAAACATGGAGGCTAACAAAGAGGGTTCAGCTTAAGTTAAGGACAACGCAGCGAGCGATGGAAAGGAAAATGATAGGTGTAACGTTAAGAGATCGGAAGAGGGTAGAGTGGGCGAGGGTACAAACTCGGGTTAATGACATCCTATAGTTGAAATTAAGAGGAAGAAGTGGGCTTGGACAGGGCATGTAATGCGAAGGCAAGACAACCGCTGGTCCTTAAGGTTAACGGAGTGGATTCCAAGAGAAGGCAAGCGTAGCAGGGTGGGGCAGAAAGTTAGGTGGGCGGATTAGATTAAGAAATTTGCGGGACTACGCTGGCCGCAACTGGCGAGGGACATCGTTAGTTGTAGAGACATGGAAGAGGCCATTACCCTGCAGTGGGCGTAGCCAGGCTGATGATGATGATGATGATGCCGCTGTGCGAGAATCAGGCCACTTGAGATAACCAGTGGACATTTTGAAGGTGTCCAAGAAGAGGTGACAAGGCCTATGCTTCACAACAGAACGATTTCTTCAGCTCAGATCACGTGTGCTGACAATCGCCACGAGGGTGGCGATTGCCAGTAGATGGTTACGCAAGTAGATGGTTAGCCTTGCCAGATATCGGGGATGGAGTCCCCCCGCTTCTCAGCACATCAGCGCTAGCATATATTTTTGTTTTCATTTGCATTTATTTGCGACACACCACCGCTCTCCTCCAGCTCCGCGCGCTGCATAGCAGCAGCTTTGGCAAGTAAACACTCTCTACTCCTTGCGTAGCTCGTAGGCGGAGCAGTGCGAACACCGGCGTCGCACACCTCTTAGCGGCCGCGCTTCGATGCTCCTATGTGCTATCTGATGAATGGCGCTGAATTTCGATACGCTTTCGCTGTCGAAGCAAATCGGCAGAACGGCGCTCTCCGAGTAGAGCGGTTGGAGGCTGCGCCGATTGTACGGCAATCCACGCGCCGCGTTTGTATTTCTTTTCGTCGTGAAGGGATATATTATATTGCTTCGCAGTCTTTCAAAGCCGTTCGTGTTGCATGCCGTATCCTTACTTCAGCAGTGCATGTACAGAGGGCAAAACGCTTGCCTAGAACACGCTCTGGGTGTGTTTCGGGCTCAGCACGCGATACCTAACGATAACATTTGGTTAAAAATTGTCTGGATCTAAGTATGTGCCGTTCAACTCATAATATTTAATTGCAATTATTTTCCTTCCTATCCGCAGCACCTTTTGTAGCTGTGGAACACAGAGTTTGGTCGTTCTAGACATGTGTTTTGCCCTCTGTACTAGGGGGCGAACGTGATCTGTGTGCGCTCTCTGTCGCGGCGGGCGGTCAGTGTCAACACCTAAAACGTTCTTGCACCGCGCCAGTTGGGTAGCTCAGGATCAGCAAACGTACTCATGAAGTGCGAGGTGGGCGCACATAATTCATATCTGCGTTTAAATCTGTTGTGTCCCCTTATTGCTTTTGTGTGTGTGCGCCCCTGCATCCTCCTCCTAACGACCACTCGCATCCTCCTCCTAACGACCACTCAATCCTCCTCCTAACGACTACTTGCCCTTCGTCGCACGCTGTCGCCAGAGGCCCCCCCACGGTGCGCCCCCGCACCCTCCTCCTGTTCTGGGAAGCCACTCCCTGCCGTGGACGCTTCTCCACTCCCTCCTTTCTTCGGGCGGCCAGTTCGGCTCCTGCCTCGGTCGACGCTGGTCGCACCCTCATCGGCTTTAAATAAACGAAGTCTAAAAGTACCGTGTGCGTCTTTCGCTGCATTCAACACAGCGACCGGACACGACAGTGGCGACGAGAAAGTGGATTCGACCCGCGCTACGCAACGCTATTGACAAGCCATGGCTACGCGAGGGTTTCCCAATCAGATACCAGAATTCAACGGCTCATCGTGGTCATCGTGGGTTGGACGCCTTCAGTTCTACTTTGAAGCTAACAACATCACAGACCCAGCCTTGAAGAGGGCCAACCTGCTAACGCTGTGCGGGGAGCAGACCTACGATACTGTCTGCGCCCTTATTCAGCCAAGCACACCAGCGGCAGTGTCTTACGACGACATCGTAAAAGCGCTGCAAAAGCACTACGACCCAAGGCCATCCGAGGTCTACAGCCGGGCTCGCTTCCAACGACGAGATCAACTGGGAGGAGAAACTGTGAGCGCCTACGTAGCCGCGCTCAAGAAGCTCGCTGCCGACTGCAATTTTGGAACGCTGTCGACAACAGCTACCGGGCAGGAGGGAGACGCCGCTTCTTCTGCTAACACCACCATGCTTCCCTTGGACGTGATGTTACGCGACAGATTTGTGTGCGGACTGAGTGACGAGTCACTGCAGCAGCGCCTGTTCGCTGAGAAGGACCTCACATTCAGCAAAGCTTACGACATCGCCGTTCGAGCGGAGAGCGCCGGTCACCAGCAGAGAGGGATTCGCCGGAACACCGAGCCGGTACACCAGACAAGCAACCAGGTGCGCAAGCCTTCTGTTGTTGTAAAATCGGTCAAAAAGGCACAACGCTGCTGGCGGTGTGACGACCAACACAACCCCCAGGGATGTCGATTCCAGTCAGCCACGTGTAATTTTTGCCACAAGCGAGGGCATATCGAAAGAGCATGCATTACGAAACGGAGACTTGCCAAGATAAAGTCACCTTCCCAGCCTAATCACAGCGTCAACGCCTCAGAGAATACGCCGCTATCTGATCTCCATAGAACAACATCAGCAACACCATCTGTGTTGTACGACCTGAACACCATGAATCTCGGCACGCGACCGAAGATTTTTACAGAAGTAAGCGTACATCACCAGCTGATTAAGTTCGAGGTGGACTCCGGCGCAGCCTGTACTCTGATCAGTGAGGACACGTTCCGAACTTCATGGCCATCTGACGCACCCGCCCTGCAACAAGACGACACGCACCTGCGAACGTGGTCAGGACAGAATCTGCCACTATTGGGCTCTGCCAACGTGCAGGTTAACTACAACGGCCAGACCCATACGCTACCTCTGCTTGTTGTGAAGGGCACAGGATCAAGCCTTCTAGGGAGAAACTGGTTTTCTCCACTAGGCGTGATGATATGCGGTAAACATCAAAACGCCGATGCGCTAAGCCGTCTGCCACTAGACGCAACTGTTGACGAACCATTTCCACCAGGAGACGTTCTGATGTTCGAAGCACTGCCAGAACCTCCGCTTACAGCAGGCACAGTTGCAGCATCTACGCAGAAGTGCGCAGCTCTCCGGCTAGTTTACACAGCTGTTCAACAAGGCAACGTGCATAAACTCAAAGGGGACAACTTCGACGCTTACCGCAGGCGAGCTACAGAGTTGAGCACCCATCGCGGCTGCATCATATTTGGGTCCCGAGTTGTGATGCCGAGAGAACTACGCGCACAAGCTATGTCTCTCATCCACGCCGGACATCGGGGCATCGTTGCAATGAAAAAGTGTGCCAGAAGCTACATGTGGTGGCCTGGCATTGACAACGACATCGAAACAGTGGTGCGAGAATGCAAGCCTTGCCAGAGCAGCCGGAGCGCCCCGCCGAAAGCTCCTGTCCCAGAATGGGAAAAGCCAGACACACCATGGCACACACTGCACATTGATTTTGCAGGACCAATTGAGGGCTGCACTTTCCTTGTGGTCGTAGATGCCTACACAAAGTGGCTTGAGATAAGGCAAATGGGACAGACGACTTCGGCAGCAGTCATTGACAACCTCCGATCACTATTTGCAACGTTCGGCCTGCCGCGCAAGGTAGTGTCGGACAACGGAACACCGTTTGTGTCTGCGGAGATCCTCAAGTTTTATCGCGACAACGGGATCTCATCAGTTACATCGGCCCCCTACCACCCAGCGACAAACGGACAAGCCGAGCGCTACGTAGCCGAGCTAAAACGCGCCCTTGAAAGAGATCAGACAGGCTCGCTGCAGCGCCGCCTTGCGCGCTTTCTCTTCAAGCAGCACACGACGGTTCAGAGCACAACAGGCGAGACCCCCTCGAAAATGATGTTCGAGCGTGAAATGCGAACCCAGCTCACAGCCATCCTCCCCGAGCCAAAGGCAGAGACGTTCCGGGAAGAAAAAGCAATTCCGCGCTGCGGCACGCTTAATGAGGGGCAGCGCGTCCTCGCCCGACAGTTTCTGAAAAAGCCACGCTGGGAGGAAGCTACAATTGTCAGACGCATAGGCCTGCGCTCTTGGCTCGTCAACATACATGGCACAGTAGCACGCCGACATCTCAACCAGCTGCGTAGATTTACGACGCCGTCTGAGAGCTGTCCGCCAGCGGAGAGAACACGTGCACTATCTTCCCACATAGCCTGGCACCTCTTCCCGGAAGAAGAGACTTCGCCCAGGACAGACCTAGGAGACACAGCGAACAACAGCCAGCCTACAAGTGTTTCTCCCCCGAGCGCACAAAGCCAGCGCGCCTCCACGCGTGAGCGCCGACCCCCTGCACGATACCAGGCAACTTTCTAAGGGGGAAGGAAGTGTTGTGTCCCCTTATTGCTTTTGTGTGTGTGCGCCCCTGCATCCTCCTCCTAACGACCACTCGCATCCTCCTCCTAACGACCACTCAATCCTCCTCCTAACGACTACTTGCCCTTCGTCGCACGCTGTCGCCGGATGCCCCCCCACGGTGCGCCCCCGCACCCTCCTCCTGTTCTGGGAAGCCACTCCCTGCCGTGGACGCTTCTCCACTCCCTCCTTTCTTCGGGCGGCCAGTTCGGCTCCTGCCTCGGTCGACGCTGGTCGCACCCTCATCGGCTTTAAATAAACGAAGTCTAAAAGTACCGTGTGCGTCTTTCGCTGCATTCAACACAGCGACCGGACACGACAAAATCCCACTTGAGCGAGTCGAACAGCGAGCGGCAACCCATGCAGACTTAAGGGCAATCCGAGAAAGGCGTACAGTCGCCTCCATTCCACTCTGCTCCTATTTGGGAAACCTCGAAAGCGTTGAGCAAGAATACAGTTCCCGACATTATGAATGCAGGACTGACAGTGACTGCAGCTTGGCACCACCGCCACCACCATTGTGCATGCCGTATGAGAAAGCAGGGTATCCAGTCGACGTCGTCATCAGTTCACGCCGCAACAGATCTGCTACAAAAAGGAAAAACAAAATTGCAGAAATAATGTTTCAAGTGTGCTTGGCCCAAGAGAGCAAGTTCACGTCATCCCATATCTGCACAAGATTCCTCACAACCTGAAGAAGACTGGCGACAGGCATTACGTAATAGTCCTGTTCTCCGAGCCTACTAAGCTAACCAGCATCTGCACAGTCCTAACCAATTATCGCGCGGGATGTGAAAAGAAGTACGAAAAACAGTACGTTGAATGCTCTACCAGCGTCGTGTACAGCTTGCCTCTGACTTGTGGTTGTGGGTGCATATACATCGGATAGAACGGAAGGTGTGTCAATGAGCGACTCAAGAGAGCACGAAAGGAATGTAAAGCAAGAAAGACAACCTACATGACCATATAGTGACGCACGAATGCGAGCCACTGCATAGGGTCACTACTATTCTGGCACGTGCCAAAACCAAAGTGCAGAGGGAAACTATTTAGGCCTTTTTAAGAACGAAGTCCGGTGATAGGTGTAACAATGCAACTTCGTTAGCACTCCTGAACAGAGAATTACCCTTTTTAGAAGGACATGTGCAATCCGCCCAATGATACGTGCTTATTGTACAGCAATGGTCGTGTGTTTAATCATTGACGCGCCTTTCGCTACACGTGTTAGATGCTTTTATCTGATTTTTTATCCCTCTGACTCGTTGTGTATCGGTCATAATGTAGGTTGTTTGTTTACTTTGAGTTGTCTAGAACTGACTCGGCTCTGCTATGAAGATATGTTTGCACGTCTGCATGTGTGTAGGCGTCTGTGCGTATGAGTGTCTGCGCGCGCGGTCATGCATGCGTATGTTTGTGTGTGCATGCGTTTGTGAGTGAATGGTGCAAATGAACCTTTCGTTTGCTCTTCTTTGCTACGTTGAAAGCTTGGCCATATCATATCTTCCTAGGTGGCGGTGATGTTGATTGAGTGCCTATGTGTACAGTCGGGGACAAAAGTCTCCGGACCATGTGTTCCTCTAACGAAGCCGATAGCTCTGCTATTAGTCGGCGGCTGGAGACCACACTTGTGGAGGTAAAAGTTAAATTTTTCTTCTTTCACCTCCACAAGTGCGGTCTCCAGCCGTTGTCTGATAGTAAAGCTATAATCTTCGTTTGAGGAACACGTGGTCCGGAGACTTTTATCCCCGACTGTACATTGCCGATACCCTTCAATGACTGTAATTAATCCCGAGTATAAATGCAGAAGTGTCTCAAAAATAAAACCAGTTGCAAGTTCGCACTCTGTCCTGTAGTCACGTCTCTTCTCTTGCCTATTTTTCGCGCAAGTATAGTCGATTTAACGCAAAATGCCGTGTTATGTCAGCGTGTATATCTTTCGCTGTCTGCTATGGCAGTACATCGGCCAGCTAAATCGGAGACGTCCGATCTTTGGGCAGGCACCGACTTACTGACTCGCTCTCGGAAACCTCATCAATCCCCATATTCACCACCTTTCACGACGTCATCATCATCAGCCTGACTACACCAAGTGCAGAGCAAAGACCTCTCCCATGTCTCTCCATTTAACACTGTCCTTTCACTTCTTGTCTTTTTCATTACACCTCGTGTTATCTTGGACGTTGTTTCTGTCGCCCATTTGCCGACCCCCCGAATGCAACGAGGTACAGTGTTAGTCTTGAGAGCCCGGTGCTAGAGGTGTTTAATTTATTCGACTGTTTAATTTATTCGACTGATTGCACTTCAGTCTGCTTAAAGGGAAACTGCATAGGTTTTAGAAATCAACGAGCCTAAGAGGGTCGAATGTGTGAAGCTTGCAGGTAAAGCATGCGAAGTCATTTTGGGCTAGCACTTGAAATAGTGAAGTAATCGCCGATTACAATCTGGACGCCCTTCAAGCTTCTCTGCAGCGCACAATGCCAAGTGGGGGCGCATGATGACGTCATCGAAGGTATTGGTACATTTCCAACGCATAAACACCTGCTTTGAAGGAAAAAAACCAACGCCACCGAAGGCAAACCCTGCTGAGAGTTGTTTGGCAGCGTCTAACGAGACAGGGCAGGGAGTAGCTGACGACAGCGGTAATTTGAAATCATACCTTCCGTGACGCCACGCTGAATTTGCCTGCACTCCTCCGGTGCATTAAGGAAAAGCGCAAAATTCAATCGTCGATTACGTCACTATTTTAAATGCTAGTGCAAAAACTCTTGGCATGCTTTACCTACGGCCGATATAGATTTGAATCATTGAATATCGCAAAAGTCTCAAAAAAGTGCTGCAGTTGCCCTTTAAGAGTGGAAATGCGTAAGCCTTTCCCTCTACACTCTTTCTCTTTTTATTTCGACTCTTCATTATTCATTATTTTTGTGTTCTTTATTTATCTTTAGTATAATTTTTCTAGCGTTTTATTTTCCTTGCTTTTATTTTATTTTTACTGTTTATTTTCCCCATTTCAGTTTCTTATTTCATTACAGATAAGTTGCTTATAACTGTTGCTTAAAAAACTTTCACATTTTACTTTATATACCATACAGCTTATGACTGACAATTCGTGCGGACAGCTTCCGTCCACGAACTTCCGTCCACGTCATTCATAAGCCATGAAAGCCTTCCGTCTTAAAAATACTTCCCATTGGCTTCCTATGGCAGTTTTAACTATTCGATGCGAGCGATGGACAAACAGAAAGAGTTCACTACGCAACGGAATAAAGGACCATTACCTTCAATGTTCCCATAGCAGTACCTTACAATATTCAACAGCTACCTCACAATTTAAATTGATGTCCAAGGTTCCTGCGCTTATCGCCACAGCGTCAGAAATTACATCGCGCGTACGAAACGGCTTGCAACAGCTCCAGCAGCGCCAACAACGGGCGATCTTTGAGTGTAGCGCCATCTCGAGGAAGACGAAGGAAACATGGAACGAAGTCTGGCGCCTCTGCAGGCTTCGTGATGCCACATACAATAGTTCTAGCACTCTTGTATCGGCGCACCATATAGGCTCTTTTTCCTACATCCCGTGGGCGTACTGCACACCGGCATTTTACATCATATATGACACTTGTTTCAGCTGCGTAGAGGTCAGGTGGGAGAATAGCTGCACCAATTCTGGCTTAGATCCATAATATCTGATCGAAGGATTAAAGATGTGTCTCCATCGCTGCAGACTTCTGTGTTCTGCACTTGAGTTGAAAACAATCTTATTTAAAATGCATGGGCCCTCAGTGTCAAATGCAACGCTAACAGTTCAAATGAAACGTGAACGCAAGGAAACGAAAATTGTTGCTGTAGTGGAGAAGGCGCTGCCTGATAGCACTTCTCCGCACAGCGCCATCTAAGTGGAAATGAAGTCCGCTAGTGATCGATTAAAGTCAAATTTTTCTCTTCATGTTTCGGCTTTCATGTTCGCATTTCATTCGACGCTGGCAGCATATACACTCAAAAATACTGCAGATTGGGCGAGTTGGTTAACATACATCTTGAAAAAATTTAGCGCGACACACAAGGACAGAAAGAGTAGACGACACGAGCGCTCGTGTCGTCTACTCTTTCTGTCCTTGTGTGTCGCGCTAAATTTTTTCAAGATACACTCAAAGAAGGAGTCGCAATGCCTGACTTGAAGGCCTTCCTCTCACGCGAAGCATTCAGAAGGAAAGAGGCGCGAGAAGTTTGCTCGGGACCAAAAACTGCGAAATTTCCAAGGGACGGGAGTTTGCGCAACAGCTTTTGGGTGCACAGTTTTGCTTCGGACGCCGCCTGCTGGGTTTGCCGCGAGAGGAGGCCTCCCCGTCGGCGTGGCTGCCGTATCCGCCGCATCCGTTTTCATTGCTTACCGCTCGGCATCAAGCCAGTTAGACGATCAGGCGCCGAGAAAACGACATCGGCTCCTACTATTTTTCCAGCTGTTTGCAGGTTGTCCGAGATGCCATGCAGATAGGGAATCAGCGAGACACGTTTGCGACACGTGTCTGATTCCAGGCCGTCGCATTTCTTCCTTGGAGCAGACTTCGCCACGGACGCCACAAGTTCCAGTGGGTAAGCAGGCAAAAACAGCGTTTTCACCTGGTCTATAATGTAGCTGAAATTTGTGTATTTCGTTAATGAGCTTCTGAAGCACGACGGCATGATATCTCTTTTGAATACTGAAAGACCCGTATCCGATCCCGGCCGCGGCGGTCGAATTTCTATGGAAGCGAAATTCTAAAGGTCCGTGTACTACCAAACCAAACCTCTTCTAAATGGTTTTTAATGACACGGTAAAAACAAGAGCAGGGCCTTATCTGCGTATTCCAACAATAATGTGACCCTTGGGCAAAATTTGAAATATACCAAGTGAAAAAATCTACAGTGATTATACGGGATCATTTTGAATGCTTCCCTCATTCAAACACAAAGGCTTATAATGCTCTGGGGCCACGGCTGTAAGCGCATTCGTCTGCTCGAGTAGCCGTACCCGTAATGTCTTCCCAGCCAAAGCGGTAACAAGATTTATAATCAGATTCACGTAAGGTGAACTGCGGCAGATGAAAGCTTTTGTTCGTGTACGCTGCATATCCCATTCAGTGCCCGTGCAACTTTAGGTGACAGTTGCTGATTGTGACCGTCGCACAGAATAAATCTGGCTGGGGCCTTCAAACACCTTTTAGTACCTTTATATTGTCGCTGGAAAGGTTGAGGTGAGCAGTTGGAATACATCTCGTGTTTTCAGACCTAAAATATGCAGCCTCTTTTTCATCTGAGCTTCTCTACGAAGCAACCTCGAGAGGCCCGTAAGTGCAATTTGGCTAATGCATTGATTGCTTCTATGCAAGGGGTGCGGGGTAAGTTTTTAGCGAAAAAGGTTCCACGCAGCCTGTTTATTCTTCCTCAGTGAGTGTGCAGCCATTCATGTACCGATTCTGATGGTGAGTCCCTTCGATTGCGAAGAGTCCCTTCACCCTAAAGGAGATCAACCCTGACTCTTTCTCTTTTGCTGACGAGAGTGGAGTGCGCTGCTTGCGTTGGTGCCGTCTTTAGTGCTTTGTTAGTGCAACGGATCCTCCGTAGAACCTTTCGCGGCCTCACTACTCGTTAAAAGGCAAGCTGGGACAAGGAAGAAAGAGGGTGCATGATCGGCAATGTCATGAAAGCAAGCATGTGCCTGAGCGCGCCTCAAGTGACAGCTGAACGCAGACTAGCCTTGCGCATTTTTCTTCATGAGGTGGCGCTGCCGTTCTTTCGGCTTACTTTTTAAAAAGCTACGCGATAAAAAAATAGAGGACTTCATTTTTAATAATGGTACTGGGTAAAAAATATGCAAAATTTTCGTTCTGAATAATGGCGCACCATAAAAAAGCGCTTATTGTGAATAACGGTATGCCATCAAAAACAAAAAACAAAATCATGCAGTTTTCGCGCCATCGCATATACGATGCCCGCCTTTCGTGTGCGCTCGCTAAGTTGGAGTGAGTGGCGACCACGCGTATACCCGCCGGCTTTCCCTGCACGTGCTCATGTTAGGGCGTACGCAACGGGGCTTGGATCGTCGCTGTAGACGTTGCGCTGTGGGCATCACTAGTGGCTTCTCTTCTGAAACGGCGGACGAGGAATCACGGGAATATCAAGTCGAGGTGATGTGGAAAAATATATGAAAAGCATTTTTGCATGTGCTTACCGTACGTTGTTTCCTATATATAATCCTTCCCTACACCTTGCATGACGTCGCTAGGCGGCACTTCGACGGAAGCGAAATGCAAAAACGGCCGTGCGATGCCTGTACGCAACATCTGTCGGGGCGCTGAGCCTCGCATCTCACGGGGAGGCCATACTAAGTCCGATTTTCCACTCGCGTAACCCCTACACACACCGCATGCTGCATTGTGGCCTCACGATCAGCTACACGGAAGGAAGCACGGGAGTTCTCAAATGAAACGTCTCAGCAGGGTTGGCAGCCCGCTATGGGTCAGCGGCTGCCTGTAAGCAGGCAGCGCCGTGCACACCTACCTCTAGGTCCTTACACATCCTTCGGCCGTGCGGTCTGGGGTCGACGAAGGCGTGCGGAGGGAGCGAGCGTACGAGGAGCTCCGCCGACTCTGCCAGCCGTCGGATCTGGGCCTCGACCAGCACGGGCGTCGGCGGCGTCAGGGGCCGCCCGGCCGATTCCGACGCCTCCCCGCCGGAGCCCAGAAGTCCCTGCGCCGCCGCCGCAGCAAGCTCACGTTAAGCTACACGGCAAATCGCAGTGCTGCATCGTACACGTGAGCACTGTGTTGTCGAGCAATCTCCCACCCTCGTGGGCCCCTCGCCTCCGCAACACTATACGCGTTAACGACGCCTAAGCAGTGAAACTGATCATGTTTTGCTCAAGTTCGTTATCTTTTTCCACACTCAGCGTAGTCTGCAACCTCGACCTGGAGAGCACGTATTCTTCTCATCGGAGCTAAGCGGTGCTTTCCACGCCGATTTCTACTCAGCCACAACCGGGAAGCTGGTTCCTCTCTTCAAGTGTGGGAGGCAGGACGGGGAAAACCGACATCCAATGCTTGGTGCTTTCGTCAAAGGCTCGTGAATACCAGGGGCTAACCGCAGATCTGCCTGCGCCCGCGGCGTATAAAAGTGCGTCCAGACGAGAGACCCCCTCCCCTCCGCTATTCTGAGCCCTCCCTAAGAAGGCGTAGCAACACTGCCGGAATGGAGGGAGGCGAAGACCTAAAGTTAACCTGCGATGTTCTGGGGCAGTGCGAAGAAAAGCAAAGGGTCTTCGTGGCCACCGACACAGACATCAGCGGGGCTGAAAATGCGACAGGTACGGAACAGCTTTAGTTGCGCGGGTGCAAAAAGCTTTGAGTGTATACGAAAGGGGCGCCCGACTACTCCGCGACAGTTAAGCTCTGTGTGGTAGTCGTAGCATCCGAGGGGCAAAACACGACGTAGCGCCATATAGAAACGATCAGCAAAGGCGCTTCAACGCTGCACCGAGGAAATTATTGCCCGTTATGTTAGTGACAGCGAAAAGGGCCTGAACAGACTTTTTTTTTTTTTGAGCAGGAAGACAATTACAATGTACTGCCAATCCCCTTATTTTCAACTCGACGTTGAAGCCCGCAGGCGAAAAAGGCAGCAGTGGTCACAGAATACATTCAGTGCAAGTTCCCTCCTTCAAACGAGATTTGAAACAAATGTAGAATACAATAATTAACAAAACAGTAGTTATACATGAAAATTGTTCTACTTCAATTCGCAGTAAAGACTGGAAAACATTGCGGAATCCATACATGTCAATCTGACTGTGATCATGAGCATTGTTATGGTACATAGGCAGTTTTATAGGCTACAAAATACTGCCGCAGTTGTGTTTTATTGAAGGTGTCAAATTATATTTTCCTCTTTTCATAATCATTCAGATGAAGTGGAAGCCGGTATTGCAGGGACTGACAAAGATGACCAGTACGCCTGTGTGGCACAAACCACTTGTCACAACTCCGAGTACGACCGTAGCTTTTCTGTTTGCTTAAACTTACAAACGTCAGTATCATCAGCCAGTGCGCCCACTGTACGACAAAGGCCTCTCCCGTATCCCTCCAGTTAAACGTCTCCTGTGTCAGATTTGGCCTCCTTGCCACCGCAGACTTCCTAGTATCTTCGGCTAACCTAACCGCCTGGACCCCTTGCTACTCTTGCACAGTACTGGATCCCACTCAGTCACCTCAGGAGACTATAGGAGTTATTTTTTTGCACATTACACCCCTGCCCTTGCCACTGCTTATTCTCGACCAAAGTCATATATACGTAGCATTACCTACACAGAAAAACGATACAAAACTCTTTTTCACTACAACTGCGAGGATAACAGCTCTTCGTTCTGGAGGTGGCCCCTGGTTCGAACTTCGGACCTGGACGAAGCGCTCTGAAACTGAGAGACGCTAAAAAGCTGAGGTGGCAGCTGTGCGCCCGCACTGAGCTCGATGTCGGTGGTGTAATTACTCCTTTTGTATGAATCTACTCCTCCTTGGTGGACTCCCCTGAAGTAAAGCTGAGGATAGCATGTGTGCTACTGGTGCTCGTTCAAAGCTGGGGGGCCAGGAAAGAACGTACAGCTTGCATGCGTCCTGCCGTCGCGGAAGGTGAACAGTCCCACCCGACTCTAGCCATCGGTGGTAGCGCGGCCTCCACAATCGCATGTTCCGACCGCCAGTAAGTGGATGAGTACTCCTTAGAAAGCGGGAAGTACCCAGGCCTGCTCGATTCTGTCACTCGCAACACTATTCTTCTCATTTTTCCTTATCTGCTTTTTACAATAAGTGCAACACCATACGCCCTTTGTTCATCCGCGTCTCATTATCAAGTATTTCTCAAAGTTCGTCGCAGTGATAACCTGCCCGCTTTTTCTTTCCCATTTTCTCTGGTCGGGCAGCGTTCTTCTGGATTTAATTGTGCACTCACTCCTGCTCGCGAGTTTCTTTACTTTTTCAAGGCTGCTCTCGGGGAGAGAGAGAGAGAGAGATTACTTTTACGCGTGCGTCTCGACAGCTGCGCTTCTTTGACTGCCTCTCAACCCTCGCTTAATGAAATGGATCCCCCCTGCCAAACAACGGCCCGGCGAAAACAAGGGCAAAAGAAGGCGAAAGTTGGGGAGAAACGCAAAAGCGAATGGACAGAAGCAAAAAAATTTGAAATCGCCGGACCAGACTCCGGGCCACGGCGAAAAATAATGGCAAAGAAAGAAAGAAGGAAGAAGCCAGCGATAACCAGAAGACACCGCGCCGCGTTCAAGCAAAGGTTGCAACTTCTCTTTTATGGCCTCGATGATTTTCCAAGCCCTCGCGTCTCTTGTTCGCGGCGCCGCCAGCGCGAGAAAATTAATGCAAAAAAAAAGAAGAACAAGCAACAGCAAAAGAGCAAGCCCAGAGGAAGCCTGCGTCGGGGGAAGCAAAGAAGAGGCGGGAGGAGGGAGAGAACGAGGAATCGAACGCCACGTTAAACACGGCCGGGAAAAAGAGGAAAGGGTTAGGGAGAGGAGGAGCAAATGCGGCTCGCCGAAGCAGCAAAAAAAGCGCGCAGGGAAGTCGACATGGCAAAAGCAGCGGACGCCCCAATCAAGGGGATTGAAGGGGAAGAGGCTGGCCAGAAAAAAAAAAAGAGAATACACATATACGCATATTTGAAAAAGAAAAAAAGAGCCCGCCACAGGGAGCGCCCGACATCAAGCACGCCATGGAGGTAACGAAGGAGCAGGCTGCGCGGAAAGAAGTGAGCCAAGAAATGGCCGCCCCGAACGTATGCGCGTCGGAAAGCGCGATATCAAAATTACTCGGTGGTCAAACAAGAAATGCGCATCCAGTAAAAAGGAGTCATGCAAGAAAGATGAGCTTGTTCCTTAAGCGCTGCCGACCGCGAGAACGAGCGGTGTACAGCGTCGCAAACAGGAAACTGCGGCTGGACTCGGCCACCGCGCCGGGGGCCGGGAAGAGTAGGGTTCACGACGAGTCTGCAGGTGAATAAGCGATGGCCGAGACTTTAGCGGCTATACCCAATGATCACTCGCCGACTCTCTGTCTCTTTTACCAACGTGAGCGCTGTTAGACACTTGGGCGTACGCGGCGACACTGCGGGCAAGAATGCGCATGCGCAGAACGCTGCGTATCTCGCGGCGCTTTGCGGGCGTATACGCGCGCTTCAAACCATATATAGCGTCCGCCCGCTACGGGCACGTTACGGAATGCGTTGACAAGGTGGCGGCGCCCTGCTCGCCCGCCTCGGAATAGATACATGTCGCCGCTGGATTCTTCTACGCGATAGCTGACTCAAATGGTAGCGGTTCGCTTTTATTTCTCACACTCTCGCCCACACGTATAAGCGATAACTGTCCGCTGTTTTCCAGATAATTTGGCAATTATCAACCCTTAGGCCTAAGTAAATGCAGTTCTTTTCCTCGTAGCAATGACACCTGGCGAAGCAGTCCTCTACCTTTTAGTCAGCTGTTACATTTTCTGCTATTTGCATTGTTTTTCTTCTTGGAACAAAAAAAGCCTCGCAATGCACCCAGCCTCGTTATCAGTAACTACGGATGAAAATTTCTTCAGGCCAGCGTTGATGTGTTTTACATCTTGTCACTAGATGGCGCCACTATTTACACGTGCTCCTAACTGATGCTAAGGCACGGCCAACTAAAAGTCGTGTTTACAATATTCACACCGTACGCAGTAAGCGATGCCTACGCCAAACTCAGTCTCTATTGGAGCGGCAGGTCTCAAGGGTACGTTTCCCGATGCTGCGGCGTCTATGTCGTTGGCACACGCCACGCTGATTTGCCATAATGGGGTAACGCCACGAACGTCGTCATGATTGGACACGATACATATACCACTGGATGCTCCCAAAACAATGGCGTCAATCGCGAAGTGACCAGGCATTCGTTGTACCTTACCCGCGGTCCTATTGCTATCCAGCTCACCGGAGTTAATGCAACATACAACCGTCTCCCGAGCGCAAGGGTGTACGTCAGTCAGAGTGTACCCACCGCGACTGCCATCGATGGCGTTTGGCAGCAAGCCCACTACCGGAGATATGATCACCTTTCTTTCTTTTCTTTCTACAATCTTCTCTCTTTTCTACCAGCACCGCTGGTCCGAAGTATTCAAGTAAATAGGTGCCGGTTTAGAGCAGCAGGCTTCCTATAACAAGGTACAAAAACAAAATACCAGGAAAAACAACAAACCCGGAAACTCCGCTAAGAAAAGAGATTTATTTATGCTGAAGTAAAGTTATTTATTGCGTAATAAGTACTCAGTGCGGCTACTCACGCCTCAAAATGTGGAATGCGCAATTTCGATGGAGGCGAACTTCTAGATGGTGGTGGTGGTGGTGAAAAACTTTAATCAAAGAGAGCTTGAGGGTAAAAAAAAAAAAAAAACCTGCTGCATGGTGGGTACCCTTAGTCCTAGACACCGCATGAGGAGGCCCCGTCTCGCGCCCGCTTGACCAGAGCCCTTTGGGACTCCAGTGTGGCGCAGTTGAGGAGGGCAGTCTCCCATGCCTCTCGGGTGGGGATGGGGGAGGGGGGAAGGTGAGGATTCTGAGCACATGCCCACACCATGTGAAAGATATTACAGATCTCTCCACAGTGCGGGCAGCGCCCATCTGTGTTCGGATCGAAGTGTCTTGCTATTGCAGGACAGAGAAGGGTTCCTGTCTGCAGGCGCCACAGAGTTCGCTCCTGCGCCTTACTCAGCCCCTTGGCGGGTGCCGGGTAGACACGGTGGCTGTCGCAATAATAAATTAGGATTTCGCGGAACCGCAGAAGCGGTTTATGAGCTTCTGAGCCATGAGAGCTAGGATGAGGAGCCAGGTGTGTGAGCGCTCGGACGGCCGCATCAGCGGCCTCATTGCCTCGTAGACCCTGGTGGCCAGGAGCCCAGATCACTTTTGTGCGAGTTGGATCGGCGAGAGCGCGTCTTAGAATTTGCGAGGCAAGAGGTGATATTTCGCCTGCAAGATAATGTTCACAGGCCCGGCGAGAGTCTGTGATTACCGTTTTCGATTTTGGATCGGCGGCAGCGAGAGCTATTGCGACTTCCTCCGCTCGTGTTGAATTTGGGGCCCGAAAAGATAGCCCATCGACATTCATTCCCTGGTGGACTACGGCAGCCGTGAAGAATCCCGCGGGCGACGGCCCTGTGATGTCCACGTAATAGACGCCCTCTTTATAGCCATATTGCCTCTCAAGCGTGCGAACCCGCGCTTGTCGTCTGCCTTCATGTGAAGCCATGTCCATGTTACGCGGGAGCGGAGCGACCAAGAGCATGTGGCGCCACAGCACCGGGATGTTCTCCGTCCCCTCTGGTATGCATGTGTGTTGGATGTGTAAGCGGTTTAGCAGGCGGCGCCCAGGCACCGTCTGCGATAGCCGCGTATATTGGTTCACGAGGTGGGCCTCCCGCAACTCCTCATAAGAGTTTACCACTCCCAACGCCTTCAGTTTGGCGTTGGAGGTAGCCACCGGGAGGTCCAGTGCTCGCTTTGTTGCCTTCCTGATGATGGCGTCAATGCGCTCGTCTCGTTGTTTGGTGGTGCGTAGGTACGGCACGGCGTAGAGGATCCGGCTGGTCACGAAGGCATAGGCGAGCCGTAGCGCGTCCCTGCCCCGCAGACCACCCCGCTTGTTGGAAATTCTAGAGGGCCGTGTACTGTGCGATGTCAGTGCACATAGGTTTTAGAAATCAACGAGCTTAAGAGGGTCGAATGTGTGAAACCTGCAGGTAAAGCATGCGAAGTCTTTTTGGGCTAGCACTTGAAATAGTGAAGTAATAGCCGATTAAAATCCGGACGCCCTTCAAGCTTCTCTTCAGCGCACAACGCCAACTGGGGGCCGCTTGATGACGTCATCGAAGGTATCGGTACATTACCAACACACAAACGCCTGCTTTGAATAAAAAAAAAAAACCAACGCCACCGAAAGTGAACCCTGACGAGAGTTGCTTGGCAGCGTCTAACGAGTCAGGGCAGGGTGTGGCTGACGACAACAGTAATTTAAACTCATACCTTCCGTGACGTTACACTGAGTTTCCCTGCACTACTCCGTTGTATTGAGAAGAAGCGCAAAATTCAATCGCCGATTACGTCACTATTTTAAATGCTAGTGCGAAAACACTTGGCATGCTTTACCTGCAACCTATATAGATTTGTCCTTGAATGTCGCGAAATTCTCAAAAAAGTGCTGCAGTTTCTCTTTAAAGAACCCCAGTTGGTCGAAATTTCCGGAGCCCTTCAGTATGGCGTCCCTCATGGCGTGAGTCGCTTTGGGACGTTCAACCCTCCCACCGAACCCTTTTGCTTCTTTTATTTTTGCAGCAACGGCGCGAAACTTGACAGATTCCGCAACAAAGCGACAGCCATGCCTTAAAAATATTGGGAAAAAAATGTTGGGACCAGTGAAGGCTTTGGGTCCCAGTGCTGGTTGCAGCGGCATATGGGGGCAATAGCAACCGGACACCGGCTAGGATGAACTGTGCGAGAAGAAAAACCGGCGCAAGCCTGAAAAACTTCAGATTCGCGCCAAAGAGGGTGACTGTCGTTTCTGCGCTGATATGCACACGCCTGTTCGCCCCTTGAGTGCTCGCCTAGAGGGACACCAATCGGCTCCGCAACGAAATGAGGGCCGCGAAAGCAGCGCCCCTTTCCCGCACAGACTTTCCACTGCCGAGAAGATCTGGCGAGGAGACCATAAACAGCTGTTAAACATTTGAAAGGCCCCGCTGGCTGGCAAGAACATAACCAATTCAAAAACTAGTTGCCCACTGAGAGCTGACTATACGGTGGTACTTTTGTATGTGTGTGTTTATGTATGTATGTATGTATGTATGTATGTATGTATGTATGTATGTATGTATGTATGTATGTATGTATGTATGTATGTATGTATGTATGTATGTATGTATGTATGTATGTATGTATGTATGTATGTATGTATGTATGTATGTATGTATGTATGTATGTATGTATGTATGTATGTATGTACCGTATTGTGCGTTTTTATCGTAAAGACTTTCAAAATTTTTCTTACCTCAACCGCTGGCTCGTTTGCGGTGAAACTGCACACAGAGCTTGCGTATTATGGTAACTTTTGTATCGTAGCAAGTTTTACAACGGTACTTACTTAGTTGAGCCGTGCATGATGCAAAAGCGTAATCGTCTGCGTCGAGATCGGCGTACCGAAACCCAAAACACCGAGTTTTTGCTGAAGGGCGGCAGTAGCGCCCTTTCAGTGGAAAGCGTTACAAGGCGCCAAGGTGAGTGTTGCAAGAACTGAAGCGCTTTGAACATTTTCGGCCAACTGAGCGGAAAAAATGCCAGAAACAACCATTTTAACGAGGCTGTGCCGTTAAAAGAATACTGTTTGACGTCTTTTTTTCGTCCAATGACTTTATCCAATTCAGCTTATATCGTCTGCTTTCGTGGCTCTCCTAAAGTGCCGGAGGACGACGTCGCGAAGTCCTAAGCTGTTTTTTTCTTGTTTTATTTCGTTGTGGAAGACAGATGGCGCTATTGCCGCCCTTCAGCAAAAACTCGGTGTTTTGGGTTTCGGTGCGCCGATCTCGACGCAGACGATTACGCTTTTGCATCATGCACGGCTCAACTAAGTAAGTACCGTAGTAAAACTTGTTGCGATACAAAAGTTACCATAATACGCAAGCTCTGTGTGCAGTTTCACCGCAAACGAGCCAGCGGTTGAGGTAAGAAAAATTTTGAAAGTCTTTACGATAAAAACGCACGTTATGTATGTATGTATGTATGTATGTATGTATGTATGTATGTATGTATGTATGTATGTATGAATGTATGTATGTATGTGTATGTATGTGTATGTATGTATGTATGTGCCGCCGCGGTGGCTCAGCGGTTACGGTGCTCGGCTGCTGTCCCGAAAGACGCGGGTTCGATCCCGGCCGCGGCGGCTAGAATTTCTTTGGAGGAGAAATTCTAGAGGCCCGTGTACTGTGCGATGTCAGTGCACGTTAAAGAACCCCAGGTGGTCCAAATTTCCGGAGCCCTCCACTACGGCGTCTCTCATAGCCTTAGTCGCTTTGGGACGTTAAACCCCAGAAACCAACCAACCAACCTATGTATGTATGTATGTATGTATGTATGTATGTGTGTATGTATGTATGTATGTATGTATGTATGTATGTATGTATGTATGTATGTATGTATGTATGTATGTATGTATGTATGTATGTATGTATGTATGTATGTGTGTGTGTGCGTGTATGCATGCATGCATGCATGCATATATGTTGGTTGGTTGGTTTATGGGGTTTAACGTCCCAAAGCGACTAAGGCTATGAGAGACGCCGTAGTGGAGGGCTCCGGAAATTTCGACCACCTGGGGTTCTTTAACGTGCACTGACATCGCACAGTACACGGGCCTCTAGAATTTCTCCTCCAAAGAAATTCTAGCCGCCGCGGCCAGGATCGAACCCGCGTCTTTCGGGTCAGCAGCCGAGCACCATAACCGCTGAGCCACCGCGGCGGCTGTATGTATGTATGTATGTATGTATGTATGTATGTATGTATGTATGTATGTATGTATGTATGTATGTATGTATGTATGTATGTATGTATGTATGTATGTATGTATGTATGTATGTATGTATGTATGTATGTATGTATGTATGTATGTATGTATGTATGTATGTATGTATGTATGTATGTATGTATGTATGTATGTATGTATGTATGTATGTATGTATGTATGTATGTATGTATGTATGTATCACAGCCTCATCGTGATGGATACAGCTTCTTACCGCAGCGTCCAACTGGAAAAAGTGCCGTCGACGAGCAAACAAAAGCGGAGATTCAATCTTGCCTTACGGATAAAAAAACATGTTTTCGCATGACCAATTGAAGGCGGAACTGCTGGATTTAGTGAAGCGCCACAGGCACAGGTTTTCCGGAAGCCGCACTGATCTTGTGGCCAAGTGCGCTGTCCACAAAGTAGTATACGGCTGCCCCCGTGTCACTCCGAGCTGAGTCCAATGGAAGTGGGGTGGAGCCAGGTGAAAGGACGACCCCTCGGCCGAGCAAGTGGCACGCGAGGTGTGTACCGAGGAAATTGGTCGCGGACCTGTGAGCATGTGATAAGGATGAAAAAGAGGAGGCATGGTGGTGCCATCGACACCCACCTCAACAACCTAATAATTACTCCGCACTCAGGCTACAGCTCATCTAGCGAAAGCAGCCACGTAAGTGGCGTCGAGGAATTGGAATGAGGGCAGCAGTACTGCTGAACACTGTTCACCGCCACTGCTCTATCTGGTTTCGATCGCGGAGTTTCTTACGTCCCGAAGCAACTCAGGCTATGGGGGACGCCACAGCGAAGGTGTATTCAGGCCACCTGGAGCTCCTTAAAGGGTCAATCTACTGAATTTTATCGACCATATTTTCTTTGCGGCAACCGATAGCTCTTTACTCAAATTACCGTTAAGCCAGCTGTGGTGCCAAGGAGTGCGGTAGAACATTTTAAAATAGAATTTATTAATGTGGGAACACATCTGTACGAGATGGTAGTCTCATCTGGCAACCATCTGGATTTCCGCCGCGCGGCGACAAACATGGCGGCGCCCGTCGAAGCCGGACCTCTCGCTTCGGACTGAATTCTGGTTGTTGCTGCCTTTTTCAGTGCGTTCACTGGCCATAAATGGGGCGCCTGTCTTTCGCTTCCTCTCATCTCGCCTATAAAAAAAACATATAAGAGATAAATTTGTTTTTTTTTTAATAATTAAAGTGACGATTCTGCCGCTCCTAGGCTTATTTGGAGAGTCGGTTTCTTTACAGCAATGGTTCCCGTCCTGACGACCAGATGGCGCCACTATAGGCTGAGTTTATTTTTGCGTCTCTGCTAGCATACGCTGAACTAAAAGTGGGAATGTGCCTGCGTTTTGCGTAAGTGTAACTATAAATATTTATGTGATTTACAGAAAAAGCGAGCGGTACGCCTTCTACAGTTTACTAGAACAAAACGTGCGTTTCTCTGACATTGGGTCATACAAATGGTACATAGTATATTCACTTATGCTTCTACAAAAAAAGACTAGCACTTTCTTGAACAAAACGAACGTTTGGGGTCGCCACCATGCTTTCTTACGCGACTTTTAACGCCGAAATAAAATATAAATTCCTGCCTAAACTGGGCGCAGACCCCTCGTTATTGATGTTATAGGGTGCCAACTACCAGAAATTGCCATTATGTATACAATCATCTCGGTGAGTAGACTGACCCTTTAACATACACCGGCAACGCACGCAACACGGGCGTTTCCGTAATGAGTCTTGAACGAAATACAGCCGCTAAGCCAGGGATCGAAACCACGACCCTGCGACCTGCAGTCGAACGCCAAAGCAACTGACACCGCGCGCGTGCTGCATAATTTGCGCACGCTAATTTTTTCGTGAGTGAAAACAAGCGCCTGCAGCTTGTTCAAGGCCAAAAAATAATAAAAAAAACCTATTTTCCGTCCCAGGGCGCTATGACACGGTTTCGTAATATTATTTAACTGATATTTTGTTCGCGTACAAAAATTACAGGTATTTGTTGTACTGGCACTTCATTTATTCTCACAAAACATCGTGAAAGTTTTACCGAAACTGAAATCTAAACCGAAAGCCCCGCGTTCGAACTACTTGGCAGAGTGGCACATTTAAAGACGCCCCACCTAGAGCTGTGCACGGGCTCGGGCCGGCCCGAAAGCCCGTACCCGGCCCGGCCCGCGCGCCGGGCTCGGGCCTTGCGGAAGTCTATTCACCCGGGCCCGGGCCGGGCTTGGGCCACGGTATATTTGTCTCGGACGGGCCGGCCGGGCTTCGCGATCGCGATTGCTCCTGCGTGGCTCCAGCCGCCCTACTGTTGCAAGGTTCGAAAGCCGTCATCAATGGACGATTTGTTGTTTTTACATAATAACTTCGAGTGATAACTCTCTACAAGCGCCGTGTTTGCATATACTCACTAATTTTCATCTAGACCATGAGAGCCGAGCATTTTAAAAACATTGAAATAAACTGATTTTCCTTAAATTATCTCTTTCTGTTTCATCGTCACTTCAATTTCAGTTTTGCATGCAGGTCGGGCCGGGTCCGGGCCGGGCCTTAACTCGGGCCAGGCCCGGGCGGGCTTAGGTTTCTTTAGTGTCGGGCCGGGCCGGGCCTCCGTCAGTACTGTAGGGCTCGGGCCAGGCGCGGGCTGAAATTTGTGGCCCGTGCATAGCTCTAGCCCCACCTTCCTACCTTTGCGCCCATTGCCATGAAAAAGTGTCCCCGAGTATAGATGGACAGTTTGTTAGCGCGCGTGATGACATGCATGTTCATTTCAACCGGGTCGAACTGCAAGTATAAGCGCCAAACTGATTGATTGGTGTTCAAAACTCTATAAGCCAAGCCTACTGCTTAAAATCATACGCTGAGTGGTGGGTGAAAAACAAAAATACCTCTGCACATATAAGTTATACCGCCAGGGGGGCACAAATTGAGACGGTAGTTGTCAGCCCCACGCACCTAATTAACTAAAATATATTACTGCAATTTTAGCCGCCGCTGTGGCTCAGTGCACGTAACGGCGCTCGGCTGCTGACCCGAAAGACGCGGGTTCGATTCCGGCCGCGGCGGTGGAATTTCGATGGAGGCGAAATTCTAGAGGCCCGTGTATACAGTGCGATGTCAGCACACGTTAAAGAGCGCTAGCCAAATTTCCAGAGCCTTTCATCAGGGCGCCCCTCATAGCCTAAGTCTCTTTGGGAAGTTAAACCCTCATAAACCATAGAGCGAAACTTTTCAGCCGCAGCGGCCAGCGTGAATGATTATATTGCAAAGACAGAGAGGGTCGCATTTCTAGACTACTCCGTTTGGCAAAATTCTGCTAGAGATATTCGCCCCCAAACTTTCCACTGATTTTCGGGTAATTACGCATGCACGGTGGTGGCAGTTGACGAGGAACTATATACTAGTGTGACGCCGCTGTTACGTCGGCGTTTCTTTCTTTTGACAGCCGAAAGTCAGAGGAAAACAGTTATTAGCTACACTGGACGCTCTACGACGTTGGCAGACGAAACTTTCCGCGTCACGCCGATCCCCACCGTCTTGAATGCGCAATTACAGATGGACAAAGCTAGAAATTTCAACGCGAATATCTCACAACAAACTCGTGCTAGGAGAGCTCTAGATTATGAAATTGCGCTGGAATACGACTGCCTCCTAGTGTGCAATATCATCACGTGTGCTTGCAGGAGTCCTCAAAAAGGTTCATTAATCGGCTTCAGTTACTTTTAGGTGTCTGATGGTGACAAATAAGATTTTAATTTGCCCAACGCAGGCCGCATAAAACTAGTGTGAGGTGGATTTCGCATTCCATTCAGTGTATAATTTTGAGAAATCTGTAAAGCTTAACGCCGAGCCCCTGTGTATTAAAGTTTATGGTTGATGCTGCAGGCCGACTGTCTTCCAAACTGTGGGGCATCAGTTAAATTTAGGCCGTTCACTCCGAATACACTGCTAGCGCCAATCCCCCCCCCCCCCCCCCCCCCCCCCCAGCGGTAATAATTCCTGCCGTGTAGACGAAATCTCAGCTTAGAATAAAATCATTAGAGTAAAAACATCAAAATAATAATCTAGGGTACATAAAAATGCTTTAGCAGAATTTTCGCATCTAGATCGTCCAGTAATACCCCTGCCACACGGCAAATTTAATGTCATTCCCATCGAATGACATTCGTTCCAAACGACATTAGTTTGCTGCCACACGAGAAAATCTCATGTCATTCGATGAAAACGACATTAGGTATCGAATGAGTTCCCTGAACACATTCGCCTGCGACGTCCGAGCTAATGTGTTCCCTCGACACCAGAGACTTGGTGAGAATATACACCGAAAAACACGATTACAAAAACGTCACAAGCACTGTAATATTTCCGCGTCCCTACGATTGTGCTATCGTTCATTTATGTATATAAAAATGCCAAATAGAATGGGAAAAAAATAAAACTCACTCTCGCTACCAGCCTTGCGTGGTTAACATTCACAACATGGCGACGCCCAGCTCGCCCGCTTCGGACCGAATACTGCGTCGCCGCTGCATGCTCTAAACTTGCTGCATGCTCTAAAAGCTTGCTCTAAACGGTTGTATTCGCTTTTATTTTGTGCATTCTCATCCCTCCGTAACAATATAGGTTTGAAATATCAGTCGCTTTTGAGATAAATTTCAGAATTTCTTGATGCTAGGCTTAACTATGTACGGCGTACACTGTCGTCATAGCAACGATCCCGAGCGAAGTATTTCTCCAACTTTGCACTAGAATCTACATTTTCATTTCATCCAATTGATTTACATTAAAAAAAAACAAAGCCTTCGAATGCATTCATTAGTGCCGTTAGTAAAAGAGAAAAACGTTTTTTCGGCACTCAGTTCAGGAGGTTTGACTTGCTATCGTCTAGATGGCGCCACAGTATGCTGTGCTTCTCGCGCGCTACGCTAGTCACACCCAACCACCGTGCTCCCTACCAAAACTATTGTGAGGACGGGCGGCAGTGCGCGCAAGGTGCGCCCGTAGCATGCGCAAAGCTTTTGCGGACGCACAGCTAATACTGTCTAATTTCACCATAGAGAGCATTTCACAATATGACGTCCGCCATTTGCCTGCCGCCGCTGGCTGAGGTTTGGCTTGGCTTGGACTTGTGGTGGTAGCAGTGATCAACACGTTATTGAAATCAACGTTTTTAGATCCCTCGCACAGCGCGCCTATCTAAATACGTTGATTAAAATGAGGATGAAGATTTTAGAATCGGTTTCCATTAGCAAAGCAATACTTTTTGCAACGTATTGAAGCATACATCGAAATTTTTGTATGCTGTACTCACTGTACTCTCTTTCCATCGCAATCGCCACCATTTGCAAATGACATTAGTTTTTGCCGTGTAGCAGCGCGCAGAAAAAATGACATTAAGTCGAACAAATGTCATTCGATGAGAATGACATTAAATTTGCCGTGTGGCAGGGGTATAATTTTTGACATGAGTATCAAAGCAACGCTCATGGTAGGTACCTGCTCGCCCAAGAAATCAGGGAGCTAAAGTCAGGGCTGAAGTCTCGTTTATTCAAAGTGCCCTCTGAAGTGTTCAACACCTGCACGATTAAAGTTGCTTTGCACTTTCGATTCTTTTAGCATGGTTTAAGCTTTTTTTAAAAAATATATAAGCGGGTTGTGATACAAAATGCTGCAACCTTTACCTGCAGTTTGCTCACAGTAATCGTGGCCTTCAAGCTCATTCTTCTGCTTTCTCTGAATGCGGCCCAGAACATCAAGTACACAGTCAGAATGCAATTCGAACAGGCTGAAGTGTTCGGCAAAGACGATTTCCTATGCGTGCCCCGCGATGTCCACCGGCCATTCCGCCGTGCCGCAGTATGAAAGAGAGCAGCAGCGCCTCTAGCGGCTTTCCACAGCGTAACCGACCACCGGAAAGCCTGGCGAAGCAGTTCTCTACCTTTTATTCAGTTTTTACATTTTCCTCTATTTGCATAGTTCTTCTTGGAACAAAAAAACGCTCGCGATCCACCCACCCTTGTTATCAATAATTACGGGCGAAAGAAATTTCAGCCCAGCGTTGACGTGCTTCGACACCTTATCACTAGATGGGGCCATAGTCTCGTGCACCTGAGGGACGCTGCGGCTCGTCAAACTAAATGTGCCGTGTTTGCGCCATTTACCGCGTACGCAAGGTAACTGCGTACACCCAACTAAAAGTGTCTATTGTCTTACACCTCGGTGTAGACTCCAACCGCACCGTGAAGGGCGGGCAGTAGGTGGGAGTGAAAAAAGAAAAAATTGGCTGAGGCTTAGCTTGGTTAAGCCCGGTAATTGCGAAAGCAATTTCCCCTGGCTGCGCCTAGGCTGGCTGGTGGTGTGCCTTGGTGGTGCTCTTAGTAAGGGTTATGTTATCAAAGTTAGCCATTCGTTCTGCATGGTATTATTACTTACGCTATACAAGTACTTGACACTTGAAACAACGTAGTGTTTTTACTCTGTTTCTCTTTTGTTCAATCCAATGAAGACGCTTTGATGGTCCGTAAAGAAGTGACTATTGTGAGGAGCGCGAGGCTCACCGCTGTTGGTAGCTACCGCCGCTCCACACTGACGGCGCGAGCTGGGGCCCTGGTTTTTCGCAGCTGGTGTGGCGTCACAACAGAGGTCAAGCTAAAGGTCAATGGTAACTACCGCCGCGTCACGCTAAAGGCACAAACCGCTAGCAGTGTTGCTTTCGCAATAAAAAGGAGGTGCCGTAGTGGTCTCTGGTTTCGACCACCTGGGGATATTGAACGTGCACTGACATCGCATAACACATGGGCGCTTTTGCGTTTCGCCTCAATCGAAACGACGCTGCCCTAGCCGAGCTCGAACCCGGGAACACCGGCTCAGTAGCCGAGCGCTGTAACCACTGAGCCACCACGGCGGGTACAATCAACAACTAAACCGCCACCTGCAAGGTTGTATGCGGACGCCATCTTTTATGGGTACCATCGTGTGATCACGCACACACGCGCACACACACACGCACGCACGCACGCACGCACGCACACACGCACGCACGCACGCACACACACACACGCGCGCACACACACACACACAGCCTGGTTTTCGTTCAGTGGGGCAAGTGAGGCTTACGCCTTAAAAAGAGAGCCCCAGGTGGTTATGCCGGAGCCCTCCACTACGGCACCTTTCTTCCTTTCATCTTTTTCTCACTCAGTTATAGCTTCCCCTACTGCGCAGTTCAGGTGTCCAGCGAGATGTGAAACAGGTACTGCGCCATTTCCTTTCCTCAAAAACCAAATTTCCAGCATACAGGTGGTCGTAATAAGATAACACATGCTGTTATGCAACATGCAGGTGAAAAATACCCCGATAGTTCGACAGCGTAAACGCAGAAAGTCATTTCGACTCGTTCGGCGAGAATTTCACGACCTAATCAGTATTTTTTGAGCAACAGGTACCATCATGCCTGACCAAGTGCAGTCCAAGAATTCTGTGAAAAATTACTGCTGAAAAATTACGGCAAACAGGACCGCAAATACCGGACGATTAAATGACAATTCATAAATCTGGACAAAGCAGAGAGCTATGATAGAAAGTGGTCAGAGTGTTTCAGGCAACAAATTCCAGTTAATAACAACCTAATCGAAATCGAGACCTGCGCTTGGCATGTGATGCGAAAGTAAGATAGCCGACGGTGGTTAGGGGTGACGGACTAAATTCTAAGAGAAGACAGGCATAGCAGGAGGCGGCAGAAAGTGAGGTGTGCGGACTGGATAAGAACATTTGCTGGGATAAAATGGCCGCCGCTCGCACAGGAGAGGGTGAGACATGGGAGAGGTTTATGTTCTGCGGTGATCATAGTTATACTCATGGTCATGTACTTCAGTTGAGTTAGTTAGTTAGTTATATTGATTTTAATGGCGCAAAAGCAACTGAGGCTATGATGCGCCAAACGCAAGGTTAGAGTTTTTGTTAAAGGTGAAGCTTTTTATACCTAGAGTTTGTTTAAAATGCTGGCTTCCTTGAGAAACCTAAAAATTAGGAGTCACTTTGGCGACTAAAGTGGTGCAAGGCGAAAGCCTTAGTACAGCATTCTGTCACGAATGTGGTTGTGAATGATGATTCAAGTGCTGCCAGCGAATGACGCGTCCATTGGCTGTCTGCGTGTGTTACTGATGTGTGGTTAACATGTTAAGCTTCGCCTGTAAGAGTGGAACGCGACAGCGTCTTGCAACGCTGCCAGGGAGTCCACAGAACGCCATCGCCAATTCGGCTGTACGCCTTGCTGGACGGTAAATTTATTTTTTGAGGAAAGGAAATGTATCTCTCTCGCATATCTGGGTAGACACCTGCACCTCGCCGTAAGGGAAAGGGGGAAGATGGGAGTGAACGAAGACGCCGTATTAGCAAGACGCGCCTTTGTTCATTCCAAACCATTCAGCTGGCATTACGGAGTGGCTAGCGTGCTCGTATCGCACTCCGGAGACCCTGGTTCGATTCCCCAACTCGACCAATTTCGTTCTCGGTTTTATTGATTTATGCGGTCTATATAGAAAGGTTAATTAGGCTATTTCATATTTATATTATTGCATTTCTATAAATCGTGTTCTGTCATTCACCTGCCAATTGTTGGAACTGTCTAGGATGTTCGACACAAAGTATATGAAACGAGCAACGTCGAACTGAGTGGGTAAGTGCGTGATGGTGGAGCGAACGCGACTTATGTGTTTTTTTCAGCAGCGTCTTCCGCGGACGCTGTTGTCGCTGCGGCGCTCGTCTTTCTTTTCTTTTCCTCTTTCTTCTGACCTCTTCATTCTCCTCTATCTTAATTAGGCTAATTGATTAATTAAGCAATTAACTAAACTCAGTCCAACTTAGTTGGAGCATCACTATACGATCCCTTTGATTGGTTGCGTGGTTACTAGCCAAAGTACAATTGGCCCCATTTGAAATTCGCGCACTGTGACGTCACGAGCATTTCGACCAATTGAAAAGCGTGACATTTTCTGTCGACAACTCCTGCTTACAACGATGAGGCATTAAAGGCTTCCGCCTTAAAAATACATGAGATGTCAACCAGTGCTCGATCACTTAAAAGTAACGTGGGGTGTAATGGGATGCTTTCCCTGCAAAATGTTGTAAAATATTTCTTTCTTAGTTCTTCTAGTTTTATACATGAAATTAGTTCTTGAGCTAGTTGGTATACTTCATTGAAACTCATAGTTTTTCAGCTGTGCTCGTCTTGCTTCTCTACCTTCTTTTTTTCTTTGGCCGTGTGCCGTTGCGCTGAAAAACTATGAGTTTAAATCGTGGTCATGATATGTGAAGCGATTATGGTGGTTGTTTACACTCCAGTATGTACCCGGAAGCACTTAAGCTGAACTTTTGGTTATTTTTGTCTTCCACTGAAAATGTGGTGCAACAGAAATATTTTTAGATTTTTCCTCACTCTGCCATTGAAGCCTTAAGAAACCAGGTACGCTCGAATTTGCGGAAATAAAGAATAACTGAAAGCACATGAGCAGAATATACACAGCCGCATTGATCCTCAATAAAATGACAAGCAGAATGTCGGCGCGCATTGTTCCTATGTTTCAGTTCACAATTTTTGTAACCTATGGCTTAATCTTTTTATTCTGTATTGCTTCAGGCTACCACACTGTTAAGGGGGCAAAGACCTCCTCAGGCAAGCATGTCTTTAGTCTTTGCCACCCTCCGGAAGTTGTTTTTTTCCTGCAAATGAAGCATTAGCGACAGGCTGATAACAATGCAATTATTTCTCAATTACTTATTTCAGCTTTCAGTATGAAAATCAGCACAGCATCACAGCCATGACAAACCTTTCGATGTTCTTTAATTTATTGTTCGGCGCGGGCAACCGATATTCAGAGTGTCCTTAAGAATGTCCACCTTTCTTGGGACCAGCCATCCACTGCCAACCGAACGAGTCCGATTTCGTTAAATGTAAATTCAAGAATTAATTACACCCGGGGCGAAGTTGCAGCCTCAAAGTAAATTACTTGGTACCTATATTACTAGACCGCAAAATGGTTCTCTACACTACAAATTACCGAAAAGCTGATTACACGTTTGTGACCTCGTCAAACTAATCCGTGCCCCGTATAGCGAGCCGGGATAGTTGTGTGCGCATAGTTGCTTACCGGAGGTGCACTCAGGGGCTCCTGGCTGGACGGTGTCGATCGGGGCGTCCACTCAGCCAGGTTTGCCTGCGACGAGCCAATGCGGAAAAACATGGTGCACGGAACTCCGCTTGTGCCGAGCAGCTAAGACTGCCCGTAGAAATACTGAAGAGCGAACAGGAAAACCTTTTTTAATTGCAATCAACGACTAAAGCGGTGGTCACAAAACGTGCATAGAGCAAGAAACTCCGATTCCCAAAGGACTCAGGATCATGTCAGTAAAGTTTCATTCTGGTCTTGGCCGTAGAAAGCGAGATGCTGAAATTTATTCAAGATTTTCAAGTGTCGGTGCTCCTAATCTCGACTCAACGTTCGCAGGCGCGTTTTCTTTGTTTAAGGCCTTGCGGCGCTCGCTAAAGAAGAGATTGGGGAGTAAACTTGGGAGGCCCTGTTCTGTAAGCTGTTCGTCTGCCGTTGTCCATTTCGCGTCCATGCGGTCTTTTGTCAGTGGTCACTCAGAGTATCTGCCATTGCTTGCGACATGCAGCCAACGGTGAGAACCGGTCGCCCGTTGGCCGGGTCACTCCACACAGATACTCTGAGTGACCACTGACAAAAGACCGCATGGACGCGAAATGGACAACGGCAGATGGACAGCTTACAGAATACGGACACAGGTGAATGCAGGACGCTTTCAGCCCGACTGAACTCGGCCCTCGGTTTCGCGCCGTCCGAACCCTGGCAACGCACCAAGATGCTGCGCGCCGGTGCCGGCTCGGCGAACTTGGCAGCGTGCCATGACCGTGCTGCGTCAGTGGAGAATGTATAGTATTTAGAACGCCCCAGAGGCGATGTACAGGATCAATCTCACTTAGAGGGAACACGGCTCCGCGTGGCAGCGCCCACGCGAAGCACTATTGCGACCAAGCCGGTGGCAAACCCGGGCAAAGGAGCAGATGACACGAAACATCACGTCCCTCTTCTCGTGCGTCACTCTGCATTGATTCATGAACGGGTTAGATGCAAAGGCACTCCGCAGGTAGGTGGCCACGCGGAGCCGTGTTCCCTCTAAGTGTGACTGACCCTGTATGTACCAGGGGCATAGTTCGAGAGTGCGTGCGAGAAGAGCTTGAAAATATTCAAAACCGCGCTTCCAGGATTATTTCTAGATATTACCACTTTCGCAGCAATGTTACATTAGTTAAAAGAAATCTTGGCAGGAAAACATTTGCGGAACGTCGGTCAGCCGCAAAACTCGAACTGTTTTTTTAAAATACACTCTCCTTTATCCGGAGTAAACAAGGGCATGTACATTTGCCCTCCCCACGTCACCTCCAAGCGATGTGATCATGATTTTAGAGCTCCTGAAATCCGCCTTCACATTCTTGCCTTGAACAATTGATTTATTCTACAGGCTTCTGCACTGGAATAGGCTTCCTAAGTGCATTATTCTATGTAAAACCCGCTCCGAGTTCAAATATTAATTATCGTTAGATTTGCCATGGACGTGTATCATCCTGTTATCAATTTTTCCCCCGTGTCTTGCCCTATGTTTTGCCTGATGCGACAAAGTGCCTCTACTTTTTGTGTTTGGTGACTTCTCGAGATGTCATTGCGCGTGTTGCTGTTCTGCTGATATCGTTCCTCTTCTTTACGCCTCAGCTTTCTTGCGTACCTCTTTCGGAGTTAGCTAAGAATGTGTTGATGTTCTAAGAAATGTCCCCTTTGCTACCAAGACGTGGGGCGGCATGTACCCGCATGCATCAAAATAATAGAAAAAGGATGACGGTCGATCTGCGCACTTAGGCCAAATGTGAACCAGATGCGCTAATACTGTGCGGCCATTGTTTTGGGTTGTTTATGTTGATTTTGCATTCTTCATTGTGGTTATACTTTGTTATGCGCAATATTGCTATTTATTTAGAGTGGTATATCATATAAGTGGATTCACTGAGTTGAGTGTGTTTGCACGGAATCGACGAAGACACATGACACGGTGTTTATTACAAGCTTTCTATGCCTGCGCCGCAGTTACGATATCGCTTAAAGGTTGCAACGACTGTCGTCGCCGTTGCTCAACAGGCGGAGCACTGGACGCAAAGTTCAGAGGTCGTGGGTTCGGATCCCACTAGCGTCATGTGGTTGCTTTTTCTTCTGGGTTCTAATTAGTTATCTTTAAAAATAATTACCTCATTAGGCTCCCATTGATGAACACACCAAATTATTAAAGAAAACGAAAGGTGGTCGATTGGCGCACTTGGGCCAATTGCGAATTGCGCGTAGGAGCGCTAGTATACCCTAATTCGCTGGTACCCTCTGTCCCTTGACCCATTTTGCGCTACCTCACATACCATGAATCAGATCCCGTGTTCACGTATGGCAGTTGCTCGGGTAGCTATAAGGATTAATGTCCATATTATATGAAGAACTGCTCATTCTTTCCATTCATAGACCCCTGCGATGAGTCTTCCTGCCACTCCTGGGACAGTGGCGCAGAAGAGCCCAAGAAGTGACGACTGCACGGCAGAAGTGAGGCGAACAGTCAGCGCCCCCTGCCGGAGCCGTTACGTGTCGCCGTCGTACGCGCTGTCTCCTTCTAGCCGCCGGGACGCCCTTCTGCGTTTCTGAGAGGCCGCGGACAAAAGGTCCGGAGGAGGGGGCTTCGACAGGCCGTACGGAATCGATCAGGGCAGACAAACAGCCGTTTTTCTTCGCTCCTTTCCCAGTCACTCAAACTCGGGTCCCCAAGCCACCCAAGGTCTTTTTTTCTCTTCCCCGCCGTTGTAGTTTTTTTCCCCCGGATTCCCGCCGAGGAGAGAAAAAAAGATGCCGAAGAAAGGAGCGGTACGCATACGGCCAATTGTGCGGCTGTCCGCTTTCTGTACACGCTCCTCGTTGTTTACAGTACAAGTGCAGTCGGCAAGAAAACGCGCGTCAACCAACGCCGCGGTGATGAATGGAGGCTCAGAGCGGCTGACAACCACGGCATCGTGCATGCGCGCGTGACGCCATCACGACGGTTACGATATCATAGCGCGATTCACCGCGCCATCCAGGGGCCACTTCATTGACGCAGGTGGCGCAGTCGTCGGAATCCCTGCCTCGCCACACCTGCCACTGGCGCCCCTTCGCATGCGCCGTGTCCTCACTGCTCGGTTTCCAAGCAAACATAGCTACCCGCCACGGCGGCCGAAGGGATGCCTACGGCTGACGATCTCCAAGACGCTTTATCAACGATCTCCAAAACGCTTTATCAAGAAGGCGGAATGCATACTGCTGCATGACGACAGCTACATGCCAAGTCAGTCCAGAGCCCTCCGCTAAGGTGACATGAGCAATCTCTTCGTTCAATCAAAACCAGGAAAGCATACCAGGAAAGCAGGAAAGCGCGATCTCTCCAGTACTATATCCCGCCTGTTTTCAGGAGGCATTCTGAGAGCTTTATTAGAAAGAGTAAGAGATAAATGTTAACGAAGATCACATGTTGCACACAAGTCTCCTCTGTCCAGCTCTACCTAATGCACGTGCCTCCTCTCCTCTCTATTCCAACGAACTGTCTTCTCCTACATACCAACTTACCACAAGCAGTAGGGGCCTCCTAGATGCTGGAACTATGCCAAAAAATCTAAAACCTGAGTTAGTGAGACCACTTCACAAGCAAGGAAAGAAATCTATTATTCAAAATTACCGACCGGTATCCATTTTGCCCATATTATCTCAGGTTATAGAAAAATTTTTGCTCGAGATTATGACTTCTTTCATTCAAAAGTTCTCAATTTTGTCTGAGCGACAATTTCGTTTTGTGCAAGGGCTGGGTACAATTTCGCTCCTGGAAGAATTTGAGGATTTGTATCATGCTTCTGAACACAATCTCTTTAGCTGTGCTTTGCTTCTCGACGTATCTAAAGCCTTTGGTACAGTTTGACATGACATATTGCTTCGAAAGTTATGTCTTACTGCTTTTAGGGGCCCCTTGTATATTCTAATTCAAAGTTATCTCACCGACAGGTCACAAATGGTTGTTATCGGTACCAAATATTATAGCAGCAAATTATTCCTTCGTGCCAGTGTCCCTCAAGGGTCAATTGCATCGCCACTTCTCTTCAACATATTTGCGAACGATTCCATTTCAGTAATTCCAAAAGGTAAAGTGCATGACTATGCAGATGACATCGTCCTGCTAACAAAGCATGTTTATTACAAAAAGGCAGTAGAATACCTGCAGCAATCGGTGCATGAAGCTCTGGTCTGTTTTTTTTTTTTTAAAACAACGTTACCGTCAATCAAAAGAAGACAAAAATTATATACTTGAAAAGTCCCTGAAAACTTAAACCACGATGATTTCAGAGTATCTTCATACCCAAGACTGCATATCCTTTAGGTGTACCCCTGTCGAAAATACAAACTCAATTAAGTATCTGGGCATTCATTTCGATAGTGACTTGTCGTGGCATAATCATGGGGCACACGTATGCTCCAAACTAAGATATCTGTTACATGTTTAGTCTTTAACATTGGAAGCTTGGCGCCGTTTTACGGTAAAAAAACGATAGTACATTCCCTTGCATACAGCATCTTAAGATACGGTATAACGGTTTTCGCTTTCTGCTCCCAACGTTGGCAGGACAGATTTGATAACCTCTTAAAAAGGACATTGAAAAGTGTGGCAAATCGCGTGACACCATCAAATGAAGACATTTTTCATAATTTCGGTTTCCCGTCCTTTTAATCTTTATTCATTTCTGCGGTTGTCCTGCGTCATTTCTGGATGGAAGAATTTAAGCATCCGCACGTCTCCCCGCGACCGCTGTTCAAAGAAATGAACTTTGTAGTACCGCGCGTATCCACTCGATACGGAGCATCAAGGCGCTGCCTGTATGTCCCCATGATATTGAATAACTTGTCAGACGAATATATTTTTGTTGACTCTCGGTCTAACTTGAAGAGTCTATTGCACATATTGTAATACATATGTATTCACTGAACTTTCCGTTTGTCGCAGTTTAATTACGATTACTCTATGCTTTTGTTTCGATGCCTTGGAAACATGATCTACGTTTATCACTCTTATCTGTTTCCCTTTCTTTGTTGGTTTTAAATGTGTGCATGTACAGTCGGGGACAAAAGTCTCCGGACCACGTGTTCCTCAAACGAAGCTTATAGCTCTACTATTAGACAGCGGCTGGAGACCGCACTTGTGCAGATGAAAGAACAAAAATTTACCTTTTACCTCCACAAGTGTGGTCTCCAGCCGACGACTAATAGAAGAGCTACAGGCTTCGTTAGAGGAACACGTGGTCTGGAGACTTTTGTCCCTGACTGTACACTGCTTCGCTTAGCTGATGATGCCGGGCCAAGCCACACAAGCATGGGTTTATAGATGGGCCCGTTTTGCTCTATGGATTTTCGTGCGTGCTTGATAAAGATTATTATTATTATTATTATTATTATTATTATTATTATTATTATTATTATTATTATTATTATTATTATTATTATTATTATTATTATTATTATTATTATAGCCCTTCTGGAAGAGTTCTCAGATCAACTTTTCTCAGCTTTCGATCAAAATTTGTTCAGTGTTGCTTTATTTTTAGACATTTCAAAAGCTTTTGAAACAGTTCATCACGGCATTTTATTAGAAAAGCTGCACTCCATGGGTTTCAGAGGTCCGTTTTACGATGTGCTCAAGAATTATCTTTCCGGTCGATCACAAGTTGTTGTGTTAGACGGGATGACAAATGTAAGTAGTAAACTTCCATTGAAGTCCGGTGTTCCGCAGGGTTCCATATTATCACCCCTTCTGTTCAATCTGTTTGTTAATGACTTATCCGAAGTAATTTCCAAAGGTCTAATATTTCAATACGCCGACGACACTGTTCTGCTTTCCAAACACTTTTCTTACAACACGGCCATTACTAATCTCCAGAATAACATACACAAAACAATAACTTGGTTCACTAATAACTGTTTGGAAGTTAACCCGGTAAAAACAAAACTCGTTTGCTTCAGATCCCCATTAAAACTACCACCTATAGATGCGCCGGTTTTTCTACATATTCACAACTGCTTTCCCTGTCGGTGCGTGCCGCTCACCTATGTGAATTCGGTAAAATACTTGGGAGTCTTCTTCGACAGTGATATGTCTTGGCACAGCCAGCTATCACACGTCTGCGATAGGCTAAGGAGCGCAGCCTGGTTGTTTTTCCATATAAAATCAATTGTTCCTTTTCACATAAAAAAAAATATTGCGCATGCTCTGGTGTACAGCATTCTCCGATATGGAATTACAATTTTTGCTTTTTGCTCAGCCAGATGGCAAAACAGAGTTGACACTTTATTAAGAAACATACTGACAAATATAGCATATAACGCCCCCTTTTCTGTATCCGATAACATTTTCACAGCCCTTGGTCTTCCATGCTTTCGAACTCTCTTTCTACAGACTGTAGTAGTACGTCATTTCTGGGACAGCATTTTCAAAGTGCATCGTGTAGCTTCCCGAAGCCTACGTAGTACCATTCGTTTTAAGATACCGCGCTCCTCAACAAGGTATGGAGAAGCCAGGCGCTGTGTTTATGTTCCCCAAATTTTTAATGATTTGCCAGAGGAGGTGCTTTCCGCAACATCAAAAAAAGCGTTAAAAATCATGGTTCAGTCATTGTAACACGGTTCTTATTTGTCTAAATTTTCATGATCAGGCACGAAGTGTTAAATTACTATTGTGTTAACATAGGCTCTTGCAGTTTACTTTATCTCTTGTTGATGTCACTTACCTGAACAGTTACACCTTGATCACTACTCATTTCGTGTTATTGTTTTGATATGTTGTGTTAATATTATGCTCATATTTCATGTTTGTATTGCACGTCCGCCTGCCGACTTTGCCGGGCCTAGTCCCTCAAGCCACTAGAGGCTTTGACAGGCCCGTTTCTTTATTATGTATTTACTATGTGCAATAAAAGATATTATTATTATTATTATTATTATTATTATTATTATTATTATTACACATGCGTAAGGAAGCGTGAAAATGTACCGAACAAATAGCTCAAAATGGGCGTTTGCGTGGTCGTCGTGGGTGCGCGCCTCGCCGCGCCAGTATTGGCGTGACTCGTGCGCCGGGAAAACGCCGAACGCAAGGAGTTTTGTGATTTTACGCTGAGCGCACATCATACTAAACAAGGACAGAAGCAGCAAAATGTTCAGTTATGAGCGAACCCACAGCAGGCAGTTCATGGTAAAACTAGCAGTTAAGCTAGTTAGCGCATCACTGCAGCGCAATAACGACGAAAAACGAAGAGCCGTCGTTAAGGCGCCGTACCACCTGCAGTTTACGGTGCTCTAATCAATTTTAACTCGCGCACATGCACCACCTGATCAGCATGTATCGAAGAGCGCTACGTTGGCGGGGTTGAGCCGTATTTATTCCTCCTCCACGACGCCTTTTTGTGCCTTCATTCCGTTCCTTCATACCGCGCTGGACACCTGGCCGCGAGCCGAATACGGTGAGGTCCGTGCCAGACATAAATTAAGAGACGAGGATAATTGCGCAGCGATTACAGTGATTGGGCCCCGGAAGTTTGTTTTTGCCGCTGCTTTTGCTGCTTCGGCCAGCGCCTCGTATCCGATGCCGGGTAGGCGGGGTGGCCGCCTCTAGGACGTGACATGAGCCGGCAATGCGCGTGCATCGAATGTGGACAAGCGACAGCCAAGAAGCCACGAATCAGCCTCCGCCATTTTCACCAGCCTGCACGCATGCGCGCTCGCTGTGGTTGCCGCCCTCACTCAGGAAAGGAGAACGGCGTGCTGCATGACTGCGCCATCATACCGTTGGCTCACGGTGATTCATAAGGCAATGCCCAGCACTTCGAAGCGAGCTCTGGGCGCCTTACAACCATCATCATCATGAGCCTGACCACGCCCACTGCAGGGCAACGTTTTCTCCCATATCTCTACAATTAACCCTGTTCCGTGCCAGCCACAGCCACCATATCCCCGCATACTTCTCAATCTCATCCGCCCATCTAACTATTTTCCCACTCTGCTACACTTGCCTTCCCTTAAAACCCACTCCGTTACCCTTAAGGACCAGCGGTTACCTTGCCTTCGCATAACATGCCCTGCCCAAGCCCACTTCTTTGTCTTGATTTCGACTACGTTAATTTAATCCATGTTTGATTCCTGACCAATTCTGCCCTCTATCTGCCATTTAATGTTGCACCTATCAGTGTTCTTTCTACAGCTAACTGCATTTTCCTTAACTTAAAGCTGAACATTCTTTGTTAGCCTCCACGTTTCTACCCCACAGGTGAGTACCGGTAAGATAGAGCTGTTGAGGGATATTCGTAAACTGCCATTTATGACCTGCAAGAAGGTGCCAAATACGCACCAGCCATTCTTATTTCTTTATTTATTTATTTGTTGTTTCCTCAAGGGTCCACAGGGGACATTATATGAGGGGTGGGCAAACAAAAGAGTTAATATGAATAATCATGGTCTTCAATGGAGGTTTTGAATGGAACAGGATTGATGATGGTCGCCACTTCGGATGGAAGGTCATTCCAGTCCTTGTCTGACGCCCTTCCTTATTGGAATTTTATTGCTGACTTTATGGAGGACTATGGTAGCTCTGCACCCGCTATAGATATGTTCCAGTATTTTTACATTCGTGTAGTTACTTCCCTCTCATGATGTCGATCTGCAGTCACTGACTAACTTCCCTAAGTAGAAGCATTCTCTTACTATTCCCAGCACCTCGCTACCTATTACGCACTGCTGCTCCCTTCCGATTCTGTTGAACATTACTTTGGTTTTCCGTACATTCATTTTTAGACACACAGTACTGCTCTACCTGTCTAAATCATTAATCATGTTTTGCACTTCATCTCCTGGATGACTTAGTATGCCAATGCCATCAGCAAATCGCAGATTACTTAGGAATTCTCCATTAACTCTTACCCCCAACGGTTCCTATTTCATGCCTTGGAATACCTCGTGTAAACAGGCGGTCATTAGCATTGGCGAGATCGTGTCTCCTTGTCTGACGCCCTTCCTTATTGGAATTTTATTGCTGACTTTATGGAGAACTATGGTAGCTCTGCATCCGCTATAGATATGTTCCAGTATTTTTACATAACACTCTTCTAAACCCTGATTCCGCAATACCTTCATGAATGCTGCTGAGGTTTCAACTGAGCCAACTGCTTTCTCATAATCTATGAAGGCTGTATATAGGTGTTGGTTATATTCTCCACATTTCTCCGTCACTTGTATGATAGTTTGAATATTTTCTGAGTACCCTTTACGAAAGCCTGCCAGATTGGTTGATTAAAGCCTAATGTTCTCCTGGCTCTATTAGCAACTACCTCAGCAAATACCTTACAGAAAACGGACAGTAAGCTGATCTGTCTGTAATATTTCAAGTCCCTGACGTCTTCTTTCTCATAGATTAAGATGATCATAGCGTTCTTCCAAGCTTCTGGTACTCCTGAGGTCACAAGGCATTGCGTATACAGGGCGGCTAGTTTTTCTAGCACAATCTTCCCTCCGTCCTTGAGGATATTTGCTGTTACCTGATCCTCACCAGCTGCCTTGCCCCATTTCATTGCTCCTAAAGCTTTGTTTACTTCCTTTTACGTTTATGTCGGTATGTCCCAGTGCTGTGTGCTATTGCTTCTGTCATTAACGTCCCGATTACTGCATTGGCTACTTTACAGATTTGTATAGTACTCCTTGGCTACTTTAACTATCTCATCAATACCGGAAATGACATTGCCCTCTTTGTCTCCTAAGGACTACATCTGGAGTATGCCTATGTCCAGTTCCTCTTCAGCGCTTTTAGCCTACCTCCGTTCTTTAGAACATGCTCGATTCTGTCCATATTGAAATTACTTGTGCCAGCTGCCTTCCGCTTACTGATCAACTTTGATAACTCTCAATTAGCGAAAGGCAGCCGACACAAGGGATGAGCACGTACAAAACGAAATATGGCCAACCAGTCTGATGACTGATGTGCAGTGCAAGGTAAATCTGAGGAAATAATTGAGCATAGCTTGGCAGAATGCAGCACTATCCATCAGTAGGTGCATAGAGTTTCGCCGAGCCTCTTGGGTGCGTTGCTAACGGCATTAATGTGAATGCAATACACGGCAGTAAGGAACCCGTGGGGGATTGGCGACTTCAAAGCAGGGCAAAGGCTTGAACATACAATTTCAGGATTCCAAGGCGGCGGAGGGCCGAAATTCAGTGCTTTTTGAATTTAAACACGGTAATCTCGAGGAGATCATCATCAGCCTGACTATATTCACTGCGGGGCAAAGGCATATCCCATGTGTCCCCAATTAACCCTGTCCTTCGCCAGCCCGGCAACCTTATTCCTGGACATTCAGAAAAGTACTCCTTAACGTTGAAAGATTTGTAAAAAAAAAAAGACTACCTTTTCTCTTTTACCTACCCACTGGACTGTGAGCAAACTGCGCATCGTGGCAGTAAAATAATGGCTGGCCGTTAGAGGTTCAAGAGCAACTTGAGTCGCCCACAAGTGGCAGCGCCTTCCATCGCAGGGCCGCCGTGGCGCATCGCTTAACCGCTGCACCATTGCGCAAGGAGTTGCATGAGGACCCCCCACGGATCGTCAAGTGGAGGGTGACATATTCTGCATCGGCACCAACCGGTTATGCTATCGCGTCATACACTTAGACGGAACTTAAGTGTCCCCTGCGGTTTTTTTTTTTTATTTTTACAGGCTTTTATTTATTTATTTTTTTTGGGGGGTGCCATGTTTCTTCTAGGGTGAGTTCACAGGTGCCGGGAGGTTTTCCGACCACGGCGACGATTTTACAGTGGCTTGGTGAGGCCAGCGTTGTTCATTGTATCTGAGACACAGTTACATTGCTCCAGTACGTATTTTGGCCGTAGCAGCACCGTGCTTCGTAATAAGCGAACGTTCGTTGTAATTGTGGCCGTTTCGTGAGTAATCGACTGCCTATGGAAATCCGTACTCTCTGCAGGTCTTTTTCACATTGCTTGCGCGCCGTTTCCGTACACGTTCGAGATGATGCGCAAGAAGTGATGCGTGGCCCGTATGAATTACCACTCTTCCACCTCCATCTTGAGCAGCCCCGACAGGTTCTGCATGGTTTAGTGCGGGAAAAGGGAAAACATGCGGATTTGCGGGAAAGGGCGCTTCCCTATAGGGAGAGGGGGGGGGGGCACAAGAAGAAGGGTCGGCCCGCGATGACCTCCCTGTCCGGCGAAGCACGTACGCAGAGGGCGCGGCTGCTCGCGAAGGGCAAGAAGGCGCGCTGTGTCTGCCTGCGCCGCTGTTTTCTTAGCCTGCAGGGACGCCACATTAGCCCCGACGCTCTTCTTCGCCATCAAACTAATTGTGGCAATTAAAAAGCTCCTCTGCACCGCCGCTGGGATTGCGCTAAGTGCGAGATGCGGCCCCAAACAAGACCGAGGTGTAATTGCCGCCTTAACGCCACCAGATTCTGGTGTGCACGCGCGAGCTTACGAAGCGCACGCCAACAGCCTCGAAGAAGAAGAAGAAGAGGGCTGAGAAATCGGGCACAGCACGCCCGGCGGCCTGCGGAGCGCAACACTCGGAGTGCGGCCAGCCGTTCAAATTGGCAGCGGCTGCACTCGACCCCAGGGGGCGTGGCGCGGACTCGCTGTCCGCTCTCCTCTGCCGACTCTGGCCGACGACTCGCGCGCGGCGCAGAGTGCAGTGGCGCGCTTTCCAGCATTGGCCACTCTGCCGGGTGCTGGAGACTGGCAGAGTGGTTGCCACCTGTGACGAGATTTTAAACGACATCACAGGGTGGCGATTGTAGAGTAATAATGGTTGTTGGAACAGGAAGGATCAGGTTTCACGTTTACTTATTATAAGCACACATATGAGATGCATAAACCTAGTGAGTATAGAATCTCAAAGTAAAGATTGCCGTGGGTGCCTCCTGTTATGAAGTGCAACTGTTCAATGCGTGCAAGTATGGCAGGCGACCGATACACTAAAACAGATTTGGTCAGTCCTCAGAATGCGACAAGAAAGCAATATCGGTTAAATATGTTGAGCATTACGAACGTATTTGAGACAATGTAAAAGAGAGAACACTATGACGCACAGGCACGCGAGGAAACAAGGAGCGCACATAATATCGAGGGCTCAAGGAAATCCCAGTTCTGTATACAGTAACCAAACACGTGTTTTTTTTTAAGCTACTATATCTGGAAAGAGACCTGACTTGAATGTTTTATGAACTGAGGAATAATTCAGGACTAACTGGCAGGTAGCCTATAAGTCGCCGCTAGAATACCGCTTCATAACGCCACATGAGACACTTCCGCTGAAAACGTAAGCTAAGAACAGCCCAAAAGCGAGACACAAGTGTTGCCACCCTCAACTGATGTCGCACGCACAATGCGGTGGGTGCGTCACGGATATCCCCGAGGTTGCAGCCCACATCACTTTCAAGGGATGAAGGCGTTTATGTACTACAGGTGGGACTGTTGGCATCCCAGCAGTCTGTCGACAACTGCTCCCCAGAAATCATCTGCTGCTATGGCGCGACGACCCCACTGCTCCGGCAGGCCGATATGTCGACGGTGGTTGCGACGCCCGCGAGAGCCAGTCTGCAAGCGTGACGGCGCAAGTTGCGTCGCAACCACCGTCGACAAATCGGCCTGCCGGAGCAGTGGGGTCGTCGCGCCATAGCAGCAGATGATTTTGTTCACTCGAGCCAGGATTGAGAGTAGCCCAATCGTGGCGCGCGAATGCGCTCGTCACGTGATTTTTTTTTTTTCGCGGATTTTCTTTGGAGCTCGGAAAAAAGATACATTGAGGCTTTCTCTATCGCAAACGAATGGAATGGGGGTTTCTGAAGGTGCTCTCCAACTTTGCTTTCACATTTGCTGTCTGAAGTCAATATTTACGCATTTATAAAAAGTATCTTAATTGGTAATTAATTAATTGCAACACGAAAAATTGCCTATGATGCGCAAGCCGGTTGGTAGATGTATGTAAGAGGTTTCCCTGGCTTACCTCAAATATTTTATTTTTTAACCCTTGGCTAAAGTTAGCGTGGACACCCTGTATATACGCTGCAGCCCAAGGCGAAACAAAAGATCGGGACCGACACAACGCCCAAGTTTTTTCATCAGAAGAAAAGAAGCTAGCTGGGACGTTGCGTATTTGCCACGCGTAAGAAAGACAAAGAAAAAAATGGACAGAGCCATTCTATCCACACGCACTAGCAAGAGGAGCAGGTGACCGTTTGCAGAGGCCCTTTTTTCGCCTCTTAGTGAACAGCTCTAGTAGGCTGGGCATAGTACCCTTCATAGAGTTTCAACCGACAACCGGTGTTGAGATCGGAGCATTATAGCCTCCCAGCGCACATGTGGACGCGAACGGCCGAAAGCAACGCGGCATTGAAAGAAAAAATACACAAAAGTAAGAAGGGCCCACCGACGGATAGCCCGACGCAGGGCAAACGGAAAGTACATAAAAAAATCTCGTGTCAAGCAGAACAGCAGCTCGGCCGAGAGCGCTTCGTGCACGAGACGCGCCCAACGAGCAGCCCACAGCCCGTCCTCCTCTCCCTCAGCGAGCAAAAAAACAAAGGCCTTCCGGGGCTGGACGGGGGGGGGGGGGGGGGGGGGGGGGGCAACAAGGCTGTGCCCACCGAAGATGGATGTCAGTGAACTCGGTCAGCCTATAACGGGGGTTGTTCCCACACCGAGTGGCCGCTGGGTGCCGCAGGGTTTTCGGGTGCCGTGTCTTCAAAGAGAAGGGTTCGGCGCAGTGAGAGAGCACGGTGAACTGAAAAAAAAAGGCCGCCAAAAGAGAGCAAAAAAAAAAAGAAAAAGAGGCCGCGATCCTCCGATTGACCCTTTACGGCGACGAAGGAAGCTGCGAAGGAGCGCTGCGCCCGGCAACAGGTAAACAAAGCGACGACCAGCGCACGGAGGTCAAGAATCGCGGACGCCATTGTGCGACGGCGGAGATTATGTACTGCAGTGGCCCCACAAAGGGCGACACCGGCTCGAGGAGAGGAGAGGAGTACGGCGCAACAAAGGCGCCGGATAAACGCCCCGCACGGGAGAGGCAAGCGCACCCTTGGCTCGCAAAGTGAAAACACACAAGGAGGAGAATTAGCATAGACGCTTTTGAATGCGCTTGTTTCGGGCGAATTTTTTCTCCCTCGCCGAAGACAAGACGATGACGAAAGCGGGAAAAAAGGAGCGTGGCGGAGGGTGCACGGGCATTGATACAGGAGCTGTGCACACACCAAGCGGGTAAACAGACAAACAGAATTACCTGCCCGGGCAGGTAAGATGCAAGCGGCCGATAGTAGGAGAAAAAAAGAGGAGAGAGAAGCGGCGATGCCCCCGTGTGAGGCGCGGGGGCAACCCTTTGGGAGCATCGATGACAATGGCGGCGGGGTCGCGGGAGCAGCTATTGTGCGCGACATCTTAAGCGGTCCCCACGGACAAGCGGGCCCATTGTGGGGCGGCCTGGCGATTGCGATTGTCCACGTCACACAAGTGTGGCCTGGCTCATGGATACGCGCGGAAGAAAAAAATCGGACGCCGCTTCCTTCTGTCTTCTTTCCAAACTGCCGCTGTCGCATGGCCGTGGTCACACGATGACGAGAGCGAGCGCGGAAACAAAAAAGGGGATGCCAGGCACCGAAGACGTCCGTCACGTGGGACCGGAGTTCAACGGCCAATCGCGGATGTCGGCCGGTCGTTCTCCCCGCCAGCCGAAGAAAGCAGCCTCGGTTCGGCTGATGCTCGCCGCGTGGAATCCGGCCAAGACGCACAGCCGCCAAGCATGCTGGGTGTTTTTCAGGCGCGATACCAAGCACGGATTTAAGCGGGCTAGAGCCGGAGCAGGAGACAGTCATCACCATAATCCTCTTTAGACGACCACCTTCTGGATCGCCATTAGTAAATTTCATGCTGTTCTCGTGTCACGATACTAGTTGGTGTACCCTTCTCTGAAACAAAAATGTACGATGACTATTTTATTCCGACAATCAGCGCTGACTGCAACCACCTTACATCCTCCGCCGTTTCGTGTTTAGGGCATTGTAATTTTCAAGACATTTGGCGCTATTCGTTGGTATTTGTATTTTAATTATTATGCACAGTGTTTTACCACCTCTATAGCCAAACGGGCGAGTTGGTGGTACATATTGAAGGCCAACAGCGCAAACGACGCAGACAAAGTAGAATAAAACACAGGACAAGCGCTGACTTACAATTTATTCAAGGAAAGTAGTATATTTTATGTACAACTTTCCTTGAATAAATCTCAGTTGTGAGTCAGCGCTTGTCCTGTGTTTTCTTCTACTTTGTCTGCGTCGTTTGCGCTGTTGGCCTTCAATTTTACCACCTACCACACCTTTCTGTAGCTAGTATGTACGTGAAATAACTAACATAATTATTAGCAATTACCTTCCCGCGGCGTGGTTCATATCGTCAGGACATTTGCCATCCTCCGCAGGTCTAGACGAGACAGATCTATTTGCCGTTTGCAGAGGAGTCAACTTACGGTCACTGACCTCTAAACTTTCACAATATTCCTTTCATAATGTTCTGCCTTTTCTGTCCTTCTTTACTCAGGTCATAACCTTCCGTTCTTTTTCGTAATAAGCATAACACCACTGCTGGTTTTAGTCCAAATTAGTTGACGATTTGCTTAGTAGAGATGCAATCGGCGTCCTCACGCCTGCCATTACTATTGCTTTCCAAGCCCTTGAAGAACTCCTGCCATAATTAGATAGAAAGAGAGGGAAGATGTTTACTTGAAAAACAGGGAATTTTGCCGGAATTAAAATCCGCTGACTTGGTACAATGCGCGGAGAAGAGATTCGGGGAAAGAAAGATGGAATGAGAGAGCTGCAGGAAATGGGATGACATATAGTTCACTGCATACGGAATGCTCAGTGAGAGAGCTGAACGGAGGGATTAGAGTTTTTCTGAACACCAATGTCATCTAAATAATCAAACAAAAAGTTCTCAGCGCGTCTCAGCTGTGTGCGGCAGGCTAAGAGTCCTAATGCAAAGTCGAGTGTTCGAGCCACTTGAGTGAGTGTTTCCTTAAGATGTTCATAATGTGCACGCTCCATACGTTGCGCATTCTAAGAAAATATGCTGCACTCTTTCCACTATAAGCCGCAGTTGTCGCAATACCGGCTGTTCGCTTGACCTAAACGAAAATGTAAGGCGTGTGTAACTGCAGCGTTGTCACGATGTCGGTGATATGACCTTCCAGATTGCGAGGAAGTCTGGGTGACAGTCTTGACCCGAGGTGTTGGTCGATGGAGTGCAGAAATTAGCGATGACTACTCAAGTCGGTTTATTTCGTTTTAGCTAGATGGGATGCGTCAGATCTTGTGAAGTAAATGAGCTTGTAATGCCGGTGTTGTAGACCTCTGCGGCTGCTTCATCCGCTGTTTCGCTGGCTGTGATTCCACTGTGTGGAATCCACAGAACTGTAATCAAGTGGCCTGCGGCAGTAGCCTGGTGGTGAGGGTAATTAATGTGAGCAGAAACTAGGAGGTCATTATTTTGAAGCGAAAGCTTCACTATTCCAAAGAATGGAAACAAAAACAAACAAAAAGTGACGGTTATTCCATACTGCCACACCCATTCCCACAACCTCCAGAGGATAATGAGCGGTGCAAAGGTACAGCTGGTGTTCTCCGCTCCCGACAAATTGTCAAACCTGTGTAATCGCGTTAACCCTCGTCTAAAATAAGCCATAAAATGTACAAAGAAGCATAAGGACCACAATGTCACATTTGCAAGGATTGTAATCTATTCTATTCCGTTGAAATGCGGCCGGAAATAATAGGGCAGACAGCCAGATGCCTCAATGATAGGTTGCGAGAACGCGATGTCAGGAATGGTGTCAAAGGGCATCTTGCTGGCCACATCAACGCAAAGGAAAAATTTAACAAAACTTCTGTTTGGGCCAGATGGTGCATAGCTTATGTTGAAATGAATTTAAGCGCACAAGAAGAGGAAACACACAGGACAGCGCCTGTCCTGTGTGTTTCCTCTTCTTGTGGGCGTGTTCTTTTGCGCTTAAATTCATTTCAAAATGAGCAAAGGAAAAAGATGGAAAAACAAAGTAATGTCCTGGCCGTTATCCCGATTTGAAAAGCTCTCTGTCATGGATTGCCACAAAGATCAGCTTACGAGGGAAATCATAGAGGCATCAATATACATTCGCAAAAAGAAGATACGTGCGCCAGTGCTGCCTCAGTGTTTTTATCTGACAAGGAAATACATTTGATGTTTGTTAATCTGTAAATGTTGTTCGACGAGAACTTTTGAGTGCTTCCTATATTTTAATGGTTTTATAATTCTTCTCTGTGAAGACAGTGTTTATACTGCCTGGTTTCATGCAATAAAACTTCAGTTGTAAGTTAGCACCCGTCCTTTGTGTCTCTCTGTGTCCGTGTCTGTTTATCGCTATGTGGCAAGTGAACCGTCATCAATTCGTCCAAGCTTCCACTCTGGCCCCTTTACACATCAAGTGATGCAGAAGTGCCAATGTGGAGTACAAGGGCTTGGAAAAAACAATACATTTACGACTTTCCAATTTTCTTGAAAAATACAACGTGATAACTCCAAGACAGTTTGGATTTAGACCTAAGTCCTCTACTGAAATGGCTCTCCTGAAGCAAAAAGAAATAATCTTAAATAACATTGAATGTAAACAAATAACCCTTGGAATATACATAGACTTCTCCAAAGCCTTCGATAGGATTCATCACGAAACTCTTCTTCTTAAACTTTCTGCATACGGTGTCCGGAACAAGGCACTATCTCTTATCACCAGCTATTTAACTGACCGATATCAGTACGTTTCTATAGATAATAATCGCTCTACTTATAATAAAATAAAGCATGGTGTACCTCAAGGAAGTATCCTTGGTCCCTTATTATTTAATGTATATATTAATGACTTAGTACAGATCGACTCCGAAACAGAATACGTAATTTACGCTGACGACACTACTTTATTTCTGTCTGGCACCAACGCGAATGATATAGTAGAAAAGGCTAACAGCGTGTTGGGCAAACTTAACTCATGGTCTGAAAAAAATTCCCTACTAATAAACACACGGAAAACAAAGGCGATATTTTTTAGAGCTAAAAATGTCAAATGGGCTGTACATACAGATTTAGTATTGGGTGGTAATATGATAGAAATAACTAATGTTGTAAAAACACTTGGCGTTCACTTCAATGAATATATGCTATGGGACTACCACATCGAACAAATGGAGAGTAAGCCAGCTCGCGTTGTCGGCATACTCAGAAGGTTAAAGTGCATGATACCTACTAGGACAAAACTTGTTATTTACCATGCCCTCTTTGACTCTCATGTTAAATATTGCCACTTGGTCTGGGGTACAACGACGCCAACTAATATTCAGAAGGTTTTGACATTACAAAAAAATGCAGTCAGAGCAATTGCGGGTGCCACATACTTAGCACATACGAGTGCTCTGTTTGCAAAATACCGCATTATGGATGCAAGGGTTATTCATCAGTACCGTGTAATTCAGCAGTACAAATCTCAGGTACATAGTGACACCACATTTTTTGCTGACCTTGCGAATCTACGGGAAAATACCGCTGTTCACAACACAAGACACTACGAATATTGGTATGTACCTTGTCCACGCACAAATTACGGCTTTCAAACTCTCAGCTATGTGTTGCCATCTTTCCTTAATAGAAACGCTTTCACTAATCAATCCATTCTTTCCGTTTCATACAACGCTGTCAGAAGTATGTTCTTGCAAAAGAATGAATAATATCCAACTGTAAAATAAACAAAGTATCCATGTGCTGTGATTAAACTATCATTTGCGTGTGTGTAACAGTACTGAGACTATTCTGGTGATCTGTTATGAAGATATTGTACATATTTGTTATTTCATGCATTCTCTTGATATTGTTTTACTGCTGTCTGTTATCACCGTGCCAAGCCGCTACGGGAGATGGGAGCTTTGTCAAGCCGCATGCGCGGCTTTTTTTCCTTTCTCCTCAGCCATTGTATATGACTGAAATAAATGCACTGAACTGAACTGAACTGAAGTGCTGCCGAACTTTGGAGTAATACGTAACCAGTCCTAAGAAAGACTTCAGCTGGCTTGCCGATGTAGGTGTCGGCGCCGCCAGCACTGTTTCCAAATTGTCCTGGAGCGGATGAAGGCCTCTTCCATCGATTCGGTGCTCCAAGAATGTTACTTCTTTCTCGCGGAAGCGGCACTTGTCCTGGTTTAGCTTCAGACCATTGTCTCGCAGTCGCTCGGACACCTACCGAAGAATTGAAATGTTGTGCACTCTTCCCGCCACTATGATGTTGTCCAGGTAGACTGATATAGAGCAGATATAGAGAAGCTGAGTTGGACGAAGACAGTTTCTGGAAGCCCGTGCAAAGCTGCCTGCTGCTCGCTACACTAATTGCGCCAGTAACAACCTCACTAAAGTAGGACAAGGCTCTGGTGCCTCACGTTCCAGAAGCTTTCACCCCGTTAGAAACGAACTAGAAGCAAACCTGGCGACCTCCGCGCTGACAGTCGAGGTACAGATTTGAACGAAAGAAATCATCAGCAGGCGTGAAAAGCTTAGCTAGCGTCCACAGGGATGCTACTTTACTGGATGCAAGGTACCGATGAAATCATCTGGACGAAACACAGATTGCGGACAGCTTTTAGTGGATATCTCTGCCAGCTGGGTACAGTTCACTGGACACCGGTGAACTCATTTGTAGCAGAGTACAGGACATGCGCAGGAATTTGGTCCAGTACAGAGGTCTGAGACTCCGTGAAGCACGTGGCACCAACCACCAGGTGGCAAGGCCTTTGCACCAAAGCCGCTAAATGTTGTGGCTTGCCGACTGCTGCAGCTGCCACCTTCATCCGCCAGCTGCGAACAAAACTGTAGAAGTACGGAGAGTTGAGCTAGTGGATGCATGGCAGGTTTGAACACCGCACACGGGATGAGGACACAGACACGAGCGCTCGTGTCTTGTCGCTTCTTCTCTGTGTCCTCGTCCTTTGTGCGCTGTTCGATCCTGGAACGAAACTGGACACATTTCGGAAGCGTCCATGCATCGCTTCGCAACAGGCTTACAAGAAAAAACGTGCTTCTGGAGCTCCTGTCGTCTTCAGGCCCGCAAAGAAGGAGGAGACTTATAGAAAGCAACCCCAACGTCGTAACAACGGTGGTTGTGATTTCTGACCAAGAAAAGTTGCTTAGATATCGTCTCAACAAGAACGGACGCTTCGTGGTTACGGTATCGATGCTGCCCGCAGCGAACCGTCTGCTTGAAGTGAGAGAACTGGCTGGAGTGGCTGTGGAGGCCCGCGTCCCATAATCGTGCACGGTAAGCTATGGGAAAATTGAGGACGCACCTCTGAATTGCTCAAACCTAGAGGAGTACCTTCGTGAGCAAGGCGTTGTCTTAGGAAGGAGACTCACCGCTTACATTCGTGAAGACGCTGGTAACATCAAAGAGGTACGTCGCCGCACAGTAATATTAGAATTCACCAAAGATTCCCCGCTGCATAAACGGGTTACACTGGGTTTTTGCAGTTACCTTGTAATTGAATACTATGGACCAGCAACACAGTATTTCAAATACCAGAGACATGGACACATCTCCAGACACTGTACCGGCCCCTTCACTGCAAAGTATGCGCTGGCCCTCACTCCCACAAGGAATGTATACGTCGAGAGCGCAACCGAAATGCGCAAACTGCGATGGCCCACATCCCGCATCATACGGAGGGTGTCCCAGAAAGAAAGCCGCTAGGCTTCCACGCACAGTGGAATAAATACAAGGAAAACCGTTGAAACATCACGAACCTAATCCTGATTTTTTTTTCCCCTCTATGCAAGACCGAGATCACCAGCAACAAGACAAGACAGCTGGAAACTCCGACGCAGCTGCTGCTCGTCCTGTCAAGGGCGGGAGTGGGCATCCTGGCAGGCGGGAGTTCGCATTTATGGCGTCTTGAGTGGAAGATGGGGTTGACTTCAAATAGGCGAAGAGATCGAGGTCTTATCACGCTTTTTCATAGCAGCAGCTGCTTGGTTTGGTTTGGTTTGGTTTGTTTTATTGGGATCCCGGCCGCGGCGGCTGAATTTCTTGAAGGCGAAATTCTAGAGGCCCGTGTGCTGTGCGATGTCAGTGCACGTTAAAGAACCCCAGGTGGTCGAAATTTCCGGAGCCCTTCACTACAGCGTCCCTCATAGCCTGAGTCGCTTTGGGACGTTAAACCCCAATAAACCAAACCAAACCAAGCAGCTGCTGCTATGAAAAAGCGTGATAAGACCTCGATCTCTTCGCCTATTTGAAGTGAACCCCATCTTCCAAACAAGACGCCATAAATGCGAACTCCCGCCTGCCAGGATGCCCACTCCCGCGTGACAGGACGAGCTAGCAAAAGCAGCAAATTGGCAGAGAGCAAGATATTTCGGCATTACTGATACCTACGTTGTTTGCAGCCATCAAAGCTGTTGTCTGCGCAAGCCTATCGTCAAGAGGTCTCCCTGAGGTAGAAGCTGTTCTGGCAATGGAGCCGTTGGTGTCATCATCTTACGGCCCACGGGGGTGCTTCTCACCACAGCAGTAATCATGGCTTCTGCAACGACAACCTCGCCTCTTCTAACCATTCACAACATCTTCCGCAAATGCACCATATTTCAGTGCAACGATCGTGGTCTACAGTCGAAACTTTAAGACTTTCGACCGCTAGTGCGGGCGTATCTTTCCTTTTATTGTGATATCAGAATCGCGTGTTGGAGACCAGCTCCGATTGAACGGCTGTCACCTCCTTCATTCGCAGCGACCAGATGACGTCAGTAGGTTGCCGATAGGCTTCGGTAAGGATATTCCGGCTTCGTTGGTTGATGTCCCGACTCACAGCAACAACGAGTACTTGTGTGCCCTGCCACTAATTAGTAGGCAAGTTTACACTTTAATTGGTGTATATTTGGAGCCAGGCAAGCCATCAGATATATCAAGGCTTGAACATTTAATATCAACTACGCCTTCGCCACATATTATTTGTGAAGACATTAAAGCGAAACTTCAAAGGTTTTAAAAATCAACGAGCTTAAGAGGGTCAAATGTGGGAAACTTGGAGGTAAAGCATGCGAAGTCTTTTTGGGCTAGCGCTTGAAACAGTGAAGTATTCGTAGATTGAAATCCAGACGCCCTTCAAGCTTCTCCGCAGCGCACAACGCCAAGTGGGGGGCGCATATTGATGTCATCGAAGGTATCGGTACATTTACAACGCACAAACGCCAGCTTTGAAGGAAAAAAACCAACGCCACCGAAGGCAAACCCTGCCGAGAGTTCTTTGACAGCGTCTAACAAGTCAGGGCAGGGTGTGGCTGACGACAGCGGTAATTTGAAATCATGCATTCCGTGACGTCGCGCTGAATTTCACTGCACTCCTCCGGTACATTGAGGAGAAGCGCCAAGTTCAATCGTCGATTACGTCTCTAGTTTAAATGCTAGTGCAAGAAAACTTGCCTACAGCCTATGTAGCTTTGAATTCTTGAATATCGCGAAATTCTAAAAAAAAAAGTGTTGCCGTTGCCCTTTAACGCTCACAGTGAAATCTGCGGCAGCTCCCACACGTGTGCGCGAGGTGCGCAACTTGCCGACCTTTTCGCAAAGTATTCAATTGAGCCCCTAAACAACGGCAGCTTAACCTACCTCGGAAGTGTGACGACTGCCAGCTGCACTGATGTGACCATCGAAGTGCAGTTGCTCAAAACTTCTCTTGGTGCGCAGCCAAATGTGACCGAGTACAGTTAAATGATTTGGAATAAGAAAGGGCTGTGTGCGATGCGCCGGCGTGCCGAAAGAAAATCTTTGCGCACGAAAACCCTTTATGATCTTCGGGCTTGCCCACGGGCACAAAGACACATTAGGAGCTACCTACGCAAACTTAGTCGACAGCTTTGATAATACATATCTGGTGAAAAATGACAGCTTTTGTTTCAGGAAAATAAATTACATATTACCACGTTTACGAACAAATTATGGATTACAAAGTATGAAATACCTTATTCCCAACGCTTTAAACGAGAACGCGGTGTTAGCTGAAGCTATCAATTATCCTTCTATTAATACATTGAAAAGATTTTTGCGCGAAATTTTCATTGTGTGGTTGTAGTTGGGTTCACGGTTTTTGTGAATTTCTATAATGTGTACTTTCTTTTCGAGTGACTGCTTTTGAGTGGAATGGACTGTATTTGATTTATGTTTATCATACTTATTTGTTGTACATTATTGATTATAAGTGTCTCTCCTGATGGATTCTGTATTTTTCTGATGGTTTCTGCACAAGGTTTTGCTAAAACAGTTTTTATTTTGTTCGAATGTTGGCACGAGTGTTGTGCACAATTTCAAATATCATGCTAAATTGTTTTCGCTCAAAGTGCTTTGTTCGTTTTTCTTCGTTAGTTTATGATTTGTTTATTCGGAGTGCATCGCTACCAACTTTGTTGTGGGGTCAGGGGACCCAGCCAGGTACAGGTATTGTACCTTTTGTCCCCGGCCCTTAGTTTTCTGTACTGAGAACTAAAATGTTAATAAACTCAAAGGTTGCGAGACTTCTGCTCAACATTGAATGTACAAAAACCGGCTGCCAGAATTTGGTGAACTATTCGAGGTAGGCGCACGCCTCCTCACCAAATTCAACCCTTTGCCGCACTATCTCTGCATGAACGCAAATTTCTAAAAGAAACTTCGGAGGAATACTGCGAGCTTCTATCAGCGGGCTCACAGCCTTCGATACCAAACATAAATTGTCAATCGTACCTCTCACAGACAGCCGTATACCTGCGATGGACCAACTGTTCACCATAACAGAACTAAACACGGCTATCGCTGAGCCAAACAAAAGAACATCTCCAGGCAATGATAAGGTGAGCTATGGAGCTCTTGCAAAGCTACCTCAACACTGCTGCCTTCGCCTACAAGAATATAACAACTCTTCCTGGTTTACTCGTATGGTACCTGGGGAATGGAAGCTGGCTAAAGTTATTCCCATCTTGAAACCCGCAAAGCAGAAAACTAATTCATCTTTCCGGCTCACTGCCCTATTGAGTTGTGTAGGTAGACTTGTGGAGAGTATGATCCATAAGCGCATAACGCGGTTTCTCGAAAGCCGCGATGAGTAGCCCCAAGAAATGAACAAGTTTCGTCCGCAGAGATGTGCAATTGACAATGCCATTGCCTTTTCGTCACATCACTTGAAGAAAACCTGCATGCAGAGCGAATCCCGATCGCTGTTTTTCTCGACATCAAGGCTGCTTTTGATGCTGTTTTCCGCCATGCCCTTCTCGCAGCCTTGGACAGTCTTGGACTTGGAGGCAAGCTTATAAGTGGATCGAAAACTATTTAAAAGAGCGACAAATTTTTGTCTGGAGTGAACCCAGATCACTCCACGTCACGCAGCGACGTATTCGGAAAGCATTACTAAACACTTCAACGTAATTGGCTCCTCGAGGACTGCCTCTTTCCCCGGAAAAAAGTGCAGCCATGGCATTCACCGCCAAAAAAATGACCAGATATCCGCTCCTCCTTGGTGGCAAGCTGCTACCCTACGTTAGGACCCTGCGATTAGTCGGCATTGTCATCGACTGAAACTACTCTTGGACAACTCATGTTGAAAAACATCGTGAAAAAAATCGCAGCAGCATCTCAAATCTTCAAATGTATGGCAGGAAAACGTGGAGGCTGCAATTTTCGCTCTAAGATTCTCCTTCATATATAGGGCATATGTTGATGGCCTTTTCCGATATAGTTTACCGATTTTGCAGAAAATGTCTCCGACAAATAAGAGGACACTGGAGGGAGCGCGAAACACCTGCCAGCGGATCTGTCTCGGCCTCCCGAACAGCTGCTCCACCTCGGGAACAGTTGCTGTAGCAGGATGTCTACCGATCGAAGTCATCAAGGCACAAATAACAATTCTAACCCATCTACGTCATGTACTGCAAGGGAATAGACATTTCCCGCACCGATTCCGTATAACCCACAGCAATTCCGGCTTTGGTCAAGCTGTGCAGCTACTGCTTCTCCCTGATATCAGTCAGCCCCGTAAACTACTGGCTCCAACCTTTCCTCCTTGGACTCTCTCACCTCTCGCAATGAAAGAGTTCATACAGGGTGTCACTATGAAGAACGGCACGCCGCAGGCTGCGCTGCTACAAGCTACTCTGAACTACTTAGCTGACTAGTATTCGCGAGACATACACATCTTAGCTGATGGCTCAAGACTCCTCATCATGCAGCCTTCATGTGCCCTCATCAGGCTAACTGCTTTCATGGTGATTACAGCGTAGGACGTCCTCCACCACAGCAGAGATATACGGAATAAAAGAAGCTGTCCCCTATATCCTTTGCCATAACCAAGGACGCTGCATAACTTTCAGTGACTTGCAAGGAGTGCTACAAACTTCGTCCATCCAACTGCAAACAAATCACTAGCCAATTTCGCATGACATTGAATACCTGCATCTCTTGGCTGTTGCTGAAGGCCACAGTGTAATTTTTCAATGGATTCCAGCTCAGTGCACCATCCTGGCAACGAGAGAGCCGACGAAACGGCCCGCAAAGCTCTAAGCATCGTAAATATAAGCGCATCTTCATCACAAAATCACACGCGTTCCAACTAACCAGACGATATACCCAGTGTAGCGAACCACGACGGCCGCGCCTGATCAGCCTAGGCCGATCGCTGACGGAGCGCCGACGACGACGAAGCGTTGATGGAAGAAGTGCCGCCGCGCTGCACGAGATCGGTTGGGTTGGACTGGCCGTCTTCGCCATCTTTTGACTTCGCCGCCAATACTTAGACACTATGACCCCACAGCACCTACCGAGGTCCATACGGATGCCAGTGGCGTTGGCCTCGGAGCTGTCTTGGCCAAGCGAAAAGATGGTTTTGAAGAATACGTCGTTGCGTATGCGAGTAGTGCGCTTACCAAAGCTGGATCTAACTATTCCGTTACGGAGAAGGAATGCTTAGCTATTGTATGGGCGCTAGCGAAATTCCGGCCCTATCTATACGGCCGCCGGTTTGACGTCACGGACCACCATGCGCTCTGCTGGTTATCGTCGCTTAAAGACCCATCCGGTCGCCTCGCTCGGTGGGCTCTTCGCCTTCAAGAGTTTGACATCGCGTCATTTACCGTTCCGGCCGTAAGCACATGGACGCTGATGCTTTGTCTCGGTCTCCCCTTCCCAGCGACGCTGCCTGCTCCTCGGCGACCGATCCCGTACTCTCGTCTCTTACCATCAGTGATATGCCTGCTGAGCAGCGAAAAGACCCGTGGCTTGCGCCCCTCATAGACGCCGTGTCTTCATCACAAAACGTTGCGCCTTCTAGAACTTTACGGCGTCAAGCTCCGCACTTTGCCCTCCGAGACGGCCAGTCCAACCTAACCGATCTCGTGCAGCGAGGCGGCACTTCTTCTTATATGCGAAGCATACTACTTTAGCTACCACTTCAGCCCTTCACCGTGGTTATGCGCCTCCAAATCACGTGATACATGACGTCACACCACGTGACACGATGACGTCACGACAGTAGAGAAACGGGGGCCCACCTCGCGCCGTCGCTGTGGTTGTGCGCCTCCAAATCACGTGATACATGACGTCACACCACGTGACACGATTATGTCACACCCCGTGACACGATGACGTCACGGCAGCGGAGAAACGGGGGCCCACCTCGCGCCGTCGCTGTGGTTGTGCGCCTCCAAATCACGTGATACATGACGTCACACCACGTGACACGATGACGCCACGACAGTGGAGAAACGGGGGCTCACCTCGCGCCGTCGCTGTGGTTGTGCGCCTCCGAATCACGTGATACATGACGTCACACCACGTGACACGATGACGTCACGACAGTGGAGAAACGGGGGCCCACCTCGCGCCGTCGCTGTGGTTGTGCGCCTCCGAATCACGTGATACATGACGTCACACCACGTGACACGATGACGCCACGACAGTGGAGAAACGGGGGCTCACCTCGCGCCGTCGCTGTGGTTGTGCGCCTCCGAATCACGTGATACATGACGTCACACCACGTGACACGATGACGCCACGACAGTGGAGAAACGGGGGCTCACCTCGCGCCGTCGCTGTGGTTGTGCGCCTCCAAATCACGTGATACATGACGACACACCACGTGACACGATGACGTCACGGCAGCGGAGAAACGGGGGCCCACCTCGCGCCATCGCTGTGGTTGTGCGCCTCCAAATCACGTGATACATGACGTCACACCACGTGACACGATGACGCCACGACAGTGGAGAAACGGGGGCTCACCTCGAGCCGTCGCTGTGGTTGTGCGCCTCCGAATCACGTGATACATGACGTCACACCACGTGACACGATGACTTCACGGCAGTGGAGAAACGGGGGCCCACCTCGCGCCGTCGCTGTGGTTGTGCGCCTCCAAATTACGCGACACGATGATGCTTCGCATTCTCCAGGCTTAACCAAGTTAAGCCTCAGCCAATTTTTTCTTCTTCACCTCTTTATAATGGCACTTCTTCCATCAACGCTTCGTCGTCGTCGGTTCTCCGTCAGCGATCGGCCTAGGCGGATCAGGCGCGGCCGTCGTGGTTCGCTACACCAGGATGAAAAGAACCGCCTCTGGAACTTGTCAAATCATCATTACGCCTTTCTCCATTCCATCGGCCCAAAGCCGATATCCACTAGGGCTTCCGCGTCATGTCGAAACAATTTATCATCGCCTTCGTCTTAATGCTGCATTTACGAACAGTGTACGATACAGTTTCAAGCAAGCAGACAGTCTGTATTGTGACAACTGCGGCTCAATTGAGGCTGCAATTCATATTCTTTTCGCATGTCCAGCGACGTCAAGCAACGTGCGCACTATGAACAATGCATAGAGTCCGTCAACCAAATGGCAATCACAGTGGACTCTATATGAGGTCCCTTCGGCTGCTGCAGGCTGCAGCAACGTGCAATGATAGTCTTATTTGCCTATTTAGGCGCTATTGGTGTTTTAGACAGACTAACTCTAATTTGCCCGAACAGTTGATCACCCCCCTGTACATGCACCGAGCTTGACTTCGGTCTCATCCAAAGAAGCCATGATGCAGACAACTATTGCGTTGCAAACCTCTTCAATGACCCCACTCTTTTCTAACACCCTTCTTCCATCTTTGCTGCACTATGCCCTCCCGAACGCAGAATGGCGTGTCGGTGAATATTCACTCCGGCTAAAATCTCTGTTTTGTCCTTAGAGATCACTCTCTCCCTCTTTCTCTCTCTTTCTCTCACTACTAGCGAACTAATATCGACGTGCCGACTACAAAGCAAAGCAAAACCGTGAGCCAACCATACTTAACAAATGCTCGACCTCGCACGTCTAGTTGGTTTAACTACGCTAAAACCCTTCCAATTTTTTTTCTGTTATTGCCTAGCTGTATGTGTCGCCCTATTGCATTATTTAATGAGCGGTTTCAATTAATTGAAGATGTGGTGTCATCTAAATACACCCATTTCTATTTCTTTTCCTTCGGCCAGCTGTGTATTCAATATGATGTGTAATTTATTTTCTCCTGTCATTTCGCCGTGCTGCCCTGTCTTGCAAAAACGATTTAATGATTCTCGAACACGCATTAACTTTGGGATTGTAATTATGCGCAAATAAATAAATAAAGATTTCAAACAACAGGGTCATGGTCCGTATAACGCATTCTGACGAAGCGTCATCATGAAACTGTTAAGCTGCCAGTCGCTAGAATATCAATAAGCCTTTCTTAACGCTGGGAAGTCCCTCTGCATTGAAATCGATGGCGTTCTGGTTGCTCTTTAAACAAAATTTACCCCCTCCCGCCCGAGTATATTCACTGATTCCTAACTGTTCCGGATTTCGTTGGTAAAAGGCTATATTTAAGAAGGCAACGGTCACTCTATCAAAGGTGGCGACTCACATCACTGCACAGGGAGTAACTGTAACACCACGTACTAGAAATCGTGTCGTTCGCCACTTTGTTGGCGAGCAGTATGTTTCGCATGCGGCGTACAGGGTCGGTCACACTTAGAGGGAACACGGCTCCACATGGCCACGCACCTGCGGAGTTGCATTGAATATAACCCGTTGCTGACTCAGTGCAGAGTGCTGCATGAGAAGAGGAACCTCGACTTGGTGCTTCGTGTCATCTGCCCCTTTGCACGGGTTTGCCACCGGCTTGGTCGCAATAGTACTGCGTGTGTGGGCAGCCACGCGGAGCCGTGTTCTCTCACCCTAACCGTTAACCTTAACCCAACCCTAACCCTTAAACTAACCCTAACCTTACCCTACCCCTTAACCTAACCGTTAACCTTGCCCTAACCCTTTACCTTAGTACCATCTTATAGATACATTGCTCTCTTGTGTTGCAAACCACGTCGAAAGCAAATTTAGATTCCATACCATGAATACAAAAAGAGCAATACGCACTATCGGTAACTTGGAGCTGTCCGATAATTGTGCGCTCTGATATAAATCGTATGAAATACTCCAAATGCCCAAGTACTGCAAATACAGACTAAGCCTGGAAGTTTATAGCCAATACCGGTTGGATATATCTACTTTGAAACAAAATGCCAGGAAAAAAGAAGTGTATACGATTTAAGGAAGAACATCATCTAACTACGAAACGCGACACAGTTATGTTTAATTATAAACTTTTGGCGGGTCAAAATTCTCGGGTGGCCGATGTACGAGACCTTGATGTTGTTGATTCAAGGCTAGATTTTAGATTGCATGTAAATTGCAGGGTGTTACGCGCATTGAGGCATATTGGTGGTGTCTCCAGACAAGGTAAACAACTTTAAGTGTGATTGACCGTGCACATGTGGCAAAGAGGACGCCCCCAACTGACCTGGCCGAAGGGCGGCTGAGGCGCGGACACAGGCTGCGCGTGGTGCATCCGCGGCGGCTCCTTGAGGCCCGGCGAGGCGCTGACCGGGGGCCGCAGAGCCCCCGGTGGGGCCAGGCCCATGGGGCGCGCCAGCTGGGGCACTCCGTGCGCGCCGCCCGGCGGCGGCGGCTGCTGCTGCAGGTGGGGGGCCCCCGAAGGAGGAGGGGGAGGGTGGTGGCCCGGGGGCGGAGGACCCAGAGAGGGCACCAGCGGCGTCTGGAACATGGCTGCAAAAAGAGGGGGAGAGAGAACACGGCGTCTCAGTGACGACACATTCGACGCAATGCTGCCGGCATGCCTCTCGACCCACAGTCAAAAACCCGGAAGGCCCGAATTCCATAAGTTGTTGCTACACGTAACAAGTGAAGGCGGGCTAGTTGCTGGTTGACAGTGGAGTTCGTATTGCAACCGCGCAAAACGACCAGGGACGAAGAGAAGAAAGCACAGGACAAGACGCGTCTTGTCCTGTGCTTTCCCCTCTTCGTCCCTTTTGCGCGGTTGCAATATGCACTCCACTGTTGCTACAATGCTAGCAGACGGTTCGAAGACGCCGTCGTCTACGCCAGACCCAAGTCACGTCTAGCAACGGTTTCTTGAGACCCGCCCCAGATGGAGGCTATAGCACTCGCAGTGGGCGCTAAGCACGGGGCTGCGCCGGGAGTCACATTCCGACGAGCGCCACGGTTGCGCGCCAGAGGTTGTCACACCTTTCCACGGTACCCTTTCTGTTCACGGCCAAATCATGTGCGGGCGCATAGATGTCGTGATACGCGAAGGTCCGCCTTTTCACCAGCATGGGGGAGAATCGCGCAGGCTGATTTATGCTGTGGCTTCAGTACATCACTGTTTCAACCAATAAGACATTCCAAGATCTAATTCCGAACTTATTTTGCCACAAGTATAGTTACAGTTTCCCTCGCAAATCCGTCGCGGTCCCTTAGTGGGCATGTCGATCGGCTGTTGAGCCCAAGGTGGGGGATCGAATCCCATCCGCGGCAGCCTCACTTCGATGGAGGTGAATGCAAAAACTCCATGTTGCTGATGTCAGAGCTCGTTTAAGAAGCCCAGGTGGGAGAGATTAATGCAGAATCCCCCCCCCCCCCCCCCCTACGGCGTTCGTCACAGCCCATCTGAGTCTTCGGGATGTTAAACCCCACGTAACGCAGCGTAGCAGCATCGTCATCAGCCCGACTGCCACCGTTGCAGGACAAAGGCAACATCCGGTCGGATCTCTCCAATTCACCACGTCATGCGTCAGCTGAAGACACCTCTCCACCACTCATGACGTAACAGTCATAACCGCTTGCCGTGCATGTGCACCACACTTGGAGCTCCATGGAGCTATAGGTGCACCTATACGCTGTCACGCCGTCTGTTGTACAGCACAAGCGTTGAACGCTTTCCACCGCCTCCATTAAGTGTTTTCACGCCCAGCTTGGAAAAGTGGAGCCAGCTGGCAGATTGGGTATTAACAGCGAAGGTACGACGGATGAGTCTAAGTTGAAGAGGGGACAAGCTCAGTCCTGCCTCTGCCTGGCACTCGTCCGTCGTTTCTGCTGCGGTAGTTTTCGTCCAAAATACCCGGTTCCAAGACCAGGATTCATTAAAAATGAGGATCCCAGTTAGGGTACGCTATTTAAAATGCAAATTTCTTCCTTTCGGTGAGGGAAAGTTGTCGTTTAGTTAGTGGATCCTAATCTTTGGATTTTATCGCCATAGTAGGATACAACTTAAGTCTGCAGTGAAGCTCCGCCCACATTCAGCCTCATCGAACAGAATTCCTCCACGACGAAAATGTAGTCAGCTGCTTAAACGTATCTTGTTACCCAAACAAGAAGCTTATCACAAGAAAAAAAAATTATGACCTCTAGAATTTTGATACGTGGATTAATTCATATAGACAAACAATAAAAAGATTCATTTCGCTTACTGTTCCGATTGGCCAGCGGAGGAATACAGGACGCTGCTGATCCTACTCTTTCACGATTCTTATGTCAAGTCCTGGGCGCTGCAGTTAAACGCGCCTTCGCTGGCAGCAGTCGCCTGCGGTCTGCCCCTACGTGTCTGCCGTTACAGGCCGGTTTTCCGCTCTGCCTCGGTGGCATTTTTTTTCCCAAGTATTGCGTCGCGGGGCCCGGTCTCGGACAAGCAGGTTGCAACTCGGGTGCAGCGCATCTGGCAACCCGGGCGCCTCCGGTGACGAGCGGGGCGTGGCGCGCGTCCGCCGCATTTAGCGGCTCGCGCCTAATGAGGTCAGCCGCCTCGAGCGATTCGTGACCGCAGCAGAAGGCGACCCCGGTGTGGCGCAACGCATCCGATCGGTCGACGGCTGCCGCGTTGGCCAAATGCCGCGGGAAGCGAGGATGCTTCGCACTGCCGTCGCAGCGCCACAACGTGCGACTGACGCCGGTGGTGGTGAATGCACTGCTGTCTGCTTGTTCTCAGTCTTCTGTTATTCAGTGCGCTGACGCCACTGTGTTCCGATCCCTCACTGTGACGCGTTTCAATGGCGTCATGTGTGACGCAACTGCGTGCAGACGAATCAGCTTGACGCGGCGTTAAACGCCGGCGCCTCCGAACCCTTATAAAATGGTCTATAGACTCTCTATAGACTTCCGATAGACTGTATTGCCTTCCTGCAAATATTTGCTTTTGTCTGTTGATAGTCTATAGACTGTCCATGAAAAAGTATACTAAAAGTATATGACATACCATAAATGCATTGAATGTCTATAGGGTTTGTATTGCCTATAGTCTAGTATTTATGATCTGCCAATTTAGAAAGTCTGTAGACTTTACAGACAAAAGTGTGTGGACAGTCTATAAGACTAAAGAAATTTTGTAAGAGAACCGGGAAACCTGCCCGTAACTGCTCTCGTCGTAAAACAAGCCCTCGGATAAGCTGCACATATGACACCAAGGCTGACAAAACGAGTGCTCGCGGGTGCTTTAGGGAAGGTTATGACTAATTTTTAAAACTAGGCTTTTAGCCGCAAACAGAAGCTCTTTGACGAATAGTAATACCAGTTTTGGAGGACCTAAAAAAACTGGCGCATCATCAGTAAAGTGATCAGTTAAGTGATTAACTAAAATCTAATAATTACCACTAGGAACCTGACTGCAATTAGAGATATGTAGCCGGCCGCTAGTAATAACCCCATCAGTTTTTAGAACTTCGAAAACGCGATTACACGCGGCGCTGTGGGTGGACAAAATTTGGCTATTTCGAATAGTTACGTGCACTGGAGGAGTTGATTTGCCTACACGCTCTCTTAAAGCGCGTGTATTAAGGCGGAAGCCTTTAATGTCTCATCGTTGTAAGCAGCAGTTGTCGACAGAAAATGTCACGCTTTTCAATTGGTGGAAACGGTCGTGACGTCACAGTGCGCTAATTTCAAACGGGGCCAATTGTACTTTGGCTAGTAACCATGCAACCAATTGAAAGGATCGTATAGTGATGCTCCAAGTAAGTGGGACTGAGCTTAGTTAATTGCTTAATTACCCAATTAGCCTAATTAGCTTGACTAGTCAGGCCATATAAATAAATAAAACCGATTAAGAAATTGGTCGAGCTCAGGAATCGAACCCCGGTCTTCGGCGTGAGAGACGAGCATGCTACCCACTCCGCCATGCCAGCTCGATGGTTTGGAATGAACAAAGGCGCGTCTAGTGAATACGGTGTCTTCACTCACTCTCATCCTCCTCCATTCCCTTCCCGCGAGGTTTAGGTGTCCACCGACAAATGAGAGACAGATACATTTCCTTTCCTCAAAAACCAATTCACTGACGACCGAGGCGTAGAACCGAATGGGCGATGGCGTTCTATGGACTCCTTGGCAGCGTTGCAAGACGCTGTCGCGTTCCACTCTTAGGGGCATCAGTGACCACACTTTAGGTCAACAAAGTGCCCCCCTGAATTTTGTGAGACAGTTACTGCGTAATTTCCTTTCCTCAAATACAATTTTCATTTTCTTCATTACGGCTCCTCTTTATCTATCTTCTTTCACTCCCACTTCCTCCCTTCCTCTACGGTGCAGTTCAGGTGTCCACCGAGATGACAGAGAATTACTGCGCCATTTCCTTTCCTCAAAAAGCGTTGCGTTCAAAGGGCAAGGCATCGCGCTGAACGGGTGGTGTTCCGTGGCCTCCCTGGCAGCGCTACAACGCGCTGTTGCGTTCCACTCCTAAAGGCGAAGCTTAAGCGTAATTAATTAGCAGTTAATTAGTATTCAGGCATTAATCAGTAATTAACCATTAATTAGTGATTTGTCATCACTTAGTAATTAGTACTCAATTATATGTGACGCCACCGGTGCCACAGAAACAGCGAAGGTGGTGCGGAAAACGCTTCCGCCTCTACCCACTTTAGACAGTCAAAGTGCCCCCTGAATTTTTTGTCACAATGTAGCCAAATTTTGTCCAGCCACAGCGCCCCGTGTAATCGCGCTTTCAAAGTTTTAAAGGCTGACGTGGTTATTACTAGCGGCCGGCTACAGATATCTAATTGCAACCAGGTTCCTAGTGGTAATAGTTAAAAAGTTAACTATTAGAATTTAGCTAGTCACTTTACTAATTAACATGAATCGCCTGTTTTTGACGTTCGCCAACACTGTCATTACTATGCGCCAAAGAGGTTCTCTTCAACTAAAGAAAGCTGATTTTTAAAACTCAGTAATCACCTTCCGTAAAACACCTGGCGTAATACTATCCATTGGCTTGCCTGCAGTTCCATCGCTCAGCCATTTTTTTTAGCAAGCATGAAACAAGACTGCCTATTGCGTCGTTGTTTGGCAAGGGATAACCAATAAGCCAGTTTTGCTGCGTCTCTAACCTTGCACAGCCCTTTCGTCTCAACTGACTTCTTTTCCGTTGTTTTCATACTTTTCCTATCCCGGTCATCCCTGTCCTCCCTCATTGGCTGAGCAAATGTCTCACCTAAGTCCTTTGTGTCATGCGTATCCTTGCATTGACGTCCCAAGGAAGCAGCTTTAATAAAAATTAAATTACATTTTCGGTAATCCCTAATGAAGTGTGTTGCGTTTCTACTTTAAGAATTTAGTAACCTAATTGAATTGGTTCGGCATTTCGCAGCACATGTAGTAAATATTCCTTTATGTTATTTTACTTAAAAAGCACCATTGCCGATTGTGCCGCGAAAGAGGGGCGAAATTTTCGACGGCCATTTTGAAGTTCAGTGCTTCGTATAGGTAAAATAAATTACGAAAGCCTAAATTCTCGTGGGAGCTGTCACTAGTGCGGTTCGTTCCATACCTCCCGTTCGGAGTGGGTACACGAGCGGTTTCCTCTATCTACCGGGTGTTTCACCTACGACGTTTAAAAGCAGGCTTCTGATTCAGAAGAACGGTTTGTTCGACCTAGCATTGCCAGCGGTGAAGCGCACCAGAATTTATTAGACAGCAATTTAAGCTCCTGGCAGCATCTTTTCCTTCCTTTTTTGTATTTTTGAAGTAATAAGCCTCTCCTACTACTTCGAGATGCTTGCAGGCAAAGTAACCGCTTCAGTGACGTAACACGTCGAAATAGTCAAATACTTGTAGATGGACCGCTTGGCTCCAGAGAGGGTGAAGCGCCGGGTAGAGGTGTGATAACAGCGATGAAGAAATATGCAATATTTCAGTGCGCTAAATTAGTTGATACCTACAAGAATGCAGTGAGCAGGGCAACTACGGCTTCAACCCAGAAAGCGGAATTAGCATCCACATTAGTCTGGAACACGAATCACAGCCAAAAGTAACAGAGTACCATTAATATATGAGGAATACGAAAGACTGTATGCGATGCCCAGGCATGCCGAGAGGAAATCGTTGCGCACGAAAACCCGTAAGGACCTTCGGGCCTGCCGACGAGCATTAGGCGCTACCTAGACAAACTTAGTCGACAAAGGTGGCGAGACTTCAGTTCACCACCAATTGGATGTACGAAAACCGGCTGCCAGAATTTGTCGAACTATTCGAAACACGCACACGCCTCTGCACCAGATTCACCCCTTTGCCGCACTACCTCTCCATGAACGAAAATATCTAAAAGGAATTTCGGAAGAATACTGCAGGAGGGTTCACAACCTTCGATACTAAACTTAAATTGTCAATCGAGTCTCCCGCAGGCGGCCGTATACCTGCGATGGACCAACCATTCGCAATAATAGAACTAAACACGGGGCTGTCGCCGAGTAAATCAAGAGAACGTCTCCAGGCAATGATAAGGTGAGCTATGGAGCTCTTGCAAACTACCTCAAAACTGCTGCCTTCGCCTACAAGAATATTATAACTCTTCCTGGTTTACTCGTAAGGTACCTGCGGAATGGAAGCTGGCTAAAGGTATTCCCACCTTGAAACCCGCAAAGCAGAAAACTAATTCATCTTTCCGGCTCACTGCCCTATTGAGTTGTGTAGGTAAACTTGTGGAGAGTATGATCCATTAGCACATAACATGGTTTCTCGAAAGGCGCAATAAGTACCCCTAAATGTTTGGGTTTCGTCCGCAGAGATGTGCAACTGACAATGTCATTGCCTTTTCGCCACGTCACTTGAAGAAACCGTCCATGATGAGCGCATCCCGATAGGTGTTTTTCTCGACATAGAGGTTGCTTTTGATTATTTTTTCCACCACGCCATTCCCGCTGCCTTAGGCAGTCTTGGACTTGGAGGCAAGCTGTACAAATGGATAGAAAATATTTAAAAGAGCGAGAAATTTTTATGAGTACCCCAACACTCTCTCACGCAGTAGAGAAGAACGTACCATAGGGTGCTGTGCTCAGCTCCCTGCTGTTCAATATTACCCCGATACAAATACCACAAAACCTACCGCAGGGAGTACACAATACGCTTTATTCGGATGATATCTTCAGCTGGAGCGAATCTAAATCGCACCACGTCACGCAGCAACGTCTTCAGAAAGCATTACTAAACATCAACATGTAATGGGCTCCCCCACGACTTCATCTTTCCCCAGCAAAAAGTGTTGCCATGTCATTCACAAGGAACAAAGTGACCAAATATCCGCTCCTCCTTAGTGGGAAGCTGGTATATTGCCACGTATCATTGTAGTGTTTGTTCGTTCACGCTCAAGGCTGCAGGAAAGGGTTGTTATCACTTTTGTTCGTGGCGCGAGAAGCGACCAGACTAATCTCGATTGATCGCAGCCATGAAGGGCTGCATCTAGGTTTTTCTAGATTACTGTAGATGATCTTGTCCTGTTATCTGGAAGTTTCCTTGCCGCCTTTAAATTGAGCGATGCCGCGAGCGGCGGACATTCGTAGTTCGACGACCGACGAGCACGTTTGTTGATTACGCCGCCGCCGAGTGATTCAGTTCTTTTGTGGGCGCAAGTCATCCCAAATAAAGAGCTTCGTTTCCAAGACTGGTTGGTGTCTTCCTGACCGCTGGACTGCCGTCACTACAACGTGACATCTGGTGGAGGTGCTGGGTAGCCTCCCATGTTCCGGACACCCCCTACAAGTCGAGACGCCAGCCCTTTGAGTCATCTACCGCAGGACCTGAGTCCAGTCCACCGCGCAAGCCGACGCCTGCAAGGGGACGCACCTGAGTTCGGGACCCTGCCGGACCCTACCCGGAAGCGAAAGCAAGTACCAACGTCCATCATGACCTTGCCCCAGACGACCACTCCAATCATTCTGCAGCAGCCCCGGGTGCCACCAACCTTCGACGCTTCGCCTGGCGCCGACCCCGAGGAATGGCTGGAGCAGTTCGACCGTGTGGCTGTCTTCAACAACTGGGACGACGCCATGAAATTTAGGTACGTCTTCTTCGCCCTGGAGGGACCAGCAAGAGTCTGGTTCGAGAATGAGGAAGCCAGCCTTGCCAACTGGGAAACCTTCAAGGAACAGCTTCTGAAGACCTTCACAAACGTCGTGCGAAAGGAGAGAGCCCAGCAGCTGCTACAGTCTCGCGTACAACACCCAAACGAGACCGTTGCAGTGTATACTGAGGAGATGAAGCGTCTCTTCCGGCGTGCCGACATGAACATGAAGGAAGAAGAGAAGGTGAAGTTGCTTATGCGAGGAGTTAAAGAGCAACTATTTGCCGGCCTCGTTCGCAACCCACCGAAAACCGTCGCTGAATTCGTAGAAGAGGCATCCACAATGGAGAAAACTCTCGACGCCCGAGCCCGCCAGTATGACCGCCAGCAGCGCTTTTTGTCAGCAAGCTGCATGGACACCGCTAACAATGATAACCTGCGGGAGGTTATACGTGAAGTTGTGCGAGAGGAGCTCCGACGGTTGCTGCCAACGGGAACGCAGCCGCAACTTTCATCGCTCACTGACGTCATCCGGGACGAGGTTCAACAGGCCTTGGGTGTGACGCCGACACCCACGCAGCCTCTGCAGCCCCCAGCCGTGACTTACGCCGCAGCTGTGCGCCGTCCTGCACCTCGACGACGGGACCCAAGCCCCTATCGCCCTCAGCCAGCTGCGTTGGACCGCCGCCCACTCGCCCCAACCCGCCCGTCCTACGAGCGACGCGCGCAGCCGAGGAAATGCGACGAGTGGAGAACTCCCGACCAGCGCCGCCCACTATGCTTCCACTGTGGCGAAGCCGGTCACGTCCTCCGGCACTGCCCATACAGAAGACTGGGCATCCGAGGGTTCTCTTACGACGCTCCACGACCCCGACCCGGCCAGCGACCAGCCGAAATCGAGGAGTTTTTACGTCGGGAAGAATACTCATCACCGAGCCGCCTATCACGTTCCCCGTCGCCATCGTCCCCGCGCTTTGTATCCCCTAGCCGAGGTTACGCCGTGCGTGGACGCTCCCCCAGCCCCCGAAGGTTAAACTAAATAAAGCAGCCTCTGGAGGTGAGGTTGCTTCTAAGCGCAATGACAAAGATCCTCCATCGACGAGTACTCAAGACCATGCCTCAACTACGACGACAACACCGACGACGACAACACCGACGACGACAACACCGACGACGACAACACCGACGACGACAACACCGACGACGACAACACCGACGACGACGACACCGACGACGACGACACCGACGACGACGCGGCCAGACTTGAAGCTTTTACCGCTGCCCAGTGAAGTAACGTCGCAGTACGCCCACCGCAGCCTCACTACTCGACGAAGCCGAGATCGGACACCGAAGACAACGTACAATACCAGAACGCGAACAAGTGACCTTGAAGTTACGGTCGACGGTCACGCGGTTACTGCCTTGGTGGACACGGGAGCTGACTACTCTGTCATGAGTGGCCCACTCGCTGTCCGACTCAGGAAGGTGACAACAACCTGGGATGGCCCGCTGATCCGCACCGCAGGTGGCAACCTGATTACGCCGTCAGGACGCTGCACCGCGAGAGTTACTGTAAATGGGAGAACTTATGCGACAACCTTCCTGATCCTACAGCAATGCTCGAGAGACGTGATTTTGGGAATGGACTTCCTGAACGAACATCAGGCGATCATCGACCTTCGATCAAAGTCGATCAAGCTTTCCACGGAAAAAGCCATACCTGTTGCGACGAGCGCGACTCATCACGTTGCCTTAAACGTCCTCGACGAAGCATTGAGCGTGCCGCCCCGATCGAGTGTCCTCGCCTGCGTAGGTACTGGAGACATCGAAAATGCCGAAGGTGTTATCGAGGGGAACACCCAGTTACTCCTGGATCGAGGATTGGGCGTCGCGAGGGGAGTCGCCGAAATCCGAAATGGCCGAGCCCAGGTATTACTAACCAACTTCACCGAAGAATACCGGCATCTAAACAAAGGTACGACGATCGCTTTCCTCGACGAGCTGGCAGACATCAGAGACGTATTTGCCCTACCCGACCAACCTGCAGAACTATCTGAACAAGGCCATCAACCCACGTTCGACATCAACCCAGCATTACCCCGGAGCAGACAAGACCAAATACGCAGTCTTCTTCAAAGGTACACCGATTGCTTCTCATCAGCATCGAATGTGCGACGAACCCGGCTTGCCAAGCACCGCATTGTCACAGACGAACACGCACGACCACTGCGACAGAGCCCGTACCGCGTATCGCCGTTAGAACGCCAAACTATCCGGAAGCAAGTTGAGGAAATGCTTCGTGACGACGTCATCCAGCCATCGAGGAGCCCCTGGGCAGCACCGGTCGTTCTAGTAAAAAAGAAAGACGGCACCCTTCGCTTTTGCGTCGATTACCGCCGCCTGAACAACATTACGAAGAAGGATGTCTACCCCCTCCCCCGCATCGACGATACACTGGACCGGCTGTGCAACGCTAAGTACTTCTCATCGATGGACCTGAAGAGCGGCTACTGGCAAATTGAAGTCGACGAAAGAGATCGCGAGAAGACTGCGTTCATCACGCCAGACGGACTCTTCGAGTTCAAGGTGATGCCATTCGGCCTCTGCTCTGCCCCAGCGACGTTCCAGCGAGTAATGGATACGGTGCTCGCAGGCTTGAAATGGCAGATTTGCCTAGTCTACTTAGATGACGTTGTTGTCTTCTCCTCAAGCTTTGAAGACCACCTCAGAAGGCTTCGGATAGTGCTGGAAACGATCAAGTCTTCAGGCCTGACACTGAAACGAGAGAAGTGCCACTTCGCTTACGAGGAGCTGCTGTTCCTTGGTGACGTCGTAAGCAAGGATGGAGTTCGCCCAGACCCCAAGAAGACGGCTGCGATCGCAGAGTTTCCACAGCCTAATGACAAGAAGGCTATACGCAGATTCCTTGGATTATGCGCTTATTACCGGCGATTCGTCAAGAACTTTTCGCGCATCGCTGAACCTTTGACCCAACTTACCAAGGCTGACGTGCCTTTTAAATGGGAAAGGCCGCAAGAGGAAGCTTTCAACGAACTGAAGCGCCGCTTACAGTCCCCTCCTGTGCTCGGGCACTTTGATGAAAACGCCGAAACCGAAGTTCATACCGATGCAAGCAGTGTGGGCTTAGGAGCGGTCCTCGTTCAGAAAAATGGTAGACAGGAGAAGGTTATCGCGTACGCTAGCCGTTCACTGTCGAAAGCCGAGGCCAACTACTCGACCACCGAGAAAGAATGTCTCGCCATTATTTGGGCCACGTCGAAATTTCGCCCCTACCTGTACGGACGACCATTCAAGGTTGTGAGCGATCACCATGCTCTGTGCTGGCTAGCCAATTTGAAAGATCCCTCCGGCCGCCTTGCTCGTTGGAGCCTGCGCCTTCAAGAATTCGACATAACTGTAGTCTACAAATCTGGCCGCAAGCATTCCGACGCAGACTGCTTGTCGCGAGCCCCCGTCGACGCAGCACCGGAAGAGGAAGACGACGACGCTTTCTTAGGACCGGTAAGCGCCAGCAGTTTCGCGCAGCAGCAGCGCTCGGATCCTGAGTTGCAAAGCCTTGTTGATTATCTGCAAGGCAAGACCGCATCGCCTCCCCGAGGGTTCAAGCGCCAACTGTCGTCCTTCGTCCTTCACAATAATGTCCTTCTGAAGAAGAACTTCGCGCCCAACAGGACAGTGCATCTTCTTGTCGTGCCCAAAAATCTCAGGCAAGAAATTATGCAGGCATGTCATGATGAGCCGACTGCAGGGCATCTAGGGATTGCTCGCACGTTGCACCGCATCCAGGAGAAGTACTATTGGCCGCGGCTAGCTACCGACGTTTCGCATTACGTGAAAACGTGCCGTGAGTGTCAACGACGCAAAACGCCTCCGACTAGACCAGCCGGACTCCTGAACCCCATACCACCGCCAACTAAGCCCTTTCAGCAAATCGGGATGGACCTACTCGGCCCCTTTCCTACTTCATCATCAGGTAACAAGTGGATCATCGTGGCCACCGACTACATGACCCGCTACGCCGAAGCAAAAGCGTTGCCTAGTGGTACCGCAACAGAAGTTGCAAAATTTTTTGTCGAACAAATTCTCCTCCGACACGGCGCACCCGAAGTACTCATCACAGACAGAGGAACAGCATTTACAGCGGAACTGACGCAAGCCATTTTAAAGTACAGCCAGACAAGTCATCGGAGGACAACTGCCTATCATCCGCAAACCAACGGACTCACAGAGCGTCTGAACAAGACCATCGCAGACATGCTCTCCATGTTCATCGACGCCGAACACAAGACGTGGGACTCTATTCTGCCCTACGTGATCTTCGCCTATAATACTGCCACCCAGGAGACAACCAGGTTTACTCCATTCCAGCTGGTATACGGCAGGAAGCCCATAACAACACTCGACGCAATGCTCCCGCACGTTTCCGACGAAGACAACCTCGACGTCGCCGCCTACCTTCATCGCGCCGAGGAAGCCCGAAGACTTGCACGGCTTCGCATTCAAGACCAGCAGCACACCGACGCCCGACGCTACAATCTGCGCCGACGAGACAGGCATTACAAGCCAGGTGATCGGGTTTGGATATGGACGCCAGTTCGCCGCCGCGGATTGAGCGAAAAGTTGCTGCGACGCTACTTTGGCCCGTACAGGGTTCTCCGTCGCATCGGTGACCTCGACTATGAAGTCATCCCCGACGGCACGACAGCATCTCAGCGACGCCGCCCACGCCCGGAAGTCGTACATGTCGTACGCCTGAAGCCATATTATGAACGCTGAAGGACTCGTAGTTTCATTCTCCGTGTTTATTTTCATTTCAAAGCATCGAGACGATGCTTCTTTGGAAGGGGGGTAATGCCACGTATCATTGTAGTGTTTGTTCGTTCACGCTCAAGGCTGCAGGAAAGGGTTGTTATCACTTTTGTTCGTGGCGCGAGAAGCGACCAGACTAATCTCGATTGATCGCAGCCATGAAGGGCTGCATCTAGGTTTTTCTAGATTACTGTAGATGATCTTGTCCTGTTATCTGGAAGTTTCCTTGCCGCCTTTAAATTGAGCGATGCCGCGAGCGGCGGACATTCGTAGTTCGACGACCGACGAGCACGTTTGTTGATTACGCCGCCGCCGAGTGATTCAGTTCTTTTGTGGGCGCAAGTCATCCCAAATAAAGAGCTTCGTTTCCAAGACTGGTTGGTGTCTTCCTGACCGCTGGACTGCCGTCACTACAACGTGACAATATCCTACGTTCGGACTCAACAATTTCTCGGTATTGTAATCGACCGAAACCTCTCTTGAACAGCCCATGTTAAAAACTATGCGCAAGAATAGCAGCAGCATCAAATATATTCAAATTTATGGCAGGAAAACGTTGGGGCTGCAATTGTCTCTCTGTGGTTCTCGTTCATGAAGCCTATGTTGATCGTCTTTTCCGATATAGTTTACCGATTTTGCAGATAATGTCGCCAACAAATATGTTGGAGGCAGCCTGAAACACCTGCCTGCGGATCTGTCTCGGCCTCCGGAACAGCTGCTCCACCTCGGGAACATTGGCGGAAGCAGGATGTCTACCGATCGAAGTCATCGCCGCACAGGTAACGATTCTAAGCCATCTATACGTCATTTCTTTCAAGGGACTGAACACTTCCTCCGCCGAGTCCATACAACCCCCATCAATTCCGGCTTCGGTCAAGCTGTGCAGCTATTGCATCTTCCTGCCATCAGTCAGCCCTGTAAACTACTGGCTCCAACTTTTCCTCCTCGGACTCTTTGACCTCTGGTAATCAAGCAATTCATACCGGGTGTCACGGCGAAGAACGACACGCCGCAGGCTGCGTTGCTACAAGCGGCTCCGAACTACAGTTGAACAGTATTAGCAAGACACACACATCTTAGCTGATGGCTCAACTTCTCACGACTCCTCCTCATGAGGCCTTTATGCGCTCTCATGGCGACTACAGCTTTCATGGCGACAGCTTTCATGCTTTCATGGCGAGCGCAGGACATCCTCCGCCACAGCTTATACGGAATAAAAGTAACTCTAACCCAGGACGCTGGGTAATCATCCCGGACTCGCAAGGAGCGCTACAAACCGTGTCCAGCTTACTCAAGAGAACAAATCACCTGCACGACTCGGCTCTAGATGCAGCCCACTGTATAAGTTTTCAATGCATTCCAGCTCACTGCGGCATCCTGGCCAACGAGAGAGCAGACCAAGCGGCCCGCAAAGCTCTACAGCATCGTAACTATAAGTGCATGTTCTTCACAAAATCACATGCGTTTCAGCTAACCAGACGATATACCCAGGATGAAAAGAACCGGAGAAAAGAGCCGTGTGTGCTGCAAGCAGTATGTCACCCAAGTGGCACTCACGGCGGACTCTATTTATAGGTCCTTTAGGCTGCTATAGACAACATCGACGTGCAATGATATTCTTATTTGCCTATTTAGGCGCCATTGGTGTTTTAGACAAACTCTAATTTGCCCAAACTCTTGATCACCCCGCTGTACATGCACAGAACTTGACTTCGGTCTCATCCAAAGAAGCCATGATGCGCTGCTATCCTCTTCGATGACTCCACTCTTTTCTACCACCCTTCTTCCATCTTTGCTGCCCTATTCCCTCCCGTAGACAGAGTAGGATTTCAGCGAATAATTACGCCGGCTAAAATATCTTTTTCAAGAGCTCTCTCTCTCCCTACTCGTGTCGACCTGTGCTGCGGCGGCGCCCGGCAAACAAGAAAAAACGATTGAGGTCTGCAAACTCCTTCAAGTATGCCTTGCGCATGGCAGCTGGTGTAAGGCTCAGCGGAGTGCAAATTCAGGCCCACTGTCGCAATGTACTAATTTATTTTTTTATTTATTGCTACCTCTATCTGTCATACTGTCATAACAGCGACTAACTCACATCTTCGAAGCTGGCTAGCAGTGAAAACGAGCGCGGTGGAAGGGTGTTAAAGGGTTCCTGATACAGCATCGAACACCCGGTGCAAAGAAGGTGCCACTAAAAGAGCCTGAACGTATTCCACGCCGTCATACATTGCAGCCCTTCGTTCTGAGGAAGCTTATCAGCCGAGAGCCCTGGCAATCAGCGCAATGGGACTACAAGCGAATACGAAGTAACAATTGCTCAGTGCGACTGGGGAGAGCATTACGGCGACGGTATACGCCAACGAAAACCGAAAAACAAATTTATGAACGTATACGTCAAATTCATTTTTTTTTTTTTAAATTCGCTTCTAACTGGCGACAGCCACTGGTTTTCTCGAGATGCCCTCCACAGATTGCTGGCTCTTCGGCGCTATACACAGTCAGATACAAGCCGCAGGTGGCCGTCAAAGGAGGCCCTCCAGTCATTGGCGCGGACTGACTGCTTTCGCGCAGTTGGATTAAGTAGTCGTACGTTCTGAGGCGACTTCAGACACACGCCGACCACATAACTCTGGCAGCTAGTCCTCGCTTTGTCTACTAGCATACAGCGCCTTCTGCCCACACACTGTCATCACCCTGCTACAGTCGTCACCTGGTAAAACAGGCGTTTCCACGGCATCTGAGGACCTCGACAAATGTTTTGCCCTCCAATTCCCACCGTCAACTCAAAACCATACCGAGCTACTCCAAAAAGGATCACGCTCTGGCGTTCGTCTACGCTACGGCGGGACCTACGTCATCATGCGAACTACACGCTCCGAAGCCTCTCTCTGGATTTCTGATGCGCTCACTTTTTCTTCATTTCCGGGCCGAAGTTTTCCCTCGTGAAGTGCCTACTGCTTTCTGTTCTGTTGTACCGTGAGCGAAAGAGCGAGTCGTGTGTCGCAAGCATGAAGTGACATTTATCAGAATCAGGTAAGTTTACTCCCACCTGAGCGCGCCAAGCCTGAACGCCCTGGTTCCAGTTGCGTAAGAGAGCAGAGTGAATTTTCACGTTGCTCTTTCAGTTGCTTTCACTTTTTCATGTTTATTAGATTATGGCCCAAGGGAATTGTTACAGTAAAGATCTGTTGACGGTTTTTCCTCTTAGGGCGCTGAACTTCTGCAGTGTTACATTTTGTTACGTTGATGACGTTCCATATTGCAGCCACTGCTTAAACGCAGCCACATGTGCACTAATTACTAACACGCAAATAAGCTTTGGTCGGACAGGGGTGGCACTTATATCAGTGAAGAAAGAGGAGCGCTGATCCTTTCATAGTAAATAATTTCAGAAAAAAAAACAACAATTCTTTCTGAAATAGCGCCGAAACGAGTTCGTTGAGTGTAAAAAAATTAAAACCCGATAAGTCCAACCCCAACCAATAAGGTGGCGCTTTCCTCTCGTTGGCGTGACGTACCGAAGTGATACAGCGCCGGATAGTCTCACTTAAGTCTGCTGTCTCACTATGTCCCGTCTCTCTCGCGTTTTATCACTTTGCTGCATTCTCCGCACGAAACAGGAGAGATGAATGCAAAAGGTGACAAGATGCACCGAAAAGAATGAGCGCGGCTGGCTGTCTCTGTGTGCATTATTTTGCCCCGTTCGTGGGCAAAAAACGTTGCATTTAAAAACGACGGGCGCCTATAGGCCCCTCCCCACTCGCGGGCGAGGGATATCGTCGCGGATTGGCTGGCGCCTCCTCCCCTCTACTTTGCGACTCCTTTTTCTTTTTATGCAGTTTTGCTGTTCGGGGCCCACACGCTTTGGTGCTTTTTATGCGACCAGTCATCCCTCCCTCCGGTCTTCGAAACCGGGGTGGCAGGGATGAAAAAGAGAGAAAGGAAAAAAAACGAACAGAGAGGAGGAAGCGACGCCGGGTAGAGAGGGGAGGAGGAGGAAACGGGAGAGGGAATCGACCAGGCCGGACGGCGGGGGAGGCTGCAACAGCAGCAGATGCCCGGGAAAAATACACCAAAAAGGAGCGGAACGCGCGGGCGACGGCGGCGACAGAAAAGAAATAAGCAAAATGCCGCGGAGGGTGCTTCAGGAAAGAAAACGTTTAGCAGGAAGGAGTAAAACTAAAAGAAAATCGAAACACCGCGTACGCCGGCTCGGCGCGTATGGCCCTTTGAAAAAATTACACAGCGAGCAGTAAGTAAGAATAAAGAGCAGGGAGATCTTGGAGCGCCGGAGCAGGGAGGGAGCCTTCGTTCACGCATGCGCAAGAGTACACGCGGCGAGGGAAGCAGAGTGTTTGAAGGAGCTTTCAGTCTTCATTATGTGTTTTTGTCTTTCTTAGTAGTGTCCTTCGAGCGTGGTTTGAAGACTATTTTTGTGCTCACTTTAAAAGTGGGGCCTCGTTCCTGTGTCTTCTTAAATCGGGCGGAGAAGACAAAAGGACGTTTCGTAAGCGGGGAAATTTTTCTCCGGCGTCTCCCGCAGCCGTCCCGTCTCTTTGTTTTAGCCCGGGGCAAGAGCGAGGGTCTAGCCATCGGGCTCGCGACCAGCAGCCGGGAAAAAAGAGCGCAGTGACTGTAGATATGTTCACGGGGCTGAAAGCCGCAAGACAAATGGGCCGCCGAAATTTACAAAGTCCACCGAGCAGGGAAAGTGCGCGCGAAGCTGCAAGATGGGTCCGCGCGTCGTTCGGGCTGTTTTGAGAACATGCAAGCACGGCTCGTGTCCTGCACTTGACACTCACGCGTGCTACATTTCCAGGATGCCTTTGGGTCACGAGCTGAATGAGAAAGGTGGAGACTGATGCGGACCCTCCGCTCTGTGCAGGCATTCAAGCGGCACGGGTGAGACAAGGCAGAGAAAGCGCGAGCATTGGTTGCCTAGCAAACCGAGTTACTACAAGAAGTTGGTTTGGTTAATTGGTTTATTGGGGTTTAACGTCCCAAAGCAACCCAGGCTATAAGGGACGCCGTAGTGGAGGGCTCCCGAAATTTCGACCACCTGGGGTTCTGTAACGTGCACTGACATCGCACAGTAGATGGGCCTCTAGAATTTCGCCTCCATCAAAAGTCGACCGCCGCGGCCGGTATCGAACCCGCGTATTTCGGGTCAGCAGCCGAGCGCCGCAACTACTGAGTCACCGCGGCGGCTCGACAAGAAGTGAAGGAAGCATGGGACCAGACCCTTCACTTGGCGAGTCGCCTTGTTTTCGCAGCTTCTATTGAGAACTCCCACGGGGAACCTGTTCTCGCTAAAGTTCTCATTAGTTCTTGCCCAGAACTGCTCACAAGTCTGTGCATACTGGGATGAGCCAAAAGCGTTTGTCACCAAATCCGCTGTGCAATGCCTGTTCTTCAACGAGTTGTAGCCGTCTGTCAAATTCCTGAGCCGAAGTATCGAGACAGTTGGGAGTAGCGGCTTTTTTTTTTTTTGCTCCTTCTCAGTCACGGATGCACTCACTGGCACGTCACCGTGCTTAACCCCTTTGTGCCGCGAGTGCCGCACAGGCTTCAAGCTGACTGAACAGCCGACGGTGCTTCCCGTCTAGCACGCTATGCCATTTCTGGTGCCGCGCATACAGGCCGCGGTACGTCGGCGTAACAAGCCGCCCGAAGGGTTCCGCTGTGGAATAAGGGGGAAGAGCGGAGCAATGCAGCGCTCAGCGGCGGCAGAATGGAGCATGCAGAGTGCCGGTCGATGCGTTACGAGTACGTGTGGTGAAAAAAAATATTCTCGTCTCTCTCTCATTGTTTACACGTCACTATCGTCTTTTTATTTTGCTTTAAGAGGTGTCCTCAAAGGAGCCCCTCGAACGTGCTCAGAGGTCACGGGCGGTGTCGTGCACTGCGTTGGGATTGGCTCTGTTCACTACGCGTGATATCTACGCATGCGCGCGTGTTGAGGCCGGTATTTCGCTCATACAGACGTGATACTACTCGTCACCAAACCCCCACAAGTGACGAGACACCACGCCACCTCAAGGCACCATGCTCAAAGCGTCTGCATGTCCGCTCGCCAACGAGGCAACGGTGTGCTGAGAAATGCGACTCCTGCAATGTGCTTTTCTGTTAATATTTCGAAGGGCCACTTGAATCTCTTTTCCGACCGCGTGCGGAGGAAAATGATGCCCAAAAGAACACAAAAGTTTACAGACCTGCTGAGTTTAGAACCACGTCTCCTCCGAGCGGCAGCTTGAATCGTGGCATTAAGAAATGAAAATGTTTCTAACACCGCTGCACAAAACGGGTACTGAGCAGCAATATGGAAAGTACAGACCAATTACCGTTATATCTTTTGCATGAACATTAGAAAACTTCAACAAATGATCACTTTCTGTCAGAAATACGAGTTATCAAATTCGCAGCATTGATTTCGCCCAAGACACCGTACGCACACACTTCGGAGAGTGTGCAGACAAAGTTAAGGCTATTATAGACTGCAATAAATTTGTTGTAGGGCGATTTATTGGCCTTAGAAGTGCTTCTGACACAATAGTCCATCAGCTATTAATTGTGAAATCAGCATGAATAGGATTCAGATGGCCATATCCAACGCTTTTCTCAAAACTATTTCCAGGACCGCTGCAAAACAGGTACATAAGTAACAGAACAACTCACTTAGAACCTTACAGTCCATTTTATGACCCCTGCTCTTCAATTTATATATAAACAACCTAACGCAACTGTCCTTAATTTCCAGACCATAGAATACGTTGGCGATATAGTACTCGCAGACGCAGGTCATAAGAGCGGCTTATATTCGACGCAAAAGGATATTCGCAAATTATCAGCATAATTAAAAAAAAACATTTTCTGGATAAAGCAGGAACATAATTTGTGTACTGTCAAAGTCCGCTTCGAAAAATTGAAAATTCTACACAGCTTTATTTGCCCAGTGCTGTATGGCACTATAGGCACTCATGTGTTGGACGAAGTCCTTTTCCGCAGATAAAATATTCAGAACTAATTCTTCGTGAAACTTATTAATGGAACTTTCAGACTAAATATCTTACGGAACGATTGCGACTGGTCTCTGCTATAATTTGCGGGTTAAGGTCGATTTAACGCATACTTAAAAATAATCATTGATAAATCCCTTCGAGAGTCAGCAGTTAGAAATGACAGCACAATACATGGACGGGCCTTTTGATATCGAATAAATGTATTAGATGCGATATTAGCTAAAACATGTAGTAATACATATGGGACTGGAGGAACATATCAGGACATATGAAAAACAATGAACAAGCGTTACGCATTCAGTGTGACAAAATGTTATTCATGCTAATTCTAAAGAAGCCTTTATTTCCAAACATATTTCAAATAACAAATGTCAAAACGCGCAAATTCCGAAAAAAAGCAGAGTTTGTGCGACGCAAAGTCTTCACTGCGTATGGTAAAAGAATAAAAAACTTCTATGTACTTTATTATTGCATAATTCCCCTTAGACCTTGGAATAATTTTAATAAGGAAAGCGAAAAAACTGATTTTTTCAAACTGTTCTTTTGAATTTAAACTGATACGAGAATTATGCGCACGTTTCGACACTTTTCTATATTCTCTTTTTCGCATTGTAAATGCGAACCTCACTCTAGGTTTTATTTGACCCTAATAGTTTGAGCTGAAATAAGATGGCGCTATTCCGGTGTGATGTTTGCAGAGGTTAAAATAACATTTAAGCCTATACCTGCATACAGAAAAAAAAAGTGCGTACGGAGGTGTTTGAAGCTTCTGGATGCATCTGTATATTGCGCTGTCACGTGTACTGCCGTGATCCGCGTAAAAGCATTCACAACTCCTGCGGACAGGAATGAAAGGTTGTAAATGAAGTGAAAAATGACGAAATTACTAATAAGAATTAGCGATAACAAGCAGCGCGCAGCACCCGTCGCGCTGACGTTATATACTTACATATATTTTAGTAACATTTAGCAGAAACAATAAATAATAGTTTGCGCATGATATGGAATAAATAGGAGAGGAAAGGGAAGAAAGTCTGGAGGACGACGAAGAGAACAGGAACAAAGATAAACAAGTAAAAACGCCTGAAAATGTGCTCAGAACTGTTGAGTCGACTAATCGGCAGTCATTCATCGCATCGCGCGGCTATTAACGAGAGGCGCCGAAGTTTCTCGAACAGCGAATGGCTTCGCTCACAGTGCAGTTCCGGATCCTGTATGCGAGTATCCCTTAAATTCGAGTATTGTGCCCTTTTCGGGGTCCCGAGCCACTGCGTCTATGGCCTTCTGAATAAGCTGCTGCCGCCCTCGCTGGTATTTTAAAGCGAATGTCTATAATGTCTCATCGTTGTTGACAGAAGGTTGTCAGCAGAGGTGTCACGCTTTTCGGTTGGTCGAAATGGTTATGACGTAAGAGTGCGCGGATTCGCAGTGATGAGGTCACCCACGGATGCCTGACGCCCCCTTTTGGAGCAGACGACAACGAATAAAAAATAGCTGTCGTCCGCTCCGACAGGGGCGTAAGGCGTCCGTGGGCGACCACATTATACACCTCATTACTGCGAACAGAGCCATGGATGCAACCGAACTCATCGAAGCAGATAGAGAGTCGTGCTAAAGAAGCAGTCAAAGTGTGCAGTCGTAGTGTGTTGTCAAATAAAGCACTAGTACAGCACAAACAGTCTTGCAGTCAATGCCAAACAGTGCACGCCAGGAAAGGCTTTCGCCTTGCAGCACTTTAGCGAGCCAAAGTGCCCCCTGAATTTTGTTATCTTCGCCTGTCGGATTTGATTCAGCTTGGATCTAAATAACGACAGCCTAGCCAAGATTTCAAGGATATGGTTCATTCTTATCATTACGCCGTCTCGCTCAACCCGTATTTCATTGACATGCAGTGCGAGTCTCGCACTTCTTAACGACTAGAAGGGTGACTGTGTTACTTGAATGTCTGCCGCGGTTAGCAGAGCAAATCGTGATCCGGCCCCGTTCGGCTTGTCGAGGGTGCGTGAATTGAGCGGAGGTAACGGGGATGCGATCACTGCGAGGCAGGTTAACGCCGTTGCATCTCCATGCGAACTACTATCGCAATTCAATATGGCTCTATTTCATAACTGGAGTAGCATGCTAGGCGCATAACCAGGCAGACCTCTCCTTAATTTATTAAAGTCTCTCTCTCTCTCTCTATTTCAGAATGAGCAGAAAGTTTCAGCTCACAGCGCTTGCATTTTCCGTAGCGAATTCTAATTGCACGTAAAGAGGTCCTCCAAAACTGAAACACATGGTGAAGACTAGATCTTGCTGGACCGCGCACATGCACACTATGCTAAAACGCTCTGTTAAAGGTGTTTTGATATTGCACAAAAACTTAGCAACCTGCCCTATGCGCACTGCGTTCGGCGGGTCGCGGTATGAGCATGCGCGCGAGTGTTTTACCTGAGGTGCTGCGCCTATCTTGTTTCGAAGATCTGTTCGCGACGGCATTACGACGGAGAAGCGAGACGATAATTACGTGTGTCTGGCTAATGTAAACTCATGTGCGGCTTTATTTTCCCATGACTTAGCTAATAATAAATGAAACACGAAGTCTGAACAGAAATTAAACGATTTGTGATTTTTTTTTTTCAACTAGAGGCGCGACCATATTTGAATACTGCGCGCTCTGTAGCAACACATCTCCACGGCCATTAAACAATGCGTATCTTGCTAAGCTCTGCAGCAGTATACACTCTGAACGCCGTCTTGAAATATGCCACGTTTTATCACTAATTGAATACTGTTGAGCTTACATCTTGAGACAAAGTATTAGCTCTGAGTTGTGTCCTGCCTCTGTCCAGTGTTTTTTTTTTCTTTTGCGGTTAAACGTCCCTATTGTTAGGACGTAGACTATTGGCAGTTGATACACTGACAAGAAGAAATGCATGACTGGCATGGAGGCACCCTCTGCACATTGCAGCCGTAACGGTAATCCCTCGTGGGTGCCAACACTCCAGGAACACGACGTACTAATCTGGCCTTGTGTCATAATTGCCTACGCCTGCGACCCGCGTCTTTTCCGGCTATTCGCCACTGCAATGTTTATGAGCAGGGATTGGACTTCTAGGTTTTTATGTTTTTGAAAATTCAGCGTTTTTTTTTCAATATTTATTTCAGAACGCAATTTTCGTGTTTTTTTCGCGAATATTATCTCCTACGCATGAATTAACGATCTCTTTCGCTGTGGTGAGAGTGATCCTTATCCTCATCTGAAATGGCCAGCCAGTTACGTTGTGGGCTAGCATTTATGGCTTTCATAAAAGAGCGCTGCCTTCTCATCTCTAATGAGACTAAATCACATGCACAACTCTGTCGTGCTGAATGGAGTTAAATTAGAGGTGCAGCGGCATTTTAGGGCTACTAAATTACGCGAAGCACAGGTGATAAGTCTGCTAGAGTCAACTTTTTTTCTGAAATTATTCGCAGGAACAATTCTTGAGAGGTCTTTTTGATTCGCGAAAAACGCGAAAGCTATAGGTCTTCGCGAAAATTAAAGGGAGGGTGAAACGGTTTTTTGACAATTCGAGGTTATTCGAGAATTCAAATCTATGAAGCTTCTTGGTAATGCGTGCAAAGTAGTTTTGCGCTAGCGTTTAAAATGGCGACAAAATCAGCGATTAAAACCATGACGATTTTAGGCTTCTCCTCACTGCGTTGGAGAAGTGCGGGGAAACTCGTGGTGGAGTCATAACTGTTTACATTTCAGATGCCCACTGCCTTCGTCTACATGCTGCCATGCGTCTTCCGATGACGCCAAACAATGCTTCATGAGCTTCACCTTCGACGGCATTCTTTTTCATCCTTGAAACAACCTCTCCTTCGCTGGAAACTTAGCGCCGCCGTACGTGACGTCATCACTGAGGCCTCTGCCTGTCGCTGTGCACTGCAGGGAAGCCTGAACGCTGTTACCTCTTTAGTCGGCGATTACATCACCATTTCAAATCCTAGCGCAAAAAGATTTCGCATGCTTTACCTGCAAATTTCAAGCATTCGGCTCGGCTAAAATCATCGAATTCTAAAACTCTTCAGTTGCCCTTTTAAGTCGTTTACAGTCTATGCAGTTGGAGCAGTCGCGAGGAAACTTCTGTAGTGAACCGGCAGGTGCAGCGGCGTCGCCTTGCGAAGCCGTCCCGAGGAAGCAAGCCGCCTGCGCAGCCCCGAATTCAGCTTTTCCGAATGCAGCTTTTTCTTCCAAGATGCAGTGCAACATCGCGAGGCCAAGTGTAGCTCTGTCAAACGTGCAAGCACGCGTCTGGGGTGGAGCTAAATTCAAGCGAAGCTAAATTTGCCAGTGTGACACCTGAACTAAAGCTGTACGGCAGGAAAACTAGGTACCACCGATCTTAAATGATAGGTTCAGGAAATGCGCCTTCCTAGGCGTGCCGCCAGAGGCAGCCTAAAGAGGCTGCTGAGAACTGTCCAGAAATAAAATGCTGCGTGCATTAGCGAGCGAAACGTGTCAAAATTCGGTCCACTGATCAAGGCTCATCCTTTTCTGCTGTCTATCTTACGGCCTACGGTAGACCACTGCAATGGAAAGCATTTGCGATATACGCGGCCGAGTGAAACGTGAACTGGTTGTTGCAAGAAACGCAGTTGAAGCTTACTGCAAGTAATCCACGTTATAAACTAATTCATGCCCGGCAGTACAGAAGGGGATTTGTTTATAAAGCAGCCAATCAAAACAGCTGCTTTTGAGCAACCTAGACGGCCAAAGGCTATGTGCTGACGTAGAATTTTAAAATTTTTGAATGGCGCAATGGAACAAACACAGGCAGACACGGAGGCAGCAAGAGCACCTTGCCCGTATCTTCCTGTGTTTGTTCCCTTCCGCCATTCAAAAATTTTATGATAAACCAACCAGCCCAACAGCAATTACTTCTGTTGACGTAGTTGCACGATAGGCCTTTTCTCTGAGAGGGTGCAAGCACATGCTGGTTCTTTTCTTTTTCATATCTGTCGGCAAAAAGTACGCAGAATTGCGAGTATATGTGCAAAAACTTTACACATCTCAGCCTGCCAGCGAATGCTGAAATGAAATGAATGCCGGCCAACGGCCCATTACCAGGCGCGTTTCTGCGCTTCCCTTAAGATGGCGAAGGCAGTGTCTTCTCCATTCTGTACGGCGGTGCGCTACATCAAGGCGCCCCAGAAGTATGCACGGATGGATGAATGGATAGGAGCGCCCCCTTTGAAACGAAGTGGTGGCAACTGCCACCATGCCCAGCTTTTCTTTCTTTATTTTTGTTCAACTGTGTTGTTAATTCTCATCAAGATTCGCCGTCTTCTTTCACTACGGTTTCCTACACTTCTAACCTTATGTCACATCTCTGCTTTTCAGCCACCAATCCTCCAATCGCTTTTTGCTATCTTGCACTGCAGATTTATTTACATGACCATTGTCATCTTTAAACCCTAGGGCCTCAGGAAGAGTGACTGTGCCTGCATCGACATCCGGATGGATACCATCACATTTGATTATGAGGTGTTCAATTGTCTCCACAGATCTACCACACACTGCACATGTGTCACCATCTTCGTTGATTTTTTTTTTTGGTAGCTGCGCATTCTAAGACACCCTGACTTAGCTTCAAAGAGTAGGGCACTGGCTCTCCCCCTCTTGAGTTATCATAGAATGATTCCTTCCTGATCTGCCTTTCATCGAAGTAGTTCTACGCTATGCTTCTTTTCCATTCAATTAGAACAATTTTTAACTTCCGCCTTTTTCACCTGTCGTTTAATGCTCTTTCTTTCTCCGTCCTCATGACCGGCATACTTACTGGTTAGTTTTCTAGTTCTTTTCCGCCACTGCCAGTCAACGCTCTTTCTGTATAAGTATTTAAATACCTTAGCTGCCCACCTGCTATCATCCACTTTCCTCAGGCGTTCTTCATATAGTATTTTACTCTTAGCTTCCCGTGCTTCGAACGATGTCCAGCCCATATGCCCTTGTACTGCTTCGTTTGTGGTTTTGCCTTGGGCACCTAGTGCCAATCTTCCAACAGCTCTCTTATTTTCGTCTAATCTCGAAGTAGCCTCATCGAAGCGCCACCTGTCGGCAATGCCACGAAACGAAATGCTGTGGTGCCCGGCGGCAAAACGCTAACGGGACGCCGCCTTTGCGCGTCTGCTAGCCGGGAAACGCGAAATGGAAATGTTTATCGTTGAGCGTGCAATCGCCTCTTCTATGATAACACTTCCCCTTTGACGAATCGGCCGATGCAGCGTCGGCAACTAAGGTAACGCGGTCAAGACAGTCTTATCCCAAACAGCACGACGAGACGATCTTTGTGGTGAGAAACTCAGTAAAAGCGCGGGATAATTTAACTACAAAGCAGCGATCACTGTCCTTTAGACGTATTAATAAACCTTGCTTTTATTTTTCCTCCAGGCGCTAAAGAAGTTTTTGTGTCCGCATTCCATTCTATTTGTGTCGCGTTCCATTTGTTGCTGATATTGCGTACGTCGCAAGCAGCTCCGCAAAATGCGTGTTCAGTGAAGGAAGCATGCGGCTGATCTCGCCCGATGCCGGGTCATCTGGGCGCCGCCCGCGTCGTTGCCTGCATGCACCCGTGAACTTGACAGGGGCACGCAGAGCGAACCCACGAGGTTGCCGGCACGCAGACGACATGGTATAGGTCAGAAGCGCATACAGAGCTCTGGTCCAGCGAACGTGGATGATAGGGGACGAACTGCTTTGTCGTTGACTGTAGACCAGGATATATGACAAGGGAAACTTGTCCGCTCAGCAGTGGAGCGCCGTTCTGCCAACGATGCTGCATCCACCAAGCTGAGTTGCGGAAATTTCCTTATTACGCACAGCGTGTGGATGTTGTACGATGTCGGAGCACAGTAAAGATCCCAAGGTGGCCGAAACTAGTCCAAAGTCCTGCACTGCACTCGCTCTCTTAGCTCATCTGCAGATGCCGGACGTTACAGCTGACATAGCCTTTCCCTGATGCAGTATATGTATACTCACTGCAAGGCCGTCCATGGAACGACTGAGAGAACAGTGTGCAGAGGGCGCGCACCCAGGAGCCAGCGCAACGCGGCAGGTGCGCTGTATGAAGCGGGCAGAGAAGCAGACAACAACCGCGATGCACGCCATGACGCATGCGGCTGTTTGGAAAATAACAGGGATGAAGTGTCCGGACCCTGGCACCACCGCAGCCTCGGCGCGGCGGGAGTGCTGCCTCGATGGATGGAAGATAGGAGCGTACCCTTTGAAACGGGGTGATGGGTACCATGCTCGGCTTTTTTGCTTTATTTTTGTCTAACTGCAAATTCTCATTAAAATTCGTCATTTTTTTTTTCACTACGGTTTCCTACACTTCTAACCTTATGTCACCTCTCTGCTTTTCAGCCATCAATCTTCCAATCGCTTTTTACTAACTTCCACCGCAGATTTATTTACATCACCATTGTTATCTCTCAACCCTATAGCCTCAGGAAGAGTGACTCTGCCTGCATCAACATCCGGATGGATACCATCACATTGGAGTATGAGGTGTTCAATTATTTCTACAGATCTACCACACAGAGAACATGTGTCATCTTCTCCGTTAAATTTCTTTTTGTAGCTGCGCGTTCTAAGACACCCTGACTTAGCTTCAAAGAGTAGGGCACTGCCTCTAGAGTTATCGTAGAAAAATTTCTTCCCGATCTGCCTTTTCCAGTATCGATATAGTTCTACACTACGCTTATTTTCCGTTGAATTAATCTAATTTTTAACTTCCGCGTTTTTAACTGGTCGTTTAATGTTCTTCATTTCTCTGTCCTCGTGTCCAGCATACTTACCGGCTAGTTTTCTAGTTCTTTTCCGCCACTGTGAATCAACGCTCTTTCTGTATAAATATTTAAATGCCTTAGCTTCCCACCTGTTATCGGCGAATTTCCTGAGGCGTTCTTCATATAGTATTTTACTCTGAGTTTCCCGTGCTTCGAACGATGCCCAGCCCAAATACCTCTGCACTGCCTTGTTTGTGGTTTTTGTTAACCTTCCAACAGCTTTCTGATTTACTTCTAATCTCGACGTAACTTTTGCCCTTAAGCACGGAACCGCATTCCTGAAAGTAATCCCGGCACCATTATTCCTTTCCAAATACCTCTTAGTACTTCATATTTGTTGTACCCCCATAATGCCCTATGTTTCACTATTCCGGCATCTCTTCGCCCTTTTGCCCTAAGAGACTGTTCGCGCTTTTCCGTGCATATCTGCCCTTCGTTTAGTCATGTCCCGAGATAATTGTATTTAGCCAGTCTGGGTATTTCATGGCCTTGTATTGTAAGCCCCTGATGCCAAATCCGAGCGCCATCTATCAGACACCCCACCAAGCTCTGTCCGATGTAGCAAAACTGAGCACCTTTTATCAGCAGAGTCTTCGCTAATGTCTATTTTAGTTAACCGAACTAAGGACTGTTATCAGGCGACTCACATGTTCGCACTGCTGTAATAGCGCCTCCGACGTCGACATGAAACGGAGTGTGCATTGGCGCTCCGGAAAGAAAATCCAAAGCCATACAAAACCAAACCAAATGCGGGGACGCCGCGAGAAGCGGCGTGGACTCTATACGTACTTCTTCCCTGCTGTTTTCTCCGCAGTGCAGGGCTCTTTTGTTTCTCGCTTTTCATTCACGACGGCAATGCACTCGGGTCGTCGAGTCAAGTTTCTAAAATGAAGCGCTGCCCGCAAGAAACTGCGTTGAAGAGGCTATCGCATGTCGTCGTCTATATATTGCGTCACTTTCACGCGCGGCCGCGTCCGAGCATGCGCAGAGAAAAATCCCTTCCACGCAACGAATACGCTCCGCTACCATGAGGGACAGCCATTTTGTCTACACTCCGCACTACATGGCCGGCCAATGACCATTCCAATGCCTCTCGATTTCGAAAAGAGAGGTGCTGAAAGTAGTAAGAGAGTATGTCTTCTTAGGGTAGGTGTGACCGCTGATCCGGATCATGAGAGGGAAATAACTAAAAGAATAAGAATGGGGTGGAGTGTATACGGCAGTTTCTCTCAGATCATGAATGGCAGTTTACCAATATCCCTCAAGAGAAAAGTAGAACACAGCTGTATCTTACTGCAACTCACCTATGGCGCAGAAATGTGGAGGCTAACAATGAGGGTTCAGCTTAAGTTAATTCAAGATAACCGCTGGTCCTCAAGGGTAACGGAGTGGATTCCAAGAGAAGGCAAACGTAGCAGGGGGCGGCAGAAGGTTAGGTGGGCGGATGAGATTAAGAAGTTTGCGGGGATATGGAGGCCGCAACTGGCTAAGGACAGGGTTAATTGAAGTGACATGGGAGAGGCCTTTGCCCTGCTGTGGGCGTAGTCAGGCTGATGCTGATGATGACGATGATGATGTTTTTTCACCAACTCTGCTCTCTTCCTGCCTCTTAACTTTACGCCTGCTTTATCCTTCCCAAAGCTCATTCCGCTGTTCGTAAATTCAGTTCAACCCTTTTTATTGGCACCAGTGAAGGTACAGCTGCTATGCCTGTTTCCCTTGAGTAATACTAGCAGATTGAAATTAATCACCTGAGAGTGCCTACCAAATGCGCCACACCTCATTCTTAATCTGCTACTTATTTTCCCCCGTGGCCAGCGGTTTCTGCCCTGTTCATTTTGCCAAATTTACAGGAGAGCTTGCTGAAACGAGCGTGTTCTCTCAATGAGAGAACTTGCGAACTGCCCTCGGTGCGCTGTTCTCGACAGAGGGTCCCGCGCCCTGATGGTTCGAGGGACGGTAGCTCTGACGAAGGCGCCAACGGAGTCAGCGCCCGCGCTTTCGGCAGCCGCCATTGCCGCAGCCTAGCCAGTATTGGTAGCCAGCCAGGGCACTCTTGTTATTCTTTCTTCGACGCCGACCATCGCTTGCGGATGGTGCGCGTCAGAGATGCCTTCCGCCTCACGGACTAGGAACAATGGACACATGCTGGACTCGAGGCTGGGGCCGCAGCTCGACGATGGCGAGCGCTGATTGGGCGAGGGAAACAAAGATGGCGAAGAGAACGGGGCAGCCTCCCGAGGAACGAGGCTTAGCCTGGCACCAGCGACAAGAGCAAGAGAACCCGAGGTCAGGGGAAAAAAAAAAGAGGTAAGAAAGGAAAATAAGCGCGGCAAGGGTGGAAAGAGATTAAACGTCGCACGCGCCAAAATCCAATCGAATATTCTCAAGGCGGATACAAAAGGTCTGCTTCAAACTCCTCTCTCAACCCCCTCGCCCTATTTGCGGTGCTGCTTCACCCTCCCACGGATGCGTGCCTTTGCTTTTTTGCTACTTTCTTTTCTGTTGAAAAAGGAGAGAGTAAAATGAAATAGGCACCCAGGGGGTAAACTCCGCCCATTCTATTCGTGGGCACGAGCAACTGGAAGTTTTTAGGAGCAGAAGAGAAGGCTGAAATAAAGAAAGCGGGCAAAAAAGCAGAGCTTTAAAATGCGTCGCGCCCGTTTACGAAGGGAATTTAGAAGGGTGCAAAAAAAAAGATTACAAAAGCAGCAGCTGTGAGGGGCAGAGCTGAGGCAAGTATAAATGGAGGAAAAGTTGAGCCGGCGGCAAGCACGGGCTACCGAGGAGTAAGCCCCGCCTTCTGTCGCAAGATAAAGGATTTGCAGGGCAGAACCCGGCGACAAAGACTGCGATGGAACAAACAAAGGGCAAAGGGAGAGAGAAAAAAAACAAGAAGTAAACGCAGGCAACAAGGAGGAAAAAGCGAGAGATAAAGAGAGGCTTTAAGAAGACGAATGACGGTTCCTACTCGCTGCTGCCACCGGCGCTGCGGCTCCGGAAAAAAGGAAGCGAGGGTAAGGAGGAGAGGTGCGGGCGGAGGTGAGGAAGCCGGTTTGCTCCCTGGCCGGTCACGTGATCGCTTACCTCTCCACCCCTTTTCTTTGCTGCTTCAGGCGTTTCCTTCTCTCTGTTTTTTTTTTTGTTTTTTTTCCTTCCTTCTTTTTGCGGCCCCCAGTTGATACCCCCAACCGACCAGAAAGGGAAAGAGGCGGGTGGCGACACAACAAAAAGCGCCCGAAGAGGAGGCCGGGTGCATCTGCTGCTCTACCCGTCGGCGACTCTTTTTATTTCCCCAGCCCAACCGAAACGGCCCGTTTTTGCGCCCCGTCACTGCGCAGAAAAAGGGAATAAAGGAACGGCGCGTAAAAGGCGGAGCGTGTGTCACGCTCGTGCAGTCCCGCGGAGGAGGAGGAGGAGGCAAACACGCGCCCAGAGAAACCCACGGGGGTGACGTCATGGCGCTGTGGCCAGCTGGAATGAACGCGACCTGCGCTAACCCCCACACTTGCAAGACACGTGGATTTTCCCTGCATTCAGCAGCTCAACACTGCGGAGAAGGGCGCACCTGCTGTCCTAATTTTCAGGTCACTTTTGAGGCTCGACAAGTTATTCCTAGACCGGTATGGCTAACAGCGCTGATTAAAGAAGACGTCTGCTCGGCTGGAGCGCTATTCTGACGCTGCACCGATGGTTTAATGGTTCAGATCAACGTTCCCTAAATAGTGCAAGAACGCCGCACCTTCAGGTTTAATCATCACCTTTGTATTGTGCATACCATGAGAATTAAGTGTAAAGTGAGATTATACTGAACGAAATTCAACTATTTACTTCCTATTGACTCATAGCTATAGATAATTTTCTCACACTTTAATGAGCGAATTCAATTAAACCGGACTTCGATTGAATTGTTTTGGACTCCACCGGCACTCAACAGGCGATTAACTGAAGCTTAGTGGGTATTTTCTGCGGGCTCATGTCTTGGAAGGTTTGCGTCGTCCTTTCGGCCATGAAAGTCATGCAGACCGTGCAATGCTTAGAATTGTTTGTTGAAGGTTTCCATCCCGTCACCTGTCATCCTCTTCGTGAATAACAAATATGTTGCCCAATACACGGATCCGCGAAAATGGTCTGCGGTCGCAGTCTCAGTTCGGATACGGCCTCAGCCAGTCTGTTGCTGCTCATTTCGTCTGTCGGTCACGAAATCGAGCCCATGCTGCAGCGAAGACTACTCCAAGAGGGATCGCAGCTAGCGGAACCGCGCCGCTTGCTCCGTGGTTTGCCGGCACAGTTAGAAGATATGGTCACAATTTTGCTGTAAAAATATATCTTATGAGCGCCTTCAGCTCAATTTTCGCACGCTATACGACGAGATTGAGGGGCTGCTTGTCATTGCGCGAGTTTTCTTGAGCCAGCAGTGCATGCAGAACTCAGGGAATTGGATTAACACGCTTTCAGGAGCATGCCAGCGGAGTTTTTATCAGGCATTCAGCCTGTGTTCTGAAAAGGTGATTTTCCTAGATTAGACAAGCCTCTGCAAATACGTGGCGCTGCTTGTCATGATTTATCGCCGAGCACATATAACGTCAAGCATTTAAATATTTGTGCTTTACTCTGTCTGCAATTGGAGGCCTTATTATGGCATGCGCAAATGGTGACATGGCGCTATGTTATTGACAGAGAAGAGTTCCGCTTGATTTTCATTGCATTCCGGTTCTCTTTACAATCTAACTGTCCTCACCAGTGCCACTGATATCAGCCACAATGACGGGTAAATGGTAAGAATAGAACAGAATAGAACGAAAAAAATGCTGCACAGCGGCGTATACCATTCATTGCATGCCTCCCATCGGCTGCTTATACGAACAAACTGAAAGCACAAGGTTCGGTTAATTGCTCCGAGAAGACGGTGACTTCCTAGCTCCCGGGTTCTACGTGGGCATAAGGGTATAAATTTGTAATCATGTTTATAGTAGCACGATTTTAATACATGGCATGATGGGTACGGAAAACCCAAGACAACGAAAAAAAAAAACAGGTACGCGCACTACAGGCGCTAGCAACCGACTGAAATATTCTCAGACGACCGAGGTGAACGTGACATGAGAATACTAACCGGCTCATGCGCCAAAACCAAACAAAAAAGAACAGACGTTAAAGACAGAAACAAGCGAATAAAAAGTGGAATCACCGGCTTTCGGAACTGATGAGAGGTGGTGGTGGTAGTGGTTTATTTAAAAAATAAAAAAGTGAAGAAAAAGAGCGTTGCCGGCCGCGGCAATTGCTATCTAATATCTTAAGCACCCGAGCTGCAGCCGGCGGAAATTAAAGGGAAAGGGAGAGGATAGTGAGGAGAAGTATAGACGGGAGCGACAGCAAGAAAGGATAGACCGAGAGACAGAACTCGTACTAATACATATATCTGGCAAAGCAGTAATCCGCGCAGCTTCTGTTATTTAGCGAGTTAACTTATCTCTGGTTTTGGCCACGGGCGAGCATTTATCCAGAAAGGGTACTGCCGCACTTCTTGAAGTTCAAAGTTAGTAATTACTTCCACTGTGTGTTATGATGTTCTGTTTGTGCTCACGAAGCCTTCCATCGAGGCACCTTCTGGACTGACCGACGTACTGCTTACCACAAGATGGCAAGTCGTCCATAACAACGAGTCGTAAAAAGAAAAAAAAAACGAGAAATCATTAACTGAGAAAAAATGACAAAAAGTTTAACTTGATCCCATAGATTAGTGCTGGAATTGTCTTAGATTGTTTCTGCCGCTTGTATATACAGCTCAACCCCTTTGCGCCAGCGCTATGCTTCGTTCTTTCGCGTTTGACCTCGCCATGCCTCAAGCTAGACTGGTGGAGTTTTCGAGCCGCCGTGTTTTTTTTTATTCTTTTTTCCCTGTACCATTTTTATATGGTGACACTTGTGCAAAGAGCTGTCGAGCAACCAAAGAAAGTCAATCTCAGCCTGGAAGAGAGATAAACACGGTTCGCTGATGCACTCGCTGCCAAGCTTCTGGTAGGCTTCTAGGCTATTCCGTGCTGTCCTGTCTTAACTCTCTCCAAGAACTTTTGTCTCCTCAAACCGGGCCACACATGCTTCACATTTACTTACGCGTGCAACAAGATGCTTGAATTTATCGTCTTTCTTTTCTAAATTTTGGGTGTGTTCCCCTAGACGGTCAATGACACAACGTCCAGTTTGGCCGCCTTAAAACTTTCCACAAAACATGGGAATGGAATAGACCACTGCAGTGGGACACCTTACGAGCGGCTTGTCACGCTTTTTCAGGCACGCACATTTTTTTTTATTGCATTACAAGTGCGTGGGCAGAGCTTTCCCAACTTGTTGTACCTTGCCTGCTAGCGACTTTTTTGTGGTTGTGCGAGATTTTCTGCGTGTAGGGCCCAATTAATCTTAGGCGGTGAGCATCAGCCGTTTTTCGCTCTGAACCGACCAGGCGCACTCTGGGGCCAAAAGCAGGGTTATCTCATAATTCAAAACGCTGAAACTTTTTGGAGAGATGATTCCAAGCACAGCGACGCTATTCCTTTTTTGATTGTCTTACAGTGCGCTGAGTCATACGGTAACTCCATTTTTGTTCGTGGGTAATAGCCCCAGCAGACGTGCCCTTCACAGAATATTAATTTAAGGTGTAAAAACTGTCTAAAAAAGAAACTTCGGGAAGTTCATGAGTAAGAGTCAAACCAAGACATGCTTGTTAAAAGTATATAAAACTTCACCTACTTGTAGGTTAAGGTCTCCTGCTTTCTCAAAATGGCTAAAAAATCATCTACGCACCGAAAGATGTTTAAAACTGTTCTCCCCGCCTTAAAATTCTGCTCCAGCCACAATCAACCTGAGCTAAAAAGGTTGGTTGGTTTATGAGGTTTAACGTCGCAAAGCGACTCAGGCTATGAGAGACGCCGCACAAGATATCGCAAAGAATAGGGCTACACACGACGCTATGCAAATGCCATTTCGCTGCAAAAAAGGCTCGCCGACAAAAAGAATCTAAGTAGCATTCAAGTAAAACTGCAATAAAGCTAACAAAATTCTCTACAGACAATCCTGCTGAGTTCTGGAATGGTACGTCGCCGTTTTCCTCAATGCATTCCTGAACGGACAGTGAAATTTGATCTTTGGGCGCGGATTACAAAAGGGACTGCACGCGTTCGCCAGAATTTTTTAGACACAGGCGGCAGCTGTTAAGTGCAGTGGCCGCGAGTCAGGGCACCCCCATTCCACCTGGAGGCTTCCCCGATTCCTCCTCTCGGAGTCCTTCTAGCTTGGCTGACCCTCCTCTCGGCTCTTGCATGTTCATTCTCCCTGCGCCAAAGACGACACGCGCACGTTGGTTCTTTCAAACCACTCACGCCTCGTTCAGAAGAGTGCGGCCGCGCAGTTTCGCGAGAACCGCGCCTTTCTGTAACTTGCGGTCTGACTGCGCTGCTTTCACGTAGGCGGCGGAATGTAATAAGCGAGTAATTAATTACTCTTTGGCATCCACGCAAGCGCAGCCATTCGGCTACAAACGAAAGCTGTACAGCATTCTCAGAAACTTCGTAGTTCGTCCTGGTCCGGGGTTCGAACCCTGCACCACAGCTTCACCAGAGCAGTCGCTCTGCCAACTGAGCTAACCGGGACGGTAAGCTTATGGTAGGGCGAGAGCGAATAGATAAATAACTCGAATTGGGAACAGTGTTGGTTAAATATTCAGGGGAATCCCCCAAGGTGGAGTAGATTTGTAATAAGGGAGTAATTACTCACTGACATCCACCGGAACGCAGCCATACGGCTACAATTGGTAGATCGACTGCTCGGGTGAAGTGGTGGTCTTGGGTTCGAGCCCCAAGCCAGGACGAATTTTTCTTTCACTGTGACGTTCCCGCCTGTCGGGGGTAAGTCACAATGCAACACAGTTGTCTGTTGCTATCTACGGGTTCTGCTGAAGCGAGGAGAATTGAGCCAACACACAATGTCTCTGGTGTTAGTCGATGGAGAGAGTTCTTTTGGGCCATGCCTAGGCCTCCCGTGCACAGACCTTCACAACCCCCTCTTCTTATAAAGAAATTTTCTATGAAAATTTCGTGGTCGCCGCACTTTCACCACCAACAGTACGTCGCAAAATTCGCAACTCAATCTTATGGCAGCAGTCACATTTCGAGTATGTCAAAGCCGCTAAACATCGTCCTCGCGCACAAGCACTGCTTTCACAACACGGCACAATGTGGACGGACCCTCAGTCCCCCCAGGCAGAGGAATAAATTTCACACGGCGGACAATTCCGCACTCTATATGTAAAACACGCAACCGCAGAAAACTCATGAGTGCAGGTAAAAGTGGGCGATTTTCGCCATTCTCCCTTTTTTTTTTCTCTCTCTAAGACCAGGCTATTAGCATACGAAACAAATGATCCCAGCAGCTCGTAGGATCATTGTAGATTCCGAAATGTATTACAAAGGATATATGTGATTATGGAGTGTATATACGCGGCCCGCGGCTTCTTAGAGCGTAGTTATGTGTTGGCAGGGGTATCCCCGAAGCGCGAGTCTCATCTTGATTGGCGAACTCAAACAATACCTCCGGTGGGACGCTCTGCAAGCCATTTTCGGGGACATCAGTAGGGGGAAACCCAGAACTCTCCGTCAGGCGTGGTCGCGCCGAACTTCCTAGCGTGCTGGAGAAGGCCTCGGCACCTCCGGCATGACGCAGCCTATTAACATGGACTATCTTTTCTTGTGCAGACTGCGTGTGGCGGATGCGAACGGTCACGTTAGACAGGCCCTCCACTATTCGATACGGGCCGACCCACTGTGGCGACAGCTTTCTCGCAAGTCCCTTTGATGGGACCTCAGCGTGCAGATACACTCTATCGTCTACCTTGAAATCTGCCTCCCTGCTAGCATTTTCTAGACGCCTTACTCGTGATTCTGCGGCCGACCGGAGCGCCTCTCTTGCCGTCTTGTGCGCGTCACTCAGCCTTTGCGCAAGCTCAGCCTGGTAGTCATCTAGGGTGCCACAGTGGCCTTTCGGTTCTTCATATGCTGCCCCGGGGAGCACTGGTTGCCTCCCGTAAAGTAGAAAGAAGGGGCTTTTCTGAGTTCCTTCGTGGACGGCAGAATTGTACGCGGATATAGACCTTTGCATCGGGCGAGGGAGTTGTCGAAACTCCTCCTCTCTGGACTGTCGAAAACCGGTTCCGCCGCCGCTTCCACCGTGCTAGCGCGAGGTGCTCACGACAGTCCAGTGAACAATATGGCAGCGCCCAGGGAGCCCTTACTGCAAAGGTCTATAGCGAACGGCAGCCAAAGATCCCAATCGCGCTGATCTTTGTGTACATAGTGCGAAAGGATCTTAATCAGCGTTTGGTTCAACCTCTCCACGGCCCCGTTGCATTCAGGGTGGTAGGCTGTTGTCTGGAGCTTTTTGACACCCAGGAAGCGGTAAACACTCTGCATCAGCTTTCCGGTGAAATTAGCTCCTTGGTCGGTGAGTAGCTGTGAAGGAACTCCGTGACGCAATACAACCCCTGCGACGAATGCCCTCGCAACAGCCTCAGCCTTTTGGTTTTTCAGAGCGAACGTTTCGGCATACCGCGTCAGGTGATCCACAAACACGAGAATGTAGCGCTTGCCGGACGTCGTACTCGGCAAAGGCCCTACGATATCCATGGCAGTCCTTTCGAACGGTCCGTTTACGTCCTGGAAAACCTGCAGTGGAGCGGGTTTCCTTCCTTTCGGGGTTTTTCGAAGCATGCAGGATTCGCAGTTCCTACAGTACTGAGCGATGTCCTTCCTCATGCCAGGCCAGAAGTACCCTTTGTTGACCCTCTGACGGGTTTTTCGGAAACCTAGGTGGCCTGCGCTCGGTACGTCGTGATGCAGCCGCAGGATTTCCCCTCTCATAGACGATGGAACAACGCTCCGACCCGTGTCATGCTCCTTCTCCCTGAACTTTAGACTACCTTGCCGATCCAAAAAATATCGGCCAGCTTCCTTTCCCTCCGCGTTCTCACACTTGTTTACAATTTTTCTAATTGATGGGTCCCTCCTCTGCTCGCCGTGTAGATGGGACCACTCCACAGAGGGCAAAAACTGGGTCACGCGGGTTACGGCAGAGCGACTGAGCGCATCAGCGTTCTGATTTGTCTTCCCCGGGCGATGAAGGACCTCAAAACTATATTCCTGGAGAAGCAGGTTCCAGCGAGCCAGTCTAGAGTTCGGGTCCCTGACATTCATTAGCCACTTTAGCGGTTGACAGTCGGTAACAATTTTGAAAGGGCGTCCGAAGAGATAGCAACGAAAGTGGCGTACTCCCCACACCACTGCTAGGCATTCTTGTTCGGTTGCTCCGTAATTCTGCTCAGCCGCGTTAAGCTGTCTACTCGCGTAAGCCACCGGATGTTCCTCGCCATCGTGCATCTGTGAAAGGACCGCGCCTACGGCATGCTTAGATGCATCAGTTGCTAGTATGAACGGTTGGCTGAAATCTGGGAAGCGAAGTACAGGTGCCTCCACAAATTTGTCCTTTAGTTGCTGAAAAGCTCCCTCAGCCTGATGAGACCACGAAAAAGGTTGTTTGCTCGTTAGTGCGGTCAGTGGCCTGGCTGCTGCAGCGAAATCAGGGATGTGACGCCTATAATAAGTGGCAAGACCAAGGAACTGGCGGACTTCGGTTTTGCTCTTCGGCCGCGGAAAGTTCTTAACACACTCTAACTTCTTTGGATCAGGCCGGACACCTGCGGCCGAAACAACATGTCCCAGGTATTTAACCTGTGGTTTCAGGAACTGAAACTTGGCCGGCTTCAGCTTAAGTCCTGCCTCTCTAATGAGACCGAAAACCCGTTTCACATCCCGCATGTGGCTCTGAAAGGACTCACTATAAATAATGATGTCATCTAGGTACACATGACAAAGCTTGCGCCGCCGCGGTGGCTCAGTGGCTATGGTGCTCGGCTGCTGACTCAAAAGACGCGGGTTCGATCCCGGCCGCGGTGGCTAGAATTTCTTTGGAGGAGAAATTCTAGAGGCCCGTGTACTGTGCGATGTCAGTGCACGTTAAAGAACCCCAGGTGGTCAAAATTTCCGGAGCCCTTCACTACGGCGTCTCTCATAGCCTTAGTCGCTTTGGGACGTTAAACCCCACAAAACCAAACCAAACCAAAGCTTGCCCAATAGGCCTGCGAGTATGACTTTAGCTGTTCTCTGCCATACTGCCGCACTGTTCACGAGTCCCATCGGCATACGGTTCCATTCGTAGTGCCCGGAAGGAGTGTTGAAAGCCGTTTTTTCTTTGTCACGGGGATCCATCTCTATTTGCCAATACCCACTCGCCATGTCCACAACAGTGAAATACTTCGCTTTCCCAAGCTGCGACAGGGTCTCGTGAATGTTTGGCAACGGGTAGGGGTCCACCCTAGTAACCTTATTAAGGTCTCTGTAGTCAACAACGAAGCGGTAGCTTCCATCGGGCTTCGCTACCAGTAACGCCGGTGCGCCCCACGGCGACGTGGAATGTTCGATGACGCCGGCCCTGAGCAAGTCACTTATCTGTGTTTCCATCTCCTCCCTTTTGGCGAAAGGGATCCTATAGGCTCGACGGTAGACGGGAGGAGCGTCCCCAGTGGGTATCCGCTGCTTAATGGCTTGGCAACACCCGAGGTCCGTTCTGCTGGTTGAGAATATCGAGCTATTCTCCAAAATCAGACCCTCGATTTCGACCCTCTGTGGTTCCTCAATGTGAGAGAGCTCAAACATCCTCAGCAAACTCTCCCGCGTATCTGCCGTTACTTTAGAGTTAACGTTTAGAATCGGCTTGTCTACCTCTACGTCTACCAAATCCCCGAGTAGCTTGTTTTTTCCGAGGCGTATGTCCTGAAGGGTTAGGTTGGCCACCCTGACGGGGATAGCCTCGTCTTCGCGTGTTGTAATGAGGGCGGGCGCTCCCACAAGTCCATTTACTTCCAGTCGAGACACCTCTATCACTTTCATCTGTCCGCTTGATACGGGAGACAAAGGCCTACAGGCCAGAATGCACTCACTCATCGCCGGCAGCACTGTAGTCTCGATCAGCGCGACGGATATGCTCCCCTGGGGCCCACCGCACTCGTAATCCTGTATGGCCGGCCTATCGCGCGCCCAGTTATCAATCGGGATATAAGCTCCGCCTACCCGAATCATGCCCTGGCTGAACAACATGTCGATCCGTTGGTCTCTTAATATGTCTTGTCCGACGATGCCGGCTACAGGAAGCATGACACTGTCGTCCCACACATAAATTTTACTAATGAACGTGTGGCTGCCAAGTGCCAAAGGTATGCGATAGACGCCGAACGTGCCTATGCGGTCTCCAGTGATGCCGATAAGAGTTATCTGGCTCTCGCACCTTTCGAACACACTCTCCCAGTTCGAGTCTATACCTGTCAGTGCGCTGCGCTTTATTAGGCTGACCTTGGAACCTGTGTCCACGAGACACTTCACGGGTCTGCCTGCCACCTTGCACTCGATTATCGGGCTCGTCTCCCGGCATAGGTTCACTACTGCCTCGCACTGCCCCCGTTCATCCCGGTTGACGACGGAGGCCGTACTCAGTTTCCACCTTTGCGGGGGTCTGGTCCTCGTCGCAACGGTTATTAAAGTGGGTTCCTGACCCTGGCCTGGACCAGCGGGGCGTCTGCCGCGCCCGACAGAAGCGAGCGAAATGTCCCGGCCTGCCGCAAGAAAAGCAAACGCCCCAAGTTACCGTGCTGGCGGGGCTCCCCGTTCGGTTCAGTCTGGTTGCGCATTCGGAGGCTTTCCTCTAGGAGTTTCTCTAGGCGTTCCAAGCGCATTCCGAGTGCGTCCTTCTCCTCAAAGTTTTCAAGATGCCTGACAGTCGCAGCGCGTGTACGCAAAGTCTTCTCAATTTCCTCCTCCCTGGCTGCCACTTCCACAGCGTCGGAAAAGGTTTTGGGGTCCCGCGACAAAGCGAACCGCCGGACTGGGTCACGAAGGCCGTTAAGAAACTGGGAGAGAAGCTGCTCATTTAGTATCTCATGTCTTACACTTTTCTTCGACGTGTCCTCGCCATCAATGTCCCTCAAGGTCTCCGCCCCGAGTCTCTTCAAACGGCTCGCGAAAGAGCGATGCATCCTCACTAACGTTTTGGCGTGCATTTAAGAATTTTTCGACTTTTGTGCTCGCCGGTTCGTTGTCGAAACGCTTCAATGCGAGCGCTTTGAAAGATGTGTACGTGGCACAGCGCTAGCCACCTCTTCATCCCTCCATGCGAAATCCTGAGCCGCCGCGACCATTTTGCACCGCGCCATCCCAATCGTTTGTTTTTCCTGCCATCCTCCCATGTTGGCCACCTGTTCTAAAATTTTCAGGAAGTCCCTGATTTTGGGACCCGTGTCGTCCCCTGTGAACGTCGGAATCATACCGCCCAACATTAGCGCACTAGCTCCCAACGTTCCGTCCTGAGAATTCTGCGATTGCGGTAGCGACATGTTGGCTCCTTTCTCCTCGGGTACGAGGGTTAATGGTCTCGCACCAAAACTTCAGCAAGATCCCACCGCTGCCACCACTTGTGACGTTCCCGCCTGTCGGGGGTAAGTCACAATGCAACACAGTTGTCTGTTGCTATCTACGGGTTCTGCTGAAGCGAGGAGCCAACACACAATGTCTCTGGTGTTAGTCGATGGAGAGAGTTCTTTTGGGCCATGCCTAGGCCTCCCGTACACAGACCTTCACATCACTACGAAGTTTCTGAGAAATCTGTATAGCTTTCCTTTGCAGCCGTATGGCTGCGCTCGGGTGGATGTCAATAAGTAATCACTCCCTTATGACAAACCTACTCCAACTTGGGGGATTCCCCTAAAACATTTGAACAGGCGGCGGAATGATCCACATATCTAAGACATACCGCCGTTTTGCTCGTCGTTGTTCTAATTAACGCGACATTAATACATGGACCTCAAGGGCTTTTTGAATTTCAGCCTGTCCTTTTTCCGGACAACAGGATTCCACATTAACGAGGCGTAAATGTGTATGGAAAGAGTTTGATGCGCATAAAACTGTTCATAACTCGGTAGCCTGCATTAACGGAGGTAGTATTAACGGAAATTGACTAAACAGCCAAACCTCGTTATAGCGAAACGGTTTACAAGGCAAAAAACGGACACAACAAAAGACTCTTTCGCTTTCAAAACCCTTCGGGGTTTCACTTTCAAACCCCTTGGTAAAGCACAATTTCAGTACAGAGGTGCTCTGCGAAGCCCAAATGAGTCCCACTGACGGTTCCGCGTTGTGTATGCCATTCGCGATGCTGGTGAACCCACTAGATGCGGCAAACTAAAACAGTCGGCCATGAACCGCTCTGCCGAGCACCGGAGCCCGCATAGACTGTGTCTCGGGACGATCAATCGGCCTCTTTGACGGCGCCGCGCGAAAACTAGCCGGGACTCGGGCATATATCAGCCGGTGAATTATGTCCCATTGTGCCTCGACAAAGTCGCCACTGAATTCCAGCCTCCGGTGTGGCTCCGCTGGCTCTGCTTCTCAGGTGCCGGTCGCGGCGTTGTTTCGGTTTTCTCTGCTCAGTCGACTGGCCTGACCACTTGGCAGTCCGTTTCGCTACCTGACGCGATCGACGCGCCACTGGTTTCACGAGGGGAAAATCAGTGACAGCGACGGAAATGCGAAAGCCCAAAATATTTCCGTTGACCAGGTAAGCGGCCGTGATCAAATCGGTCACATCGGATACACGAAGAACTGTCGGCGCTTCGACATAGCCCCCAGCACGCTGTCTACAAACACAGAGAAAAAACAAACAAACAAATAAATTAAAGAAAGAAAGAAAGAAAGAAAGAAAGAAGGAAGGAAAGAAAGAAGGAAAGAAAGAAGGAAAGAAATAAAGGAAGAAGAAAGAAGGGAAGAAGAAGAAAGAAATAAAGAAAGAAATAAAGAAAGAAAGAAAGTAAGAAAGAAAGAAAGAAAGAAAGAAAGAAAGAAAGAAAGAGAGAGAGAAAGAAAGAAAGAAAGAAAGAAAGAAAGAAAGGAAGAAAGAAAGAAAGAAAGAAAGAAAGAAAGAAAGAAAGAAAGAAAGAAAGAAAGAAAGAAAGAAAGAAAGAAAGAAAGAAAGAAAGAAAGAAAGGAAGAAAGAAAGAAAGAAAGAAAGAAAGAAAGAAAGAACACGATGCAGAGATCATCTCCCTTTTGAGCATTTGAGGGAACCCAAATAAAATTATCAAACAGTTCTTTGGTAGCCTTTCGTCAGGCATATTCATTATGCACTAGACTCTGCTGCCTTGCAGTGAAGTATTATGACCAGCGGGCACATGTGTCATGCGGGGAAGCAAACAAAAACGAGCACTAGCGACAAACTAGCGCGCCCCAGGCCGTCTACACAGGCTCTGCAGAACACGATCACAAGGCAACCATGACTGCAATCGTCACAGAAGAATGCGGGACAGTTTATCGACTTTTCGCTCTTCTGTTAATCGGTATATATGCATTCTTATTTTACATTGCCCATTGCTGTTAGTTACTTAGAAATGTTTATGGTACCTCTTTAATTGGCTCACCTTACATGCTTAATGTCATGTGTTTTTGTTAATGTGAATGTATCTTGTAACCTTGGCATGTGTACATATGTAAATAATTTTTTTCTAAAAACAGAACAGCTGCTCCGTAATAGGCACCATCCCAAAATGAGCAGAAGAGGCAGCCGTCGTGATAGCTACTGGTACGGCCGACGTCAGCCCAATTATCAGCGATAGTAAGAGACAGCCATCCGCAACTTCGCCTGCGGCCGTGTCTCCCCAAGTGCGCATCGCATTCTTGAATCTGCATCAGCACCACAATCGAAAATCATCTTGACCTGGATTCCAGCTCACTCTGGACTCCCCAGGCAATCTATCTGCTCAACCCTCAGCCGGAGAATTGGCCTACCGGGTGAGGAGATTGTAGGGTGAGAGATGACGTCTGGATCCAGGGATAGCCCCAAAACTTAGCATTCAATTACATCAGCACACCAACTGTCACGGACCCTCTATCCGCTCGCGCACAAGTCGCTGATCAAAACAAAAGCTAACGTGCGGCGACGGCTAGACAAATACCTACCCTCACACACACACACCACCACGCAAATTCTGGTCACAATCGGCCACACTACCGCGCTCCCATTGGGAGTGCAAACACCTAGCCTTCATGCACCCAACAATCACAACAATCGAAGAGTGGGAAGCACTGTTGCGCAGCTAAGAAGCCACAAGAGAGGACGGTCACCTGGGTTGCGGTCGTCTCATGTCCAGCCCCTCCCTAAAATCTCTCAGAAGTCATTACGCATACACTACCCTAGAACGGCGCCTTGAGCCTTCTTTCACCGCGGCCCATATCGGCTCCATCACCGGGGAAACGGGTCTGAATATTTTATACTCCGTATCATACATAGCAGTCAACGCAGCGAAGGCTGCGGCGCCTGTTCGAGCTCCTCGTCCGCATCGTAATGTAGTGCGTCGAAAGTGGAAAGAGTAATGAACTTGAAATTAAAGCAAATGTTGGTTGATATTGTAGTATAATAATAAGAGTGTTTTATTTTGCAGGAAGGTTGCTTTTTATTTTATGTTCTTCAAAAGAGAGTGACTTAGTTTTCTGTTTTTTTTTCCGTCTCCTCCTGTGTCAGGTTTTCGCAGCTAGGCCAGTCGGTGGTATCGTCTGCTTTCGTCTTACGGTTTGGAGGGAGCCTAACCGACTCTGCAGGCTTTCTAAATAAAAGTTGTTCTCTCTCTCTCTCTCTCTCTCTCTCTCTCACGGTTTCTGAGTCTGCGAAAATGGCACCGCTATCTCCTGCTAGCTTGTTTTCTTCGCCCACTGCGGCTTCAAAAACATCTCCTGCTCGCCTCTTCTCCAAGCTGAAGTTTCCGAAAATTTCGAAATACAGCAAGCAGGCGATTGTCAACGTTTACTCTAGCGTAAAGAAGCGCTTCCCGGAGAAGGCTGTGCGTGAAGTTCTCGAAACTGTGTGCGAGATGACCAGGGGGAGCCCTTGGACTGCTGCGAGGTTCAAGAAAGAAGGTCTCTCTACTGGAATAAGATCACCGCAAAAACGACCTAGCAAGGTGACAATATATAGCTCTCGCAGTGTTAAATATGACAGCTTTGCACTCAACGCCATCCGACTCAAGTTACATCGCATGTATGCCTGCCTTTTCCCTTCGAAACAAGTAAACAGCGCTGTATTTTTCAAAGTAGGTATTATAGTTTGACAGTTTTGAGTTTCTAACTAATGAATCTTTAAAAAAAATTAAAAAAAAAATAAACAATAAAACCCAGCCAAGCCGGGAGTCGAACCTTCGCCCCTTATAAAATGAACAGACAGGCGCGCGCTTCGTACCACTCAGCCACGACGCGAGGCGGACGAATACATTTCTCGTGTTTTTTGCAGCGGACTACTTTCGTAGCTTTGGCAGCGTTGACTGCTATGTATGAAACGGAGTCTAGACGGTCTCATCCTGTCCCAGAAAACAGTATTCCTGCGAGATAAAAATTTCCAGGCGTGCGGTGGAAAGCAAACAAACGCATGTTCGATTGGTGGGTGAGACCGCATCGTGGGTGCTCGGTACGCCTGCTGGAAGCTCGATCAACACACATCGGCGGCCATCTATGCTCCTCTGTCTGCACGGTGACAAAAAGCCCGCTGACATGCGATAGGTCTGACCAAGGTTGCCAACGAATGTAACAAAGCAACGGCTATAACGAAGAAATCTTGACCGCCTTCGTCCTCATTATAACTAGTCTCGACTGTAGTTAATTTAAGAGCAAGTTCAGCTATGCATGCGATACCTCACATACGAGCCCAGTGGATGGACTATAGCGCACCAGATCTTTAGAAACCACTGGAGCTCAGTGGATGGACTACAGCGCCCCAGATATTTAGAAACCACTAGAACCCAGTGGATGGACTATAGCGATAGCGCACTAGAGAAACCACTAGAGCCTAGTGGATGGACTATAGCGCACCAGATCTTTAGAAACCACTAGAGTGGTTTCAAAGAAGGTGCGCTATAGTGCGCTATAGTCTGGCGCGTTATAGTCCATCCACTGGGCTCGCATCTGAAGTAGCGCATGCATAGCGTCGGAAACGAATTAGTGCACTCATTCATGCGATCGAGAAGCATGCATACGATATTCGTGCGGCGGAATGTAGCTGTAAAGCAGGTCTTAGGCACCTGTGAAACCGAGAACTTTAGCGTCATCAACGTGCATGTGTGGGATACTAATGTACAGTACGTCTTAACGATGCGCGAATATTTTTTCTGGAAATGAAACAAATAAACTTGTCTCTGGAGACTTCAGCTGGACAACAAGTGTGGTGCACTGTAGTGTAGTGAATTAATACAGTAAGAGTAGACTGGTGGGTCTAAAAATTAATATGCCAAAAATTAAAGTGACATTCAACAGTCGTGGAAAACAATTAGCACTTTACGCTGAGCACCGAAGCGTTAGAAGTGACCAACGATCCGGATCACAAGAGGGAAGAAAGGAACAACAGTCATTGAAGGAGAGCACACAGGGAGGAGGCACGACACAAGGCTGACTCTAGCAACTGATCGTTATTTGGCGGCACAGAAGAATATGTTGGCAAAAAGGGCGAAGGTGAAGTGAGGCAGCATGGAACAACTTCGCAGTCGCGACGAAACAGAAGTAGTCGACGTCATATTTGATGAAAACGAAGTATAGGAAGGAGAAAACGCGTGTAATACTAGAAGGTACAAATCTCCAACCCCGATGAAATATTAAAAGTGATAAAAACCTGTAACCGATGAATGGAAATGTGCCCCACAATAGGCGAACAAATCACAAGTATAACGTAAAACCGGCTAAAAGGGCGCAACTAAAACCGTCCTTAGTCCTGTAGCGATGCGCGGAGCGCAAAACTTTGTAAAACTGTTCAAGGCATCTGCTTTCTTTTTCGGTAAGGGTCACGGGAGTAGCACTGATGCAGGATTCCTTGTTGTCGTTGATCGCACAGCTTCCAGCACTGCTCGATCTGTTAGGCGAACACGGTAGAATCGGTGCAGCAGCTGTGCACATCCGCTGCTCTCAGTGGTGAGGCAAATGTCCCCCAGAGGCGTTGCTGGAGAACTTGCGTGCCCCATGGCGCGCTGATTGAAGCATTCGGCCGACTGTGTACTGTGCTCTTTCCCAAATTACACAGGGAACTTGTACAGAACGGCCACCTCACACGATGCGTACGGATTCTGGTGACGCGTATCACACTTGGGCTCCACGCATTGCCTTATGACTGCGGACGGTTTTTAGTCCAGCACTTTTAACCGCTCTCACGTTGTTCTTGTTATTTCTTCGCCTCTTTCTTCCCCTCACCTTCGCCATTTTCGCCTATACACTGTCCGGTGCGCCCTAATAAAGATCAGTGACTAGTGAGCCTTGTTGCCGTGACTCCTCCCTGCGTGTTGTCCCTCTCTGGCTATTGCTGCAGTTGGGCTATGAACCAACTAGCGCAGATTCAGACCATCCCGCAGCACGAGAGGGGAATAAGAACGGGGGGGGGGGGGGGTACATCTGGCGGGTACTGGTACATTCGTTACCGTTACTGACCTATGGGGCAGAAACGAGTAGGCTAACGAAAAGGCTTGAACTCATAGTGAGGAAAATGCAGCGAGCTGTGGAAAGGCAACTGATGGTTGCAGCATTAAAGAAGAAGGAAGAGGGCAGAGCGCGTCAGGGAACAAGCGCTTAATGATACTCCATTCGAAAACAAGAACAGGACGGGCGCGACATGTATAGCGAGGGCAAGATAACCGCTCCGGTAACCTAGTGGATTCCAAGAGAAGGCAAGCATAGCAGGGGGCGGCAGAAATTTAGGTGGGCGGATGAGATTATGATGTTTGCGAGGATACGGTGAGCACAGCTGACACAGACCACAGTTAAATGCAGAGACAGGGGAGAAGCCTTGTCGACCTAGTTCGGCTGATTGTCAAGGTGATGAAATAGTGAAATAGTGATGGCGGCAAAAATTTCCGAATGATGCATGGATGCCTTGAAAACGCACCATGGGAAAATCTTAAAGGCGACCGCCATTTCCTTCGTTACATTTTCACAAAACAAACAGCGCGGCTTTTCTTTAAAAGGTAGTCCGTCAGCCCCATTTCTCTTTTGGACATATCCACCCTGAGTGTTAGTATACAGGGTTTTATTTTTTGAAAGTTTAGTTTTTTTTTATTGAACAACTGCAAGAGATACGTTGATGCGGTCGGCGCAGGTGGATGTACAGCAAGGTGGACATGATGTCGTGATAGATTTCATCACGGTTATTAACCAAAATTAACTAATCAACTTTGTCATTTCCATTTCTGAGGATCGTACTCCGATAGTGAAGACTGGCGATATCGAAGGTGCGCCAAATTTTTAAATTAACGACAGCGTGTTTCCAAATAACGAACATCAAAGATCCTATTTTGAAAGCTCGCTGCGTTGGCTTTCCCGCATCTGATTTTATAAAATGCACAGCTGAATGTTTTACTGTCGCCGAAGACAACTTAACTTCATCTAGATCATCAAATACTTAAACGTTCCGGTATGCAACGGAGAGAAAATGCGAGCGATGTCATTTTATTATTATGCCTTGCGTGAAAGCCAACTCAACTAGCTTTGAAGAGCTTATTTCTGACGCTCGATATTTGGAACAACATTGCAGATCACTAAAATCTACCAAGAGGGCTCCCCCTCGATGTGCACGGCCTTCAATTTCGCATTATAAACTAGCCCCTTAAGATCGAAAATCAGAAAGTGAATTAGCTAATTTTAGTCACCTAAATATATATTGATTGAACCATACCAGAAACATAATGCCGGCCTTGCTGTAAAACCTATCTACACAGACCGCACCGACGTGAGTCTGCCAGTTTTCAAATAGAAACATGTAGATGTTTAGAAATCACCCTCTGTAGAGGGAGGTTTTTTGAACGTCAACAGATTTTTATTTGAGAAACTGCGATACATGGTGCGACCTGTTCAGCTCGATTGTAAAGCAAGGTGGCTGTCATGTACTTCGTATGATGAACAATAAACTAACATTAATAGATATATCATTTTTTATTTCATGCGATAAGGTTATAATGCGAAATCGATAAACGTCAGCATCAAGAATGAGCCCAGTTTTTAAATTTTCTTAATCGGCAATGTTATTCAAAAATTGAACGTCAAAAAAAAATGGCTGAGGCTTAACTTGGTTAACCCTGGTCAGATGCGAAGCATATTGATGGCTAGGCTTGGTAATACATGGCTTTCCTTGGTTGAATACTTGGTCATTTTAATACAACCACTAGAAGCCTTCGTCGTGGGGGAACACAACGGCATGGCTACAGCGGAACGCCGACTAACCCCGAGACGCGCGTTGGGTGGGCGCCTGGATTGCCACGGAAGCCGCGTCCGCCTGCCCGGTGGAGCGAGCGTTTCACCTACACCGAGTGTGAACGCGCGTTCGAAATGCGCGGGAATGCCGCTCGAGGACATTCCGGTGTCTGTGCGATGGCATCGTTCTCCCTCTCCCAGCGCGTGACGGCGATCTGTCGTGGCGTCATGTGTCACGTGGTATGTCACGTGGTGTGACGTCACTGTACCACGTGGTCTGCACGGCGTGCAACCACAGCGACGGCGCGAGGTGGACCCCCATCTTCCTCTGTCGTGACGTCATGTGTCACGTGGTATGTCACGTGGTGTGACGTCACTGTACCACGTGGTGTGCACGGCGAAGGGCTGTAGTGTACCTCTAGTAATACGCTTCGCATAAAAAAAATACGTAGTTGAAAGCTTGTTGAGTTGGCTTTCGCGCATTGCATATTTGTAAATTGGCGACTCACGGACTTATATGTAAAACACGTGCTCTGTTAGCGTATTTTATGATGTAGAAGAAGTTAAATTAACTTCGGCGACGATATCACGCGCAGCGACGCCATCTTATAATTAGATAATGTGGGAAAGCCAACTCAACAAGCTTTCAAATGAGTATTTTTAGCGTTCGATATTTCAGACCATATTGTCGATTAAGAAAATTTAAAAACAGTGCTCACTTTAGGCGTTGACGGCCATCAGTTTCGTAATACCATATATACTCGCATGTAAGCCCCACTTTTTTCATCGAATTCTCTCAGATGCGGGTTATACAAGAATCAGGCCTATAGCTACACATTAGAGCAAGGTGGTGCCACTGCGACTATTGTGTCAGATAATTGAAAAGCTGGCGACAGATACGAACATTTTATTTCGCCATTCATCGACGCTTTCGCGCTGACCGCCGTCGAACGAGCTCAGCTCATCGGCATACTCTCACCGCTGTCGGGCGAGCTCGCCTCATTGGTGTGCTCCCAAAGCTGGTCGTCCTCTGTGCCGTCCATGGCGTTTGATAACTCTAACAATCTTTGAGATGGTGTCCGCTGACAACGAACGCCACGCGTGCAGAATCCAAGCGCACACTTTCTAGAGGGACGCTCGCTTCAGCCGCCCTGTCGGTGTTGTTCCGTGGTTTCCCACGGCCATCCACTCGGTGTAGCACCACCGAAATTCCGTCGTGAATGGCAGGTTAGCGCAAACAACGAGCGGCCGCAGCACGCTTGTCAGGCGACGTTGGGCAGTCTGCCAGCCGAGTCTTCACTCGGCCTGTTCGGTGCCCTCTTAAAGCTGTCGAGAACAATAAGGGCTTTCCGGCGTAGCAGGCCTCCTGGTCGGTTATGTCACACTTTTTTCAGCCAGTCTTTGACCAATTCGTCGCACATCCAACCTTTTTCCTGCACCCGGACTACGACACTATGGGGGAACTTCTCTCTTGGCAGAGACTTTCTCATGAAGTCAATGTAGGTTGGAAGCTTCCTTCCATCAGCGGTGATGCAAAGCATCACTGTGCACCTTTGTCGTTCGGCGCCAGTAGTGTTCACGGAGACACTTTTTGTTCCTTTGGCTTCCACTGTGCAATTTTCAGGGGCATCGAACCAGACAGGGGTCTGATCAGCAATGCCTATCTGTGGGAGGCCGTACTCATGCTCCCTCCGAAGTGCGCTGACAAAGTGATGAAACTTCATTACTTGGTCCTCGTCTTCAGCTTGCAGCTTCTGGCACAACGGCGTTCGGCGTCGGATGCCGCCTCATAAAACGTTGAAGCCACCCTCGACTGGCGTTGAAGTCCGCAGGTCGGATGTTCATGCGCTGTGCGATAGCGATCGCTTGCATGCGGATCATTTCCGTAGACACCACGAAGCCGTCGCTCTTAGTAGTGCTAACGTACTCGACGAGGTCGTCTTCAAGTTTTGAGAATTTGCACTGTTTCTCGCGGAAAGCCTTCCGTGTTCGGCTAGTCTGGGCAAGGTCTTGCATTTGCATTCACCAGCAGCAAGCACACTTTTCGTCGACGTCAAACTTGCGCCCGGCGTCCGGTTTACCGTGTTCCTCAGCGTATTTTGCCACTTAAAAGCTTGAAGCCTGCAGTGTAGGACCGTCTGCGCTTGCCCTTTGCTTTTTGTTCGCGTTCAAGAGCACGCAGCTCGCCACAGGACAGCGCACGCAACACAACAGTCTCCGCAGGCAGCCCACACACTTCCGAACGAGACACCGGATAAACAAAGACCAAATGGCCGTGTGCAAGGCACCGTGAAAACAGAGAGCCGCGAAAGCGCCGTGTTTCGCAACGTTGATGGCAATGGATGCAGTGTGGGAAAAGCTAGCTGGCGCCACCTTATAGCCCTTTGTGGGACTAGGCATGCTTTTGGCGCGTTTCAGTTTTTTTTTTTTTTTTCATATTTCAAATGTTTGCGACCGAAAAATGCGGGGAGGGAGAGGGGCGGGGTGCGGGCTATACACGAAGGCGGGTTATAGCTTTGCCCCTAAAATAAAAAAGTTTATTAGTTAATTAACCATCTGATTACCGATCCGTACGAGGTAAGTACATAATGCCTGCCTTACTGCGTAATGCAGGTCAACAAACGTCAGAGACGTATCTCTCATAGCTTTTAAAATAAAAATCTGTGAATGTTAAAAAAATTCACCCTGTATTTTGCAAGCACGTAAAAAAAGGACGTGCAGATCTCAATGTGTCCATGAAAAATTTACATTTTCGTGTTCTTCTAGTTGTGACGACTTATGCGGGCACGGGTATGTCGTGTGATGTGCAAGTTCATATTATCGTGCCGGTGTCCAAATGTGAATGAAGTGCGCTTCTAAACACAGCGTCGTCAGCGAGAACATTACTTTGATTTTATCCCGCCGCGGTGGCTCAGTGGTTACCGCGCTCGGCTGCTGACCCGAAAGACGCGGGTTCGATCCCGACCGCAACATTCGAAATTCGATGGAGGCGAAATTCTAGAAGCCCGTGTACTGTGCGATGTCAGTGCACGCTAAAGAACCCCAGGTGGTCGAAATTTCCGGAGCCCTTCACTACGGCGTCCTTCATAGCCAGAGTCGCTTTGGGACGTTAAGCCCCAATAAACTAATAAAACATCACTTTTATTTGCTGCATATTAGTTTTTAGACCAACCGTTCGGCTCTGAAAGTGGAAATCAGTGATCATGATTTGCAAACTGATCCCCTGAGTGACTTAGCAACGCCCTGTGATTAGCGACTCACAGATAACTAATGTACTCTCTATAGACTTCGATCAGCAACTGTACCCAGTCAGGTTTTCTGAGTACCTCCTGTAACAAAGCAGTGAATATGAGATTGTGTCTCCTTGCCTGACACGCTTCATTATTGGGACTTCATTACTTCCAGTACGGGGGACAGTACTCAGTGACGTAACATCTGGTGTGCCTCAAGGCACACCAAGGTGTTCATGGTGTTCAAGGTGTGTTCATGGTCCTTTATTGTTTCTAATATACATTAACGATTTACCCGCTGGCATACCTTCTTCGGCTTTTTGCGGATGACTGCATCATTTACCGTCCTATCAATTCCATGAATGATCACCTCACTCTCCAGAGTGACCTGAACCTCATCTCGGACTGGTGTACTAAATGGCAAATGACGCTTAACTCAACAAAATGCAAGGTTATCTCTTTCAGCCGCAAGCATACAAACTAACTTTTCGTACATCATCGATAGCACTATAGTGTCTCGGGCATTATCGTACAAGTATTTAGGTATTCATATGACGCATAATCTTTCATGGGCCACACATATTCAAGCGATCTGTGCCAAAGCCTGCAGGTCACTAGGGTACCTGCGTCGGAATTTGCGAACCCCTCCTAACAGCGCAAGAAAACTGGCATATCTTACAATCGTACGGCTGCAACTTGAATTTGCATCACCTACATGGTCTCCATATCAAAAATACTTAATCAGCATGTTAGAATCCATTCAGAAGAGAGCCGCTCGATTCATTACACGCAGATACAGCCCTCACTGCAGCATAAAAGCCACAAAACTTGATATCGGCCTCGAGCCATTAGACCTTCGCCGTTCCATTGCACTTTTGTGCTTATTTCATAAATATCTTTACAGCACAAGGCTATCTTCATTACCTTTTGAAACGCCTACACGCATTTCACGCCGCCTACATAACCAGAACAGCATAAAACGTATCCACGGAAGAACCATCGCTCTTTGGAATGATCTTCCTGACAGTATCGTATGCATCGGCAACCATCAACCATTCCAGGATCAGCTACGTAAATATCTCACATGACATCGTTTTTTCTCCTCTTTGATTTTCTTTGTACTTTTGTTCCTTCGTTGCCACTGCGTTTTGGTTTGGCCGTATGTCCGGCATTCATGCCACTAATAAGTACCTTGTATCCTATGTATATTTTTGCCTTTAAGTTTTGCCTTGTGCATTAGTTTCTTTTTAATTAATCTTTTGTATCTCATGTTGCATTAATTAGTTTCTTTTGCGCATTTTGTCGTTCTTTGCCCCCTTTACTCAATGCCCTTCTGGGCCCTGTACGGTATCATGAATAAAAAAATAAAAGTCTTTGGCGGGGAGCAAACCACGGGAAAGTTTTGTGTTGGCCGGTTATAAAGGCAGCACATGAGGCATTATGCCGGGAATTTTTATGCCAGAGCTCCGTGTGTAGCGAGAACTGCGCGCGCACTGTGCGAGCCCCACCAAATCGCAAGCGCTGATGTTCAAAGATGTTTTAATGCTTCGCGCAGTGCTCAGCATGAATCAAAATATCAGGGGTATAGAGCCTGCACGCCGCTTCAGCACAGCTTCAGGGGAAACTTATAGCGGCGGGCGCCATTTCTGCACTAGACAGATCGACAGGCGGATAGATGCGGCCACGCACGCTGTGCAAAACGCCCCTCTGCTCGCTGTTGTAACGTGAATGACAGCGCAGCAGGTGTTTTTTTCTTTCAAATTTACGATTTCAGTCTGCGATATTAAGAGCAGGAAATTGAGAAAGACTTGTGTTCACTTTCCGTGCGGTAGACTGTCACTTCCCGTTCAGCCGTTTAAGGTGGCGAGTGTGGGATTGTGGTCCCATGAAGTGGCCCGAAAAGTACTCCAGCCGATTTAGGATTAAAAGAGTAGAAAACTGAGCTAGTTGGTTCATACTTCTGGGTGGGTACAGAAGGAACAACAAAACGCGGACGGAGAAAAAAACACAGAACGTGGACGAAGCTTCGTTCTCGTTCTGTGTGTTTCTTTCTGCGTACGCGTTTTGTTGTTCCTGCTGTACCCACCTAGATTTAGGATTCCTAGACTCTTAAAGACGGGACTGATGTAAGTGTCGCGAGATAATGTGGCGGCAATGGGGGCAGCTACGAGCGAGAGAAAAGGGGACAAAGAGAAAGCGGGATGCCACTGCCTCTGGCCTCCACTTCCACACTTTCCTCCGTTACGATTTTAAGGTCGCCTGGCCTCCAATCTGAGCAGTTTATCGCATGACCATTTTTCCTGGTGACCCTCCAACAGGTGGACGCAGGAGGCAACTTAAGCTAGGATTGGGTGCCTAACACAAGCGCTCTTAAACAACGGCTTCAATTCAGCAGTCGCCGTGGCAGCGTAGCTGTAGCTATAGCGAATAATACGCTCTGAGCTTCACTCGTAAGGCGATTCTCCACGTTTCTGTCCCATAGGTGAGTACCGGTAAGATACAGCTGTTGTATGCTTTTCTCTTGAGGGATATCCCTTGTTACTGGCAGCCTGGTTACTTTTCGCAATGGCCCATATGTCTGCCATTATCACGAAGCGCTGTGTGCGGATGAGTGTGTATTGACCGAGGCTACGTGACTTACCCTCCAGGATGGCAGCACGCACGCGTCGCTTCTGCTTCGATGGTTCAGAATGCCTTTTTAAACGATTTGTTTTTAGTTAAATCTGCTTTAGATGCTTTCAGACGCCCGACGCGATGAACGGAAGGCCAAACAGCTGCTGACGGAAGTAACGTCGAAAGCAAATAACGTTTGAGCGAAATTACTAACCAAAGTAAATAATCCCATTACTAAATTAGTAGACAAGAAATATGTATTGCATCATAAATTGCCGTAAAATGATTAAATTGCTATAACTCCCCTCTAGTAACCTATAATCACTGTCATGACTGCAAGGCATGATGGAACACAGACCTTAATGACCCATAAAACCGGTTTCTGATGCAAACTTTCTTGTCGTCATCATCGGCAGACACCTTAGATTCGCTTCAGAGGTAAGTTCAGCCCTAGCTAGCTCTAGCCCCAGTAGCAACTAGCTCAAATGTTCAGTGCTTCAAAAATGTGCTCATGGAGTGCATGTATTGTTTATGCGCCTGGATTTCTTCCCCAGTGGAGGACTTGGCGAAGTTTTCGTCGCTTCTCTCGTATAAGCTGCTGTGCAGCGCACACACAGGTAATTTGATTCCAGCACTAACTGCCCTGAAAAAAGGCCTTCCGCCAATAGCATCAAGCAATCCATGGTAAACCAAATGTGGTGTGAAGTACTTGACAATTAACACTCATCATCCTGAGTTAACCACGCGGAGAATTGTTTCCGCAGAGAATAACAACCAATATACGGTAAACTAAGGTTAGTTGACGCTGTTTTTCTGTCATTCATTTCTTAGTCAAAAGTCTGCCCCGTGAGCTCTTTGTTCTATTAAATAAATTACAGCATGGAATACGAAAGGTGTAAATTGAGGAAAGACCTCCTTCGCGAAGCTCATGCCCAGCCTACCTTAACTTTTTGAAGAGATAAACCTTCCGTATCTTCCGGTAATGCAGTTTTGATAATATTCTTAACTTTCTAATTTTATTGAACAACAGTGTGAACTTGATATGCAATAAATAATCAAATGTTCCAGAATTTGATTTATCGCGACTGAACATGATTTGTTGAAAAGTTTCGTTCACACAAGAGTTTTTTTTTATATTATCAGAAAACGCCGCATTTCCCCTTTTAATATCATTGCACGTAGTCAAGTCGTTTTGAATAGCTGGCTATGCTGTATTGCAAGAGTTGTTTCGTAATGCAGGTATATATACAAGGCGAGCATACAACTCAATAATGAGACAATAAGGTTTATTCTCCTTTTTTGGGAATCAGAGCTTCACCTCCAATTCCAAATTTGTTCTGTGGTTTTATGTCTCATGTCTGTCTCCCCTCTATGTGTTATGTGACTGAGGTTTATTCACTCACTGATCGCCGCCATCTTTGAGAAGCCGCTAGAACGGCACTTGTGGAGCGTTCTTTTACGTGCGAACTGGGCGTCGCGTTACTTGACAGCACAAAGCTTGAAATTTCCGGAGCCCTTCACTACGGCGTCCCTCATAGCCTGAGCCGCTTTGGGACGTTATACCCCATTAATATAATCAATCAATCAATCAATCAATCAATCAATCAATCAATCAATCAATCAATCAATCAATCAATCAATCAATCAATCAATCAATCAACAAAGCTTGAAGGGCGAACCGCTCTGCTCGCAGAACCGCAGGTACACCTGACACGTGTATTATGAAGAAACTAACAGCAAACACGAAATAAACAGTGTGCACAAAGAAAATGTAAGCCTATATAGATGCTTAAAAGCGCTGTAACAGTCGATCAATTTGACTTATTTTATTTCAGTTGGTCTTCATGAACAGGAACGCCAAAAAAAAAAAAAGAATCTGTGCCGAAGCTAGCGAATCTGATACGAGGCACCCTTTACGTCAAACAACACTGCTGTGATTTTCTAGGCGGCGTTCGCTGTTACCTAGCTCTATATGCGTAAAGTGCTACAGACACTCTCATGCAGCGATGTAAATAACCATATGAGGTCATGGACTTGAAGTGCTTCAAGTTTGTTCCCTGTTTTGTTCCGTCATATCACGGACATCACGACGCCCTGCGTCGCGTCGTTCGTACCATGTTAAACATTGGTTACATATTACATATTCACGAAATAGACGACACGCTGTGGCGGCGCCGCGAACTATCCTCTAAATAGGATCGGCACGCGCAGAACTAGCGGGACAACACTGTTTGCTCCTTTGAGATCGCTTAGGCGCATATTCGTACCTTGTTGTTGTAGTTTCCCTATAAAAGGTATACTCTACACAACGCGCTGTTACATCGGTATTTGCACGCTAACAATACAGAAGCGTCTGTAAGCGTCACTGCGTAATTTTTGTGCCGCCCGCAATAAGACAAGAGCATGGAGACGCGAAGTTTTTCACTGTAGCAGAACGCTTGCAGGATCATGCCGGTGCAGTTCTAATAGGCACCGAGCCTAATAAGATGATTTTACTGGACTATGTAAACACAAAGAACTAGTTCTTAACAAACACTGCTGAGCACACATGACAAACGGGCAACTTCCGAGCGCGAACTTTGCGCCTGACTGTTTCCGCAATGACGGCATCGGTGTGCAGCCGTAAGGTTGCCCACCACGGACAGGTGACCAGTGCCCTCGCTGTGACTGGAATCAGTCAATAAGACGGTCACGTGATAATGGAATGAAACGTAATGAAAAAAATTATCACAGCGTCGTTACATTCATTCACTGCGCGAATATATGAATTAAGAAGGGCGCATGCATCAGTAAAAATTGAAGTGGCACTGAAAATTTTCTACCTTCTGTTCTGCGCAAGCTCTAAACAAGTCGCTGACAATACTTTACCTGTGGTGAAAAATGCATAAAATTGCGGTTCTAGTTTGTCATGCATATCTTTCGTTGTACAAGAGTCCTCACTGCCAGTGATCTTCAATTCCCGCCGAAGCGCCCGGCTTTCACGGTGACCGCTTTCAAAGACGCGATTTCTTTTTTGTCTTTCGTTTATTCCTTTCCTCCCTCGAGAAACGAAATCCTGGCTCACACAACGCTGCCGCCATCGACAAACAAGTGCGTATTTTGAAACAAGAGCCTATCCACCTCGGCAGTTGTGCTTTGCGCCGCCATACTGGATTATTTGGGGCGCCCGGCCGCAAATCACCTATATATCCTGCGCTCGGGACGGAAGTTGGTCAGGTGGTATTGCGGACTCGATGACGATTGGGGACGCGAGACGGACCGTCCCCGGTACGTGCGCAGCCATTGAAATTATTCACGTGGTTGCTATTTCCTGGCGGCAAATCTCTAAGCGCTCATCGTCTCCTATGCACACGCCTATGTACCTGCCTGCTTCAATAGCTTGCACCTAGTGTACTACGCACGAAAACTAAATACACTCCGAAAAAAACTTTGCGGTATGTCTCCGCGTTGCTTCCTGCCCCGTAATTATTTCATCTATGTTACTGTCTTAATTTGCATTAGTTATATATTTGTTTCAATGCGTTGCTGATCTTCTTTTTATGCAAAGTTCATTTCAACGTCTCTATTTTCCTTTGTTTTGCCAATGTTCGCTGTCTGCCAGGCGCTACCACTCAAGCCCTTCAGGACTCTGGTAGGCCTGATTTATGTTCTATCATAATTGACATGAATAAAAGAACTATCTATCTATATCGAGCGCTTCTGCTCCACCGTGTGTCGGACGCAGCGCCGTGTCTTTACCTGGGTTGTTGACCCACTCCTGGAGCGCCTTCTGCAGCCTTCTAACGTGAAGAGGTTTGCTGGCCATGCCCACAAGGGCCATGATCTCGAGGAACTCTTCTTCGCCCGCCTCGCACAGTTGCTGCACATCATCGCCTCCTGCGCACACGTGAGAGTGAAATCAGTGGAGCAAAGCATACATAGACTGAGGAAAGCCGTCATGTGCATGCAACCAGTAACTGCTTGTACGAGTTATAACCCTACTTTTTCCTTTGTTCTAAATGATTTTCTGGACTTCTGGTCTCCAAGAGACATAATAAAATGCGTGCCGTGATAAAAAGACAACTCCGTTTTGTATACGAACTCACTGCAGCATACAACTGTGGCACTTTTCCGACTTCTGGAACAGTGCGCAAAACACAGACTCACAAAAAACATCCAGACGCACAAGCATTCGCCACTGAAAAGTTACAAAAGAAGCAGAGAACACCAATAAAATTATGGTCACACTAAGGCCAGAAAAACCGTAAAAGGGATGAAGGCATCCAGTGTGAAGCACCTGTGTGGAGCTTATCTCCTCTTCTTGCAAAAGTACCAAAGAGCTGGCTAGTACACTCGTTTATGTAAAACGCTGCGCACATTTCTCTATTTCTTAGATCCACATGGCGAACACCCGCAGTTTCTGTACTGATCAGCTAAGTGGGGCAGAGAACTATTTTGTGCTCTTAACCCCGCAGTGAGGCATGGCCGCAAGATAGCGGAAAGCTCAGACATCCCCTTTTGCACAAGAGTCAGCGTTATTAGCGCCCTGTATGCCACCCATTCCGGAACACCCTCGGGGAGTATGGATCGACGAGTAGAGGATCGCCATTCAGCGCTCAAGTACACACTATAGACAGGAACTATAAGCCCCGTTTTCCCGCCTGCACAAGGAGCGACATCCCCTGAATGACCCCAGCTGCTTACAGCCAAAACAGTCTAATAATATGTACTTTGTAGTGGCTGGTTGTTGGAACAAGAATACAGACAGCACGATACCCTGAGACTAGCAAGGCAATGAGCTTGGACAGAAACATACGCCAAAAGGGTAGACATAGCGACGCAGACGCTCCACCACCCATTGAAAGCTGTATACGTTGAGAACCGGTCAAGTTCTTTTTGAGAAAGAAATATGGACGACTCGCTTGTGCACGTGGCTTCGTAGCGGAAGGAAAATACTCGCTGCTCAAGGAATGGCCAAGACGAACCACTGGGCTATACATGCTTCGCTTCAGCACAGTGCACAAAAAGTGAACGGGTACAAAGACACATCACAAGGGGTGGACACTTGGAGGCTAACGAACAGGTTCGAGATTAAGTAGGGGACGTGCAATTGGCTATGTCGACGACAACGAGGGGAATCAGCCGGGCCAGTTGGTACATGACATAGAATTAGCGACACAACAAGCGGGACAGATAAGAGGAAAACGCAGGCATCTGCACTGACATTGTCGGGTGAAGGAATTTGTTGGACAGTGTCAGCGCTGGTGTCTGTGTGAAGCAGGAAGCGAAGGCTAAATAGACGAATAAATTCGTTGTCAGGAATAGCGTACGGCTAACGCACGAACATGGCTAACGTCGACCAAATCTTTAGGGGAATCCCCCACTGTGGAGTAAGTGAAGTGGCTGCGCTCGGGTGTACGTCAATGATTAATTACTCCCTTATTTTGGCTAACGTCGTTTCGGGAGAATCCTCGCATACAAAGGGTTGTTTAGGAGCTCGAACCTTGACGCATTTCCAAAAAGCGTTTTGAGGCAGCCGTGTGTCCCGCCGCGAGAAGCAACACTGCAGCCCCCACTGCGGGGAGGCTGTGCGTGACCCACCTTGACAGATGAAGGTATCGTAGTAGGAGAGGAGGTTGGCTCGCTGGAGGACCCTGTACAACTGCAGCTCCGATTCATTGGTGGGTTGCGACGTCATCGCGACTGCGAAGAGAAGGACAGAACGAATGAGCAATGCTCTGCGCGTGCTACTCGCAGCTAATGCGGGGTTGGGTGCCGAGAAAAGACCGATATAGCACTTCGGTTCACAGGTCACAACAAAATGCGCTCGTGTTTGTTCGTTTGTGTTCCTCTCACGCGATGAGGGGAAAGTCTAATTTGGAAAGCAGAAATTTTCGCAAACATGCGAACACCGCACGCTCCACTGAAGCACACGGAAAACGTCCCAGCGACACAGCGCGAAAAAGCAGCACCGACACAGCGGAGCACCAAGAAAGCGCGCGCGTCGAGGACAGCATGGTCAGCGCAGTGCACGTGGACTGAAGAGCAGCGAAGGAAAATGCACAGTCGCCTATAGACAAGCGTCATGGCTGTAAACAAAGGTGGATCTGCGGTCGCCAGCGACGCGGGGTGTAGCAATGCTGCCTTCGAAACCAACTGCCTTCGCTTGTGGCTCGAAACATTTCTGTTGGTGACCGTAGAGCAGTTCAGCACTTTTTCAACCTGTTTGCCAGACGGAATTATCTGGCGAAGCGCTGCATAGGCTTCCTTCTGAGCAACGGCGCGATCACGGCGGTCGACTACAAGTTGACTTATTAATGAAACCGAGAAAGCACAAGGTATACAGGTTTGCAGTCTCAACATTTGGGGCGATACTGCATACCCGATCACTAATTGCAAGGAGAAGGACAACGGGATGCACGACGCGAGGCAGCTTTTTCCCATGACGAACCTTAGTGATGTGCCTGCTCTCCTGCAGCCACTTCAGTGCGGAGAACGCCGAACACTACTGGACACTGAAGCCATGCAGTTACTTTGAATGAGTCATACACATGCGAGCCTCACTGGTAATGGTTGAAAAAAATGTTTTTTTTCTTCGATTGGCTTTAAAGGGGCCCAGAAACACAATCTTAGTTAACTGTTTTGTCTGTTGATTGCATACAGTGAGTTATAATGGTGCTATTAGCGTCGGTAATACCGCGTATATTCCGTTTTTTAATATTTGAATGTCCTCCCAAAAACCAATTCATGGCTCTAATGGTGTCGCCACACAGTGGCGGGTTTTTAGCAGCGGATATGACATCACCTGGCGCGAGCTTAATGATCGGACAAACAGTAAATATACTGCAAATTGTGTGAATAAATAGAGACACATTTTGTCACCTGTCTGCGTTTTATATTAGATCAACAAAAACAACTTGTTTGTCTTAGATAAAAGCCCTGCAAAGCAAGTAAAATAAAAATACACCACCAGGGCTGCTCTGGCATGGAAACGACGCTGCCAGTCTCAGCAAGAACGAGTTACAGAGAGCAGGCAACCATGGAGTACAAACTTCCGCGACGTGCTCTGGCTGGCTGTTTTGATTGGTTGCGCCAGGTGCCGTCATTGGGAGAGCGAAATAGGAGTGGGAAGCCCCGCCAAAATCGAGTTCAGGGCAGCGTTTTGTTTGCTTGTATTTTGAAATTTCTTCATTGAATAACTCCCGTTCCTGTGAGATTCCTGTAATTCTTTTTAAGTCAGCATCTGAGTGACATAAAGAACCCACCTGAAGTATAGCCGGTATCCCCCCAAGCAGTGTTTCGCAGCCCCTTTAAGAGAGGTGCACAGGCGAATGGATAGAAGTTTACCTCGAGTTACGTTTGCTCTGCAGAGATAAATATTTTAAGTCACTGCTTGCACGCCTTATCCTGCTTGATAACTGGTCATTGGTTTGGTATTTGCTGTTTTCGCCAGGTTCTGATTGACCAGCAATTGTGAAATTCAGGTAATATGGGAAATAACATTGCATGATTTTGCCGATACCTTAGCGACGTTTAATCGTTTTTTAGCATAGGTGGTGAAAAAACGTACATGTTGAAGCTCGTGGAAGCGAAAATAGAGAAAAAGCTAAGCGCCGTATATTCCTACTACCGGACTACAGTGCTGCTTCAAACGTCGCGCTTAGTGGCCCGATGAATGCTGAAGGCGACTGGCAGGAGCTGTTTTTTTTTTTTTTTTGCGCGAAGAAATGCCCTTGACGTAGTCTGGGTGACTGCCATCTGAAAACGGGCCCCGCCGCGGTGGCTCAGTGGCTATGGTGCTCGGCTGCTGACCCGAAGGACGCGGGTTTGATCTCGGCCGTGGCGGCCGAATTTCGGTGGAGGCGAAATGCTAGAGGCCCGTGTGCTGCGCGATGTCAGTGCACGTTAAAGAACCCCAGGTGGTCGAAATTTCCGGAGCCCTTCACTACGGCGTCCCTCATAGCATGAGTTGCTTTGGGACGTTAAACCCGAATAACCAACCAATAAACAACCATCTGAAAACGGTCCCCTGCGTTCAATTTACGGTCACACCCACATGGAATGTCGCGTCCAGACTTCCCATAATGAGAGCCCGACAGAACGCGAACAAGCTGCAGACGTTGATTCTTGCACCGTTCGCCGCGCGACCGAAGAGCAAACATGCGGATTAAGAGACGCAAACTATCACACTTCGATGCAGAAATGCAACGCAGTCGATCCGTCGCCGAACTTTTCCTGCTCCACGGCCGCTGCGCATCGCTTTGAGCCATATCTAAATGCGATAAGCTTGTGGAAACTTGAGCCGCTGCCTTTCTTCAGCATTGCGGTTCAGCCACTCGCACCACAACTCGCCGGAATATTGTAAAATGCGTTTAAAAACGCTCGAGCGAGGCATAGCCAATGCACACGGTACCGGCTTTTGCCTACACAACGAAAGTCACTGCTGACTCCAGCGCCGCCGCATCTCCGTGACGTCACGGCCTGACGCTTGTCTATAGGCTCATGGCACTCCGCTAAGTGATCGAGCGTAATGACGGCGCCTGCTGATCACCGACCGCAATAGCCGATGAGCGGATTCATCGCTGAGGGGATGTATACTCAGCATCACAGCGCGGATTTCGAGATGATGTTGGCATCGGGCTCATCAAGTTGTCTCAATTCCCCGCAGGGTGGAGTGGCCGTGCCCCCAAACCGGCACTGCCGCGGAAACAGGGGGGTGCGGTGGACGGTCCACGGTGCTAGACACCGACGCGATATCGCGACAGTTGAGCTAGCACGTCTAGCCCTCTTAAAACTGATGATGAACTTTTATGGCGCAAGGGCATCTGAGGCCAAAGAGCGCCATTGCACAAGGTATTTTCTTCGACTCGTGGCGGGGTCCAAGACCCCATTTCCCAAGAATTTCACCCTGATCAAGCCGAGCATTGCATCCCCGGTGGGTACCCGGCGGCACTGGGGATCGAACAACGCACCTCCCGCACGGGAGGCGGATGCTCAACCACTATGCCACCGCTGAGAGAGAGAGAGAGAATTAAATGAATAATGGAGAGGTCATGGGCCTGGTATGCTACTCCAGAAAAATGGAGCTGGTCTTTTTCAACAGTAGTGCACACTTTAACGCTTATCGTATAAGAGGCTTATGAAGGGTCCATTCATTCGACTACTCGAGAGAGGGACTACAGCACCGGTCCTGCATACTTTTCCGACCTGGTCAAGGCTTCCAGCATGGCCGCACGTTGAGAGTAGACGACAGGGGCAGCGAGGACAACCCCACTGTTTGTTGACAGTGAAAACCGTTGCTTTTTCTCGCTAGGTTGATATTTGTAGGGCAGCAGAAGATACTAAAATAACTGAATTTACAAATTTCGCCGCCTCTCGATTCAAGCGGTTCCGAGATTTGCATTCATAAATTAATGGCGGTGTTCCTGCGCCTCGGGAATCCGTGCGCATAAGACCTCTCCTGGCATCGCCTGTGATGACGATACCTGCATTGGATTCTCTGACTTTCTCCAGCTTTTGAAGGTTACAGTGAAAATGGTATCTGCGTCCTCAGAACGCGCTAATCTATCGATACACGCCAAGTTAAATTTGTTCTCAGTGCCCTTTTAATACTAAACAAAGTTAGGCTTCCACACGCGGCCAATATAAATGGATAAACTTGCCAAATACAAGACGTGTGTTGCAGCGAGGTCGAAGAAACTTTGGCTGTTCCGCCCAATTAGAAAGTTCGGAAAAAGCTACGTACAAAGTCTCTCAAGCACTGACACCTTTACGCAGAATATCTGATGCAATCGAATCGAGTAAACTGTGCATGCAAAGTGTAAGTAACACGTAGAAACCAGAATAAAACGTTGCAAAAATACATACTCCGCACAGTACATCCACGAAACAAGTTCTTCCCATTTAAAAAAAAATGGCTCGGGTGCAGCCCGGCTGAATCTGGTTAACAGAGCGGAAGCTCAAAGCGGAGGCAGCGTCCGCTACCAGCTTCCTCTGTCGTTGTTCACACCCCTGCTGATCTCCAGACGACCCTCCCGAGCTTCTTCGCTCTCTGCCTCAATCATTGCAGGTTTCCTCGCTCGGTGAGAAAGCAAGAAGGACACAGTGCCATCAGAGCTGAGTCGGAGGAGAACTTGGCGCTTATGAACCAAGAATCTGACACACTAGATGACTGGATAGCACACAGACAGGAATATACTGGAGGCAACAGAAAACTACATCACTAGGCTTATTGCATGTGAACATTACGAGCCTCCAAATATAATGGGATTTCCTAGCAGACTATAGCCAAACGGGCGAGTTGGTGGTACATATTGAATGCCAACAGCGCAAACGACGCAGACAAAGTTCTTCTACTTTGTCTGCGTCGTTTGCGCTGTTGGCATTCAATTCCTAACAGAGTATGTTCGGAATTGCATATCGTTGTTACATGTTTTTAACCGAAGTGAACGCTAACAGTTGCGCGGTACAGCAACACGGAATCGAAGGATTCAAATTTCACTTTTTTGCGTTGACAGAAAAGCAGGAGGATGTGGTGATCTTTGTTAAGAACTCTTGGCTCGGGGAACAAATGCCAGTGGGCGTTTCCGAGGCTGAGGTAAGCGCCCCCACACTTGAAAAGCCGAATTTGATATTGGCGATATGTGCTGTAGACAGACCACTAGGAAAGAATGTGAAGGCTTTTATTAATGAATTAGAGGTACAATTGGCTGGCTTAGAAAAACATAATAATGTCAACTTATATCAGCAACAGATAAACACAGTGTATCGCACTATCTATCACTTCTCTCGGGTTACGGCTTTGAAACGACAATATCCGGTTTTACTAGGGAAAAACCCTCAGAAGAGAAACGTGCTTCCCTGCATTGATCATATTAACACTCGTATAGCGGGTGTGGAAACATGTTTTGGCATTATAAAAGAAACGTTAGCGGACTACTAATTCGTAACAACTACTGCCCTTGCTAACGACGAGTGCTGTGCTTAAAGGGAGACTGCATAGGTTTTAGAAATCAACGAACTTAACAGGGTTGAATGTGTGAAACTTGGAGGTAAAGCATGCGATCTCTTTTTGGGCTAGCACTTGAAATAGCGATGTCATCGAGGATTAAAATCCGGACGCCCTTCAAGCTTCTCCACAGCGCATAACGCCAAGTGGGGGGCACATGATGACGTCGTCATAGGTATCGGTACATTTCCAAGGCACAAACGCCTGCTTTGAATGAAAAAAAAAAAAACAGCGCCACAGAAGGCGAACCCTGCCGGTAGTTGTTTGGCAGCGCCTAACTAGTCAGGGCAGGGTGTGGCTGACGACAGCGGTAATTTGAAATCATACCTTCCGTCACGTCACGCTGAGTTTTCCTGCCCTTCCCCAGTGAATTAAGAAGAAGAGCGAAATTCAAACGTCGATTACGTAGCTATTTAAAATGCCAGTGCAAAAACACTTGGCATGCTTTATCTGCCGGCTATACAGATGTGAATTTTGAATATCGCGAAATTCCCAAAAAAGTGCTGCCGTTGCCAATTAAGAGAACGTGACGCCGAGCTTTATTTTACATTAAAAAGCTGACGGCCTAACCAATAATTTTGTCTGGGACTCATTACTTAGTTTTAATCATGTTGAAGCGTATAGTCTTTTAATTTCAGGAAATCCACAGCGCTTCTGAAAGAACATTCCGCAGGAAGAGAAGAAGGGCAGAGAAACCTTGGATAAATAAACATATAATAAAAATTAGCAGCGTGACAGACCTATAATGGCAAAGGTGTAAACGGGATCCCTCTAATTTAGGCCTCAACGAAGAGTACAGGCCAACCAGGAATAAACTAACTGCTATGATGAGAAGAGCGAAAAACGATTACTTTAAACAATAGTTAAATGACGATAAGAGGGACATAAAAAACGTGCAATATAGTGAACTTGTTCACTGGAAAACGGGAAAACGAGCTGTCAAGTAAATAATCTCCAGTCACTACCCTGGACGAAAACTTGAAGCATAATGATTTTAACTGCCCCTTCGCAAAGCGCGTTCACTTCGACAACACGGTACACATTCGCAGAATTTGCGCAATTTTCCTTCCAATGTTAGCTGAGCATAAATGACAGACCTTACAGACAAGGATCTCAGGGAAGCTTTAACCAGTCTATCTTTGACAACGTCATCGGGGCACGATGAAATTCGGTCTAGGGACGTCATCACCTACCTCGATAAACTGAAAACAGTTATATTTCATAGTTTTGCAGAAACGATGCGCACTGCCAAAATTCTATACAACATGAAGGTGTCATTGGTAAGACCAGTTACAAAGGCGGCGAGCAACAACCGTGTCTGAACTTCTGAGTTCTGAACATCTGAGTTGCCATTCTCTCACGTCTGGCATGCGTGCTAGAGAAAGTAAGCACTTGTTGTCATTTTGCGACAAACACCACCTGCTCTCCGAGTCTCAGCACGGTTTTGTGTGGAAGAAATACCACAGCACTGCTTGAAGGTTCTGCGGACGATGTGATTGCAGCCATAGATAATAATAAAATCGTGCTAGCGCCATTTTCAGACCCAGAAAGGCGTTTAATACTATAAATTATAACATATTATTTCAAAAATTATCTCTCATGCGATTCCATGGGCCATAAAAAAAAACTTTCTTCCGACTGTTTCCAGAGTAGACAACAGATGGTCCGAATAAATGGCGATAACAGTGCGTTACTTGCAGTAAAGTACGGCGTTCCGCACGGATCCGTACTACGACCCTTATGTTTTGATCTCTACATAAATGACATGACGCAGTTGCACCAACAATGCAAAAATATATCAGTATGCTGATGATACGCCATTAATCCTAGCGGGACGAAACTATGATAAAGGCATGTTCTTGCTACAGCTGGAAGTCTGTAAAGTAACGGCGTGGTTTAATAATAATTTCATCTATATAAACAAAAAAAAACGCCATCAATTTGTTCCCAGAGCCCTCAAAGGAAATTTGCCGCGTAATCCAAGCTCTATATGCACAGTGACGACTGCCAAAACCGTAAATGCAGTAGTGTCGATATCTTCAAAAAAAGTGAAGTACCTAAGAGTGTTTTTTTGACGAACACCTTTCTTGGACACACCACATCGAAGACATAGCTATGCGATTAAGGACTGTTTCTGCAACCATTTACAGGTTAAGATCAGCCTTCTGTGTAGCATTATGTAAAATAATTTGCAAAGCGCTTGGGGAGTCAACACTGAGATATGGTGCGACAGTCTTTGGGTGGGCTGCGCAATACAAGTTGAATGCCTTAAACACAATATACAACTCAAACAAAACGCAACATTTCTTATGGAACTTACAGGAACAATGAGCACACTGCTGACTCATGAGAGAACATTCAATACTCACATTTCAGAAAGTGGTGTTGTATACTGTACTCGCAAAACATTTATGCGATAGTAAACTTAGAAAAAAAAATACAAAAACTCGTGACCTTCGTGCAATAGAAACGTTTGTAGTGTCACGAGTCTTCAGAAACTGTGGCAAACGAACAAGGAAATTTTACATTCAAATTTACTTCAATAAGATTGCTGTATATTTAGAAATATCCTCCATTGCAAAAGCCAAACGTAAAGTCTATGAATGGGTTTCGACAAATATCCAGACAAGAGTCCAAGCGTATTATTATTTCCGTGCTGCTAATTTGCGGCTGTGTATCCTCTGACTGGATCTAGTTATTCACGGAAACCTAAACAAACAAAATAAAAGCGAAAGCGAAGCCGCCACGCAACTGCCTGGAGGGCACTCCACGCGTTAGTTGACTCCTCCTACCTTAAGCGGAGAGTTCAAAAAAAGGCGGGAGCCGGGACGTTTAGTCCGATTTAAATCGGCCGCACAGCACAATAATTCGAGGTTTCTAAGAATGCTCGGAACGTGTAGATAGAGTTCCCGCGGTAAATGGACGAGTTCAGGTTCCTCTTCAGTGCACTGTCGTGGTGATTTCGCATTACTCCATGTAGGCTGACTTAGTCCCCTCAGTATTTTTATCATATCAGATGAACGACCAGCCACGTGGTTCATCCCAACTGAGAGGTGAGCGTTGTATCACGTTGTTCAACGCAGTTGCGATGGCCAGGGAACGAGGCGAGTCACATGGTATGACGTCCCATCAACACTCGCTCTCCGCCGCTTGAAGGTCATTATTCGGAACCACATGACCTTGACGTCTTGCATGAGAGGAGTAGAGCTTCCGGAGTGCCTGAATGTCTCGCTCCAGAGCCAGTGGCAGTTACCAGCTGCAGGTGCGAACTTTTGAGGGGAAAGGATTAAGACGTCAACTGTGGGAGGACACCTGAGCGGTGCCGTAAGGGAAATGTGGAAGAGAGCGAGGGAGTGACGAGGCCAAGGCAGAATCGTCTGCATTGCAGTCTAACGTGCAGTGATGTCGTAAAGCACATGGCCATCATTGCATTCAACCTTTCTGGTAGCGCCAAAGTTAGTAATTACCCTCGATGCCCGATGGTATGTTTGTGCTTTTGCCGAATGCTGTCCTGCTTGTGCTGTTTACGACTGTTTTGATTTTTATTTTGACTGCTCATTTTATTAGAATATAAACACATTTCTAAATAAGTGCCGCCTTTTTGAACTTGCTATTATGCATTATTGGTAGCCGAATCCGAACTAGCCCTCGGCTGAGGGTCCAAAAAGTAGCGGGAATCAACCCCGCAACGCCGTGCTCTGCAGCGGCCGAACATCTGATCGTAAGCCGACCCTGTGCTGTCGTCTAGCGGGAACACCACGTTGCCTTGGCGGAACCGGGTCGCGGCTCCGTTCTGGCCCAACGGGAGAAGGCTGGAGCAGCGCATGGGCAGCGAAGATGACTCGAGAAAGAGCAGACTCAAGAGGCGCTAACTTTCGGGAGAACGTCTCACTGAAACAGCCCAAGGATGTGCGCTGATGGCGTTGCACCAGCACATTCTTTCCACGAATGGAATCTCACAATATTGAAGGACGATGGGCAGCTAGCTAACGAACGCGGCTCCTGCCTTCAAAAAGATGCTGCGACCATGGTCAGTTCGACATCGATCAGCTGGGTAGCGTGTCAGGTTTGGTAAAACCGTCATTTTGTTGAATTTCAGTACAAAGTTAGCGCTTGTCCTCGCGGAAGTTTTGAGTGTAGGCTTCCATTCTCTTCGGGGTAGCGGCAATACACTCGTGACTAAAACCGCGTGTTCGCCAGCGTGCACCAGCCGCTTGCGTTTGCTTAGCACAGAACGGGATCCAGTGTCGGCAGCTAGGCGGAGCTTGCGACCAATTTCTGGGGGGTAAACGTTCTGTTCGCGACGAACGAGGAGACCGTGATGGGGGCGAAGTGCGCGTCCTGCTTCCGCCAAAGGACACCAATCATCATCATCAGCCTGACTACGCCAACTGCAAGGCAAATGCCTCTATCATGTCTCCCGACTAACCTTGTTATTTGCCAGCAGCGGCCACCCTATCCCAGCAAATTTATTAATCTCATTCGCCCATCTAAATTTCTGCCGGCCCCTGCTACGTTTGCCTTCTCTTGGAATCCACTCCGTTACTCTTAAAGACCACCGGTTATCTCGCATTCGCATTACATGCCCTGCCCAAGCCCATTTCTTCCTCTTGATTGCGACTCGAATGTCATTAACCCGCGTTTGTTCCCTCATCCACTCTTCCCGCTTCCGATCTCTTAACGCTACACCTATCATTTTCCTTTCCATAGCTCGCTGCGCTGTCCTTAACTTAAGCTGAACCCTCATTGTTAGCCTCCACGTTTCTGCCCCATAGGTGATTAGCGGTAAGATACAGCTGTTGTATACTTTTCTCTTGAGGGATATTAGTGAACTGGCATTCATGACCTGAGAGAACCTGCCATATGCGCTCCACCCCATTCTTATCCTTTTAGTTATTTCCCTCTCATGATTCGGATCAGCGGTGACTACCTTCCCAAAGTAGGCATATTCCGTTACTACTTCCAGCCTCGCTACTAATTCTGAACTGCTGTTCCCTTGCTATAGACTGTTGAACATCACTTTGGTTTTCTGCAGGTTAATTTTTAGCCCCACTGCTCTGCTCTGCCTTTCTAACTAATTTATTTATTTTATTTATACATACTGCGGTCCTTGTTCAAGACCTTAGGAGGGTGGCTACATGTACATAATTCCACATACACAAGGGCAAAATAATATCAGTACATTATTTCAGGTGCTCTTCAAAAGATTTTAATGATTTCTGCGTGACTGCGTCGTTAGTGAGGTTATTCCAATCAATTATAGTTGGTGGGAAGTAAGAGTACTTAAAAGAATTAATTATTGAGTTTATGGGCATTATAGTTCTGTCATGTCGTTGTCTTGTTTTATAACCTGTCGAAAAAGTAAAGATACCACAGGTGCTAATGCTGTAATGTCCTGCTAGTAACTGAAAAAAAGAATTGTAACCTACATATGCGATATCTCTCACTTATTGCCGGGAAGCCACATTGTCGAACCAATTCAGTGACAGAAACACGGCCATATTTGTTGAATATGAACCTTGCTGCTTTCCGCTGAATGCGTTCCAGTTTGTTGATGTTCGATGCAGTGAAGGGGTTCCAAACTATGACTGCATATTCAAGGGCTGAGCGGATTATGGTGTTATACGCAAGAGATCGTACAGTTGGTGTTGCTGATATTAAATATCTGAGAAAAAACAGTTTCCGGAGAGCGTTAGCTGTGACAGCGTAGATGTGTTTTGTCCATGACAAATTATTAGTGATCCATAGACCGAGGTACTTGTCATGCATAACTTCTGAAAGAGTGATGCCCTAAGTGCTGTACAGGAACAAAAGGGGACTTTTCTTCTGGGTGATTCTCATGAATACTGTCTTTTAGAAATTAACTGCCATATGCCACTCCTTGCACCATGTTATGACTTTTGTAAACTCGTTATTTAATAATATTTGGTCCTGAACAGTATTAATAGTTTTGTAGAGCACACAGTCATCTGCATACAATTTAATATGGACAGAAAGATTCTAAGCAATGTCGTTTATGATGCTTTGCAGCTCATCTCCGAGTGACTTACAAGGCAATATCATCAAAGAATTGCAAATTACTTAGGTATTCTCCATTAACTCTTATTCCCAGCTGCTATAAATCGAGTCCTCGGAACACCTCCTGCAAACAAATGGTGAACAGCACTGGCCAGATCGTGTCTCTCTGCCTGACACCCTTTGTTACTGGAAATTTACTGCTGACACATGATTTTATGTGGCCAGTGAAAATTAAGCACCGAATGAGGGTGCGACAAATCAAGGTTCGGAAAGAAAAGGGAAAGTTATTTGAAGTACTTCCAGCATGTTTGCGTCAGGTAGAAAAACAAGCTATCGGCCGCGACGGTTTATTGCTCAGCCCGTACGTGGGATCAAATTGCGGCGGCATTTCGATAAAGGCGCAATGCATAAGTCAGCCAGTCGTAGCCTGACCCCCATCGGCCCTCTGTTCCCAACCAACATAGAGCACGTCATGTGGAAATGGGGGGCCTTTGCCGCGGCACGCACGCGACGCCTTCTTAACACATCTGATGCTGCAACTGAATCCAAACGAAACAAGATCATTCCGTCACTGACCTTAGCCTATAGAAATTCGCTGGCGAATGCAAGCTCCCATCATCATATAGTGTGCAGTGCATACCATACGCAATGTCGGGTAATACATCCCCAACTGCGGCACAGAAAGGCTCCGGCCCACACCTGAGCCCTTTCTCTACTGCCCACTCCCCACACAGATGAAGTCGGGCCCACCCATAGAAGTGAAGGAATAAATTCATTCACTGAAAAGACGTCCGTGAGCTGCGCGTTTTCAGTGCTAGTCAAAGCACCCCAGGTGGCCGAATGTAATCTCTAGCCCTCAGATATGCTGTGGTGTTTATAATAAACCCATATGACGTATTGGGACGTTAAGCCAGACATAGGATGACGTAAATCTCATAACACAACATACCGTAAAGTGACATAACGCTACATAACACGACATAATAAACAGGACGAAACGCCATGGGACTGTTGTGAGCCCGTCACGAGTGAGAGGCCGCCGTAGGAGGAGAGCACGTGCTGCCAAATAGCGGCGGCCGCTGTTGTGTCTCACCTGGGGCCTCTTGCGGGCGGACAGGGCGGCACGGAAGCTGAGCGGCGTGACCATAACTACGCAAGCGCATTCAGCTCCCCGGGCGGAATACAACAGCGCTGCTCAGCGGTGGGCGAGGACAGCAGCACACGCGCACGGCGTCGGCACTGGGCCCCATTGAGAGGCGGCCGCGCGCGCTGTAACGGCCGCTGCTCCGCGACGCTGGCGCCACCCCCGGCGGACGGGCGCGGACTGGCGCCGCGGGCCGAGTGCAGCGATCGCGACGCGGGCGCCGCCGCCACCGCGCGCACCTGGGGGCGCCCCGGTGAAGCACGTTGTGGGTGCTCCTCCCGTTCGCAACTCTCCTTCGGAAGGGGAAAAAAAAAATTGGTCGCTCACCCTTAGGGTTCGTCCAGTGATCAGACCGAGACCACGCCACGCCCATTCAACTGCTACTCAACAAACTCAACCGCTCGTGAAGCATGAATGAGCGGATTCCTGGCCGGAGAGGAAGTGTGACCTGCCTCACGGCCCGGTTTGGGGTTCGAATTCGATTGTTCTTTACCGCAGTTCAATTGAGGCAGAGTGGCCGTGGCCCAGAACGGACAGCTTTATACCTATGTATTTATACGACTGAATTTTTGCGACGGAATGTGCCATGCGGACGGGAATATGACGGCGATGATCCGACGACGCCGGAAAAGCAGAGAACTGGGCTGCTACAGCTGCGGCCGTGAAACAAAGCGAGGTTTTCCATCCATTTCGTGGATATCTGCTGGACGTCTGCTTCAAGTTTTAAAACACCAACAAACAAAATACTTCTGACGTTAGTTCGACTAAGCTCATTAAGGTAGCATTCTGAGAGGTACCCATGCGTACTGGTCTACCAGAACAAGTTTAAGTAGTCAAAGGAAGCCCATAGTCATCTGCGGGAATACGAGACTGAGTATTTTTGGTGGGGTACCACTTCGGTCTAAAGTGCAATTCACGTTTAAACATCATTTAATGAGCGTTTAATCATGACGTTGATGTAGATACTCCGATTTAAAACTGCTGCAGCGGTGTCATGCAGTATGAGGAGTGCAATTTAAACAAATTAAAAAAAAAACCTGCCACGCGACTTCTACCGACATCCTCCCTGAGTCTAGCCTCTCATTCCCTAAGCCCTGCTAAATACTACAGTCGGCACTGCCGTTTTCATCAATTTCTTTCCCTCCGTACTATTTCTGTGCACTGCATGATCCACTTCGAAGCGCGCCGTGGTAACAGCTAAACACTCGAAAAGATTCACTCCTTCGCCGCCTGCCCTTCGAGAATGAACTGAGGCTGTGTGCGAATCTCTTGTGCAGGAGGACCAGATGGTAAGCACTGATTCATTAACGTCTCGTATAGTTGACAGGGCCGCAGTTTTACAGCAACAGCTGTTAAAGGCGTGCTCCCGAGTTCAGCCATGACGACGCTGGCGTAACACTGCGCCACGTAGGCTGATTACATGCAGTGACGGCACGCATGACGTCACTGTAACGCGTCATGGCAGCGTGCCACGCTGAGTAGTCTGATCGCAGTTACGTCACACGCCCCCTGTCAGAGAAGGAGACAAGCAATAAATGAATATCACGGAAAAAATATAGCACACTCAGGACAACAGAAAAAGAAGACTGAACAACACAGGCGCTTGTCTATGTGTTCCTTCTGTGTTGTCCTGAGTCCGCTATATTTTTTTTCATGATGCTATACCAAATAGCTCAAATGTCGATTCTACTTCAATAAATGAATAAACAGCATCATATTGACAACCACAAGCATGTACCCCGTCCTGGGAGTTTTCTTTCGGTGGCGTGTCTTCAGAGAAACAAAGGGTAGGCCGGTGTGGCTTATATGGGATTCCTTGCGATTCGCCCAGCTCAAGAACGCAACGCACCAGTTGCTGCACAGTGAGATCAGCGATTGCTCCACCAGGAACACATGAGCGAGAGGGGAGAACGGCTCCCAACAGAACAGAGGCACGTCACCGACAGCCCGCTTCTTCCGACGTCGACCTTGCGTGCATGTTCCGTGTGTGCAGAGCGCCGAAGCAGCCGGCAGCGCTAACAAAAGTCGCGATTAGGAAAGGAAAGTTCCTGTCGCTTCACTGGAGATTACGCAGTTCAATATCTCTATAGGGCGTTGCATAGAATCGCCGCCACAGCCGATTTTCTGCCGACCGTCCTGTACAAGCACAGCGGCCGGTAGATGTCGATGCATTTGTTCAACAAGTGTCGTCATAACCAAAACTCCCATCTTGAACCTATGTGTGCTTCTAGAAATATCAATAAGCACTTCATTAAAAGCGTGGTTTATCAGTATTGCCTCGCATCTGTGCAATGTTTGTTCGTTCACGCTCAAAGCCGCTGGCAAACAGCTTTATCATTTTGTTTGTGACACGAAACGCGACCCGACATACGTCGAATGACCGTGGCCACGAACAAAACTGCGCCCACATTTTTCCGCATTGTTGCAGCTGTATTTGGTTCGTAATCTTGCAGGCTCTAAATTGAGCGCGACCAAGAACTAAAGGACTCTGTTCGCCGACTGCCGAGCACGCTTGTTGCTTTCGCCGCCTCCGAGTCATTCAGTCCATTCTGGGCAAATGTCAGACCAATAAGCAGTTTTCTTTCGGAGACCCTTTTCGGTGTATTCCTCACTGCCGTTACCACTACGTGACATCTGGTGGAGGGGCTGGTGACTGTCCCTGTCGCCCCCCCCCCCCCCCCCCACACGCACACACACACACTGGGAGACGCCAAAGCAGCCCGAGCCGTCTCGAAGAACACGAGAAAGCCGCAGAAGCCGTCGTCTTCAGAGGTGTTCACTTGCATACGAACTACTACAGGACCGTACGCGAGCAAAGGACTCCTCAGGGCCAACGTCATTTTAACGTGAAAACATTTCTAGGCTACGTCGGCGGGGTCGTGTCACCAAAACGTGTCCTCAAAACGTGTCCGCAGCAGTTGTGACCTTCTCAGAAGAGGTAGCATCAAACGAATGGTTGTGGTCGATAGAGGACGGGGTGAGGATGGCGCTCAAAAAAAAAGTTATGTCGATTGGGTGATTATTTAATTAATTAGAGCCGAAAATGTCTAAAAAGACATCGAAATAGCGCGGACGTCGATATAGTAAGTGGACGAAAAAACAGCCGTGGACGGCAGAATAGTGGAAACATAAGCAGAGGAGAGAAAATAAAGTTTTAAATGAATTGAAATGTATTATAATGAGTGATAATTAATAGAACAAAAAAGTTTCAAATACACAGATTAATTAGTTAATTGATTAACAGCAAAAACCATTGCACGGTTGAACAGGCAGGACTGGGATATAGTAAGTGGACGGGAAAACAACCACGGATTAATTTGAAAAACCAAAATCGTTGATTGAGATAAAAGAAGGTATAATCACAGTAAATAAATCGATCTTTCATTAAAGTATAATATTATTACGCTAATACAGTACATAAATTAGATAACAAACTTTAAACGGGAGTTCCTGAAGGCATTCACTGGCGTCATCAGGAAAGCTCAGCTGCTTCTACAATCAACACGCATCCAACACCCGAATCAGCCTGTGACCGCGTACGTAGAAGACAATGAAGCGCCTTTTTCGACGTGTCGGTACTGACATGACGGAAGGGAAGAAGGTGGAGCTTTTGATGCGTGGTGCCAAAGAGGCACTTTTCGGCGGTCTCAAACGCAATCCACCGAATACCGTCACTGAATTCACTAGCGAAGCAGCCACAATTCAGAAAACCATAGAGGCACGAGCCCGCCATTTCCCTCGACAGCTCCAAGTGATCTCAACAACCCTCTTGGAAGGCATAGCATTCAGAGGCAACTTGCGGGATGTTATCTGCGAAACTGTACAGGAAGAGCTGTGTCACCTTCCAAATTTCAACGGCAGAAGTTTGAAGACGCCAGAATAGAAGGAAAACATGGGGTTTAGTTAATGCAATTGTAGGAAGAGCCCCTAAAGAAAGTGTGAACATTGTACTGTAAGACGCAATTCCCGGCTATGCCTATGAGTTCAATAAGTATTTTGTAGAATCAGTAACAAACCTTCAAAATAAAACGAGCACACGCCCCGTACAGTTTAGTCACTACAGAACCAATGTTCAGTCGGCATATTTACTAATGGTCACAGAAAGTGTACTGTGGGATGTGATCAAGTCCTTCCTGGCAACCAAATCAGCGGGATCTGACGGTATAAGAATTAGATATTTTAAATAACCTTGAGTACGTTAAAAGGGTACTGCTACACATTATAAATCATGCCTTGGTTACAGGCACTATCCGAAACAGAATGAAAGTGAGTATGGTTCGACCAGTTCATAAAAAAAGGTGCAAAAAACTGTATAACAACCATACGCCAATTGCCATACTCTCGACAATAGCCTGCTTATTAGAAAAAAATATTATATCAAAGTATAATTTCATTTTGCAATAAACATAATCTCTTACATCCTGCACAGTTTGGCTTCCGAAGCGGTTTAAGCGCAGGCGATCTCCTAGAAAACTTTAATGACCTAATATCTAAGGAGATTAATGATGATGATAATATTGCACTAGCTCTGTTCGTCGACCTTCAAAAGGCATTCGACACAATTGATCATGACCTATTGTTAGATAAATTAGACGCCTTTAGTTTTAGAGGCCCACACCGAACTTTACTCAAGAATTACTTTTCTGATCGAACATAGTGCATCGGATTAGGTAAGTCTTTCAGCGAACTACTAACAGTGAACTACGACGTACCGCAGGGGTCAATCTTAGGTCCGTTATTATTTAATATTTATCTTAATGAATTAGTCAAACTGTCGTCCATATGATAATTGTACCTATATGGAGACAACAAAGTCCTTGCTTTGCCCGAGCAAAACTTATAAAGAAGCAGCCAAAACTCTGCAATATGATATAAAGTAGCTGTTGAACTCGTATCAAATGAACATATTTTTCGTAAATAAAACAGAAAGGAACTTACTTTGCTTCCACAGCTCATCCACCTTCTTGAGGCCTTTACATGGGCGGGGGTAAAAGCAATGACTATCTCGATGGTATACGTTGTAATATCTTTGAAGGTATAGAACGGATTAAAAGCGGGTTCGTGGTCGGGTGCGGAGGAGAAAACAGACCGGTGAGAGAGCGCGCGGGCGACTGCGTCTGCGCAAAGCTGTCCTTGAGCTTAACTCCAAAAAGTGCTGCTGTGGTGCGCGTGAAGCGTTTGTGCCTGGACAGCTTGTTGACAAAGACGGCTTCAGAACTCATCCCGCAAAGACTGCAACTGTCGAGTCGTTCAAGCCACCACAGTCTGTCAAAGAGAGGCGGAGTTTCTTGGGCTTATGCTCTTGCTTTCGCCGCTTTATTCATTAAATCATCGCTTTGCGGACGTAGCTTACCCCCTGACAGGTCTACTTCAGAAAGATGTGGCTTTCGAGTGGACACCCGAGTGCGACTCCGCCTTCTGCCAGCTAAAATTTCTCCTGACGTCCCACCCTGTACTTCGCCACTTGGATCCCTCAGCTCCCACAGAGATTCATACTGACGCCAGCGGTGTTGGCTTCGGCGCTGTTCTCGTCCAGCGATGCGACAACAAAGAGCACGTTGTTGCGTACGTGAGTCGCTGCTCCCTCAGTAAGCCGGAGCACAATTATACGATCACCGAGAAGGAATGCCTGGCTGTCGTCCTCATCATCGTCACCGAGCATCATGCCCTATGCAGGCTGGTTTACCTTTGTGACTCGTGTGGCACGGCTGGCTACAAGAATATGACTACATCGTCGCCTCAGTCGACGGCACGCTGACGCGGGCTGTATTTCACGGCTCCTTCTTCCTGGGACGGATTCTGACATCGACAATTTCGACCACTGCGTCGCCGTTTCTTCTTTTTATTTATTTATTTATTTATTTATCATCATACCCACAGCGCCATTGGCTGGCATTACAGTGGGGGGGTAGAAGAAAAAGTACACAAATGCCACCGCGTGCAGGTGGTTACAAAAAAAAAGATAACAATGAGATAGAAAGAACACGGAATTATTATACACAAAAAAATGTCACAGCATGGAAGAAAATGAATCATTTGATAATATGGACACTACTTCCTCAGGCAGCTTGTTCCATTCCGAAACCGTTTTGGGGAAAAAAGACATTTTAAAAAGGTCAGTCCGGCACCTGTATTCTTTAACTTTAAGTGGATGGTCTCTACGTAAAGACACGTAATCAGGGTTGGCTATATATTTGGTTCTGTCTATTCCAGTTCTAGAATGAAATATATTATGAAATAATTTTAAACGCAGTACTTTCCTACGTTTTTGAAGTGAGTCCCAACCCAAAGATTTTTTCGCGCTCGTTACACTAAAATATCGCCCATAGTTATTGAAAACAAAACGAACGGCCAAATTCTGAACTCTTTCTAGCTTTTTAACGTCAAGCAAGGTTTTCGGATCCCAGACTGTGCAAGCATACTCAAGTATGCTTCTAACGTTTGTATTATACAGCAGTTCTTTAGTCGTTAAAGGGAAAAGTTTAGCGTTACGTCGCAGGAAACCTAAAACACGACAGGCTTTGGCAGTAACGAAATGCACGTGACGATGCCAAGACATTGAACTTGTTAAATATACACCAAGATATTTAAATTCCAACACTGAAAGCAGTCTGCTATTATTTATGTTATAAGTGAAAATATGGGGAACCTTCTTTTTAGTGAAACACATATGTACAGATTTTTGTAAGTTAATATGCATTCTCCAGTTCTCACACCACTGGGCCACTTTACACAAATCCTGTTGTAATGCATCGCAGTCACTTTGATCGTTAATAATTCTATACAATACACAATCGTCCGCAAAAAGACGCATGTATGATGAAATACCTGAAAAGATGTCATTCATGTAAATTATGAACAGTAATGGGCCCAAGACGGATCCCTGGGGCACCCCTGATGTTACAGCCACCTCATGCGATTGTTTCCCGTTGACAACAACACATTGACGCCTAACGCTCAAATATTCCTTTATCCACCTAATAACGTTTTCATTTATGTTGTACCAGTATAATTTTTGTATTAATAAGGAATGTGATACAACGTCAAAGGCCTTCTTAAAATCTAGAAAAATACAGTCAACAGAATATCCCTTATCTAAAGCACTTGACAGGTCATGTACAAATTCGGTAAGCTGGGTGACACACGAGTAACCACTGCGAAAGCCATGTTGATTAGTATTTAATAATGAATGTATACTAAGATGATTCATAATACTAGTATAAAACACATGCTCTAAAACTTTGCATAATACACTGGTCAAGGACACTGGTCGATAATTTGAAACAACATTCCTAGGTCCCGATTTATGTATAGGTACAACATTAGCAAGCCTCCATTCATCAGGCAAGGAGCCTTCCTGTAATGACTTTGTGAAAAGAATTTGAAGGTACCTTGACAACGCAAAAGCGCAAGAAGAGAGCAGGATCGTGGGTAAGCCGTCCGGACCGGTGGCACTGTTATCTTTTAAGCGTTCTAAGAGCGACACAATTCCTCGCTGATTAAATTCAATGTTCTCCATGGGTTCCGTACAGTTCAAGGCAAGGCGAAAATCGGCAGGGCTATTGCTGTCCTCAGCAGAAAAAACTGAGCTGAAAAACGTGTTAAAGCACTTGGCTTTCTCCAGATTATCATGAACGATACTTCCGTTGTGATCGAGTGGCGGGATAGACAATTCATCCTTTCTGTTTTTTTTTTATGTACTGCCAAAATTCTTTAGGGCGATCCTGGATACGCATGTCGAAAGACTGAAAGTAGGTAAATTTAGCCTCTTTGACCGAAGCATTCATATCCTTTGTAATCTTTTTTAACTGATCCATGTTATCTTCGGACGGATTTCTTTTGAAGCGCGCATATAGTTGTTGCCTCTTTTCAACGACTCTGCGCAGCGCTTTTGTGAACCATGGCTGGCTTTTGCTGCGACGTTTCGTCATCACCCATGACGGCACATGCTGCTCACGCAAATCAAAAAGTTTGGCTGTCAGTGTGCGCCACAGCTCATCAACGCTGAGTGAATCAGACAATGTTTCGTACACATCGACATAGGATTCAAGTGCCCAGGCTATCTCGGGGAAATTTGCCTTTCGGTAACTGTAAATGCGCCGATTGCCACAGTCTTCAAGTTTAACATACTGAAAGTTCATTTCCGCTAAAACACAACTGTGATCACTGATACCGGGCACTACAAGGGTAGAACAAGCTGCCGATGGTTGGTTAGTGAATAATAAATCCAAAACATTGTTGCCACGGGTTGGCTGCAGCACTAATTGGGATAAGCTGAATGAATTGCACAGATTTAACAATTCTTTGCCTACTGCGGAATTGGCTCTAGACGGAAGACATCCTGAGCTCCAGTCTAATTCAGGAATGTTAAAGTCACCTCCAACAACTAAACAGTCAGTTTTAACAGTTTCAATCATATCAGTTGGGTCGCTGATGGGTTCAAGCTGATTTTCAGGTGGCCTGTAAAACGAGCAAACTGATAGTAATTTACCATTTAAAAGTCTAATTTGAGCCCATACTGCCTCACATGTCCCAACATCAATTTCCATCTTACGAGAACTAACTAAGACGTCCACCAGTATAAATACGCCTCCTCCGTGCCTGTCTCGATCTTTTCGATAGCTGATATAGTTACTCGGAAAAACTTCACTATCGCTAACATCCCCATCCAGCCATGATTCACATCCGATCACAACGGAAGGTCTCGCCATGTCAATTAGACCATGTAGCTTGTCCACTTTATTCTTAATACTTCTGCAGTTTAGTACTAGAATCGACAAAACAGAGTGATCCGGCTTAACTTGTCAAGAGGCTCGAACTACCTGCCCCTGAGATTCGTCGTAAATGTACTTGACATTATTCAAGTAAAGGACATCGTATTTCAGATGTGCTTTGCCATTGGGTCCCTTGCGAGGTTTGGCGTAGTCCCATAGCATTTTCCTCTTGTTTCGTACTGGTTCAGAGAAGTCCTCTGAAATGCTAGTAGAACTTCCTTTCAATTTCTTTGCATTTGACAGAACAGCCTCTTTCTCTTTGAATGAACTAAAATTAACAATTATTGGGCGAGTTCCTTCTGAACGGAACCGACCGAGGCGATGGGCTCTTTCGATTCTGGGGTCAATTCCCAGAGTAGATCTACACAAATCTAGGACAAGTTTTTCAGAAATTGGTTGTGACTCGCGTTCATCCTCGTCCTTAATTCCATAAAAGAGCAGATTGCACCGTCGAGATCGATTTTCAAGATCGTCCACTTTCTTCATCAGAGTCTGCCACTCGGAACGCTGTCTTTCACTACTCGCCCTACAGTCCTCGACAGCGGCCCTCATTTCCTCAAGACCTGCAATCTTTGCTTCTAAATTGGCCATACGGGCATTCAGATCCGACATAGCTGTTTTGTTTTCATCCCGATAACTCTCGATAGTTGCAAGTTTTTCCTTAATTTCTGTCTGGCCTTGCAAAAGCTGCTGCAGGATTGCATCGCTAGGTCCTGGGTTAACTTCTATGTCGCCGCACAAAACCAGAAGCAAAAGGTAAAACGCAGCTCTTCGAAATAAAGAAAAACGACACCTCCTGCGTAACATGGGTCTGTGTGCTACAGAATGAGAAGAAACGCATGCATATAATACAGGGGGTGGAACCGGCAAAGCATACACTAAACATATATTGAAATATGTGTCACTAACCTGCGTGAAAAGCAGTAAATGCGTGAGCGGCAACGCCATTTCGGTAACTTGATTTCTTGATTTCGCCACGTTCAATGCGAACAGAAAGATGCAACCCTACGGTCTCTCCTTGCGATGGATGAAGCCGCTTTCGTGTGCAAGTTCGTCTGTTATGAAAAAAAAAACAGCTATTCTTCTACGGACCACCGCTTCGTCCTGGTAGTTATGAAGAGCCTGTACACCTCCGCCTTGCCGGCGATGTCCGATGACCCTACATGTGGACATCTGATGTCGGTACGAACGCTCCACAGTTCCAGGCATGCTTCTGTGTCAACGGTAGAAGTGTCAACGATAGAAGTGACCTACCAGCGTTGCATTTGGTCAGCGTCACCCTGTGACACCACCTGGAGCACCGTTTCAGCAAGTGGACATAGGCCTACTTTGCCCGTTTCAGAAATCCTCTCACGGGGACCACCGGATATTGGTTTGCGTTGACTAGCTTACTCGGTATTGGGAAAAGGCAGCCCTACCCTCGCCTACAGAGTATCATGTGTGCTCTTTTATGCTGTGATTCAATGTTCTTCGCCAGGGAGATCTGAATTATCATCAGTAACCGTGCTTAGTAGATCACCGCCGAAGTAGTGGAGCGGCTTCTCCGTTCCTGCGTTGCACACTTTCGTCAATCATCGTCTTATCATCCCCGAACGAATGGGCTGAGTGCACGAGCCGAACGATCACTAACATGCTGTAAACGTACTTTGATCGCAAGGACAAGAACTAGGATAGCGTCCTGCCTTTCACCACTTAAGCGTTCAATACCGCGTGCCACTCTATAGCTTCAGTCCCTTCTTTAAAGTCTAGGCTCGCCCCCACGCTACACCCTATAGACACCATATATCACTGTAAAAAAATTTGCACCCTTAAGGGTACATATCACTGTCTATAACTCGCAGTCCCCCAAAAGGGCGCAAACAAACTATGCTCGTTGTAGCCATAGTAATGTTGTACATCAAGCCAAAGAACGTACACCCTTGACACCCTTGCACCTGAAGGAGCTGCAATACCCTTGCACCCGTGCACCTTTGAAGGGTGCATTCAAGGTGCTAACGTGCTCAGAGCACACTTTTTCAAAACAAAAAATCAGGGTATGGGAACAATGCAGAGAAAGCCCGCGGCAGCGCGAACAGATCAGCTTCGCCGGACGCTGCGCGTGGACGCTAGGCTGACTTTCTTTTTTGCATGGAAATACACCCACCCTGAGAGGCCGAAGACACTTCGTGCTGTGCAAAAGGAGCGAGATTTGGGCCAGTTGGTATTGATCCATCTTGAAGAACGTAGCAGCACGAAAAAACGGGGACGAAATGGACACAAGTACGACAGAACGTACCTGCGCTGCCCAGGTGGCACTGCAGTTATTCCACTCGGCGACCAAAAACTGCTGCCGCCTGTCGATTGGGCCGCTACAAACGCGAGAGGACATTCTGAACGATTATAATCCCGCATTTGGTTGATAGCACTGTTTCCCTCGCTTCTGCAGACATAACCCAGATAGCTGACAGGCACCACGTGTGGTTTCGACAGAGCGCAGAAGCTCACGCCAATAAGCCCAGGAAGGTGGCGTGGAATAGCACCAAGAGCGTCCCAAAACTGCTTGCTCCTCTCGCTATGCTGTGTGTTACGGCGCTGCAATCGACACGGCAAACTTCAGCGTGGGTTGTCTATGCTGCACCTCCAACTGATTTTTATTGAGAAGACCAAAACTTAAGTACAGCTCTACTATCGACTGACACACTGATCACCTGCTTTTCTGATGCGATAAGCCCCAATAATCTCTCTTTCCATCCGATCCTTTCCACTCCCAAGGAATTTAGTTTTCCGAAAAATGGGTTTGCACTTACAATCTCGGCAATGGATGGCATGATGACCGCTCTTCCCTTCTTTCACCAGGTTGTAATGCTCCCTAGCTCTCTCATTAAAGCAGCGTCCAGTCTGCTTCAGCGTCCAGTGCTGTGCGTGGCAGAGCTGAGCCTTCATCAATTTCCTCATGCTTCGTCCGGTGGCACTCCCCACTCATCCTTGCAATTCTTTCCACTAATTCCCCAGCCAAAGTTAGACAGAGCCCCGAAATTTCACCTAGGCCGATTTGGTCAAAAAACGGTGTCCAACCATAATTGGCCGTGTCCGACACGATGGCCACCTCGAAATTTGGCCCGGGCCATTCCTAAATGCTATCGCTCGACCTTTTGTGCGTAACCGCAGTCAAACTCTGCCCAACGTTTCCTCCAAGCAGCCAACAGGGGGCACTTTTTTCTTTGCGGAAAGCCAAGTATTGTTAATGCGGTGAATATTCGAGTGTCTCTCACTCAGTTCCGTTTGTGTGTGGATCAGCATAATTAAGTCTATGCAGTGCCAAATGAGAGTATCAAAACGACCAAAAACTCCCAAATAATATAGAACTATGGAGAGTTCGAAAGAAAATTTTCAGAACCGAGGCGCCATTATCGCAAATAGACATACATAGGCCTGAGTTGGGAAAATGTATGCGAAAAGCTGGCTGCTTGCGAATGTACACTTTAATTCTGCACTACCGGAAACTCTGCATTTGCGCTTGTGACGTGTGTCGTTTGTTACTCTGTCCCCTTGTGTTTATAAGCAGCGCATGCGTTTCCAAAAACGAAAACACCGTCGCGCGAGTTGTTAGCCTCCCAATAAGGACCTCATTTTTTCAACATCACTTAACAACTGTTACTGAAGATGTGTAAATATATTTAACTGCAGATTGATACAGCGCAAAATGGAAGAAAAAATCGGGAAATTTCAAAACGCTGGCAATTACTTCCGTGTGCTCGAAAGGGCACTCGACAGATGCACAGAGTTTTCTGCGGAATTTAGAGGTGAGGGACGGTGTGGAGGCATCAGCAGTCGTAAATATATATTTTCATTCCACGGTTTTATATTTCATTTTGTTATAAGGGAGGGACCCAGAACCAGAAAAACCATGCGACCCTGTATATGAAGCGCCTAACGAACTTAAGCGCAGCGGAAGCACGCGAATGTGATAAAAGCACACTGTTTACTAAGAAAGAGGGCCTTAAGGAACTGGCAAATAATTGACCAGTTAGCTTCTTATCCCTCCCATACAATGCATGCGCGACAGCAATGGCTAAGAGAACCTGAGAAACCTTACTTAGACTTCAATCAACCAGAAAAAGAAGAGGTTTTTGGAAAGTATACTCCCCAACATATATTGTCACGAGGAAGACGAAGCTGGTAGTGGCGCGGGACCGAGCGCTCGCGCTAGGTTGGCGGCCATTAAAATCTTCTCACTGCCATCATTCATTACGTCTCATTCTTGGGCTGGCTCCCATTTAACAATATCATCAATCAGGTTATAATATCCAAGAAGTTCCTTACTGAGCAAAAATTGCAGGGGCGCTTAATCGTTATTAGATCAGAATGTGTATTACGCCCTTTAAGGTTTTTAATCGTGTCTCTTATTATTTTCTATAGATGTTTTACTACATATTTTGCAATGTCATTATCTTTTACTGAGTCATGCTTAGTTATGTTCATTGTTTCTTAGTTATGTTCATTTTTTAATCATTCGTAGTCATTATTACTCAGTAAAGCTGCAAATGGGCCTAGTTGGTTTGTCAAGTTAAATATGGTTTTGGTTTATGGGGTTGAACGTCCCAGAGCAACTCAGGCTATGAGAGACGCTGTACAATAATGAAGGGCTCCGGAAATTTCGACCACCTGGGGTTTTTAACGTGCACTGACATCGCACAGTACACGGGCCTCTAGAATTTCGCCTCCATCGAAGTTCGACCTCCGCGGTCGGGATCGAACCCGCGTCTTTCGGGTGAGCAGCCGAGCACCGTAACCACTGAGCCACCGCGGCGGCCCAAGTGAAATTTCATTCGTGCGCTACTGATCAGTACGAACAACACCCCACACGAAAACAACATAAACAGACATGTGTGCCGTATTTGCGTCCGGTGTTGTTCGTACCCATGAATATAGCGCACCAACGATGTTAAACATTGTAGTCATTACCATCTTTATCAACTATTTTTTTTTTTTTTCTGGGGGGGGGGGGGGGGGTCTTGAGCAGTCGACTTCCGGCCTCTCTCTCTCCTCGCCTAATAGTGTAGAGGGGCATTTCTCTCTCTCCAATTTGCTTCCTGCAAGCCTCAGCAGGCGTCTCTTCTGTGTACCAATACTGGCAAGTGGCTCTTGTCACTTGCCGCCGCGGTGGCTCGGTGGCTATGGTGCTCGGATGCTGAACCGAAAGACGCGGGTTCTATCCCGGTCGCGGCGGTCATCAGGTGGTCGAACCGCAGCACTGCACTATGGCGTCCCTCGCAGTCGGAGTCACTTTGGGACGTTAAACTTGGTAAGCCAACCAGGCATCTTGTCTCCTGCCAGGTGGCAGGTCGAAAGTGTACACAACGTAACGCCGCCGGACCCCTGGAACTACTTCCTCCCCTTCCAGCCCCTCCCTCCTCTTGCCCGCAAGTGCAGAGGCGGATTTCCCTCTCTTAACTTTGCCTCCTACCAAACGTGATAGGTGTCTATTCAGTGTAGCGGCTGTGGCAATTAGTGACAGCTCAAAAGTGCGGACAACACTACACCCCTGGACGAAGCCGGACACTTTTTCTTGACGGTGGGGTTTTAATGCTGAAGAACCAATGAGACAGTAATTACTGGCATGACTCCAAACGAAGTCATAAGCCCACAATATATATATATATATATATATATATATATATATATATATATATATATATATATATATATATATATATATATATATATATATATATATATATATATATATATATACATATAAATGCAGCTTTCGCAGAAAATTTCAATTATCATCATCATCATTTATTAACCCTTAAGGGTCCCGTTAGGGACATTACATAAGGGGGGGAGGTGGTACAGGGGTGTTCAACAGTCATACATGAATATATAAATATAGAAGGAATATGGAAATACAGAAAAATATAGAAAATATAAAATATAGAATAGAAAAAAAAATAGAACAAGACGAAAAAAAAAAGACAGAAGTAAATTCAAATAATCACGTCATGACAGAGTGTAGCAGAAATATAAACAGGAACAAATTACAACTTTGGAAGTAGAACAGGCTGGTCAGTTTGCAGGGCCTGGAAGCTGGCATAGGGTGCAGGAAAAGATTATTTGTCGTTGAGATGGTCGATTAGGAGCTGTCTGAATCTGGAAGGGTTAGTCTCAATGACAATGTGTTCGGGGAGGTTATTCCAGCTTTCTATCGCACTGGGAAGGAAAGATTTATTGAAATAATTGGTGGAGCCGTGCAAACGCTGTATGCTTAAGGAGTTAAATAAACGACGAGATGATCGTAGCGGAGCGCGTAGAAGGTTTTCTCGAAGTGCTGGAAAGTTAAAGTACAGTTTATGAAAAAGACAAAGAATTGAAGTTTTCCTGCGAAAGGCTAATGACTTGATGCCGAGAGATGATTTCAACGCTGTGATGCTGAGCTGAGATTTATACTGTGAGGTGATGAAGCGTGCTGCCCGATTCTGGATGGCTTCGAGTGAATCTATTAAGTAGGCTTGGTGAGGATTCCATATTGTTGAGGCGTATTCTAGTTTAGTTCGGATGTACGTTTCATATGCTAGTTGTCTGGTGGCTGCGGTGGACATGGAAAGTGATCGCCTGATGAATCCGAGTGATCTGGAGGCACTGGCACATAGTTTCGTGATGTGATTAGCCCAGGTTAGGTTGGTTGTTATCTCGATGCCGAGGTACCGGTATGAATTAGTTTGAGACAGCGGTATGGAGTTCAGGGAGTACGAAAAATGAAGAATCGAACGTTTACGTGAGATATGCATGAACTTACATTTAGAAACGTTGAGCTGCATTAGCCAGTCGGAACACCACTTCTGAATTCGGCTTAGGTCATCCTGTAATAATTCCTGATCACTGCTATTGTTGATGCGGCGATAAATGACGCAGTCGTCCACAAAGAGCCGGACAGATGATAAAATACCAGATGGCAAATCGTTGATGAAGATTAAAAAGAGTAATGGAGCAAGAACCGATCCTTGGGGAACCCCGGAGATTACTCTAGTAGTTTGAGATGCATGACTGGCGATGACGGTGAATTGCAAGCGGTCGGTTAAGAAACAGTGGATCCAGGATAAGACAAGCGGGTCAAGTGACAGAGCTGAGAGTTTGGAAAAGAGACACTGGTGAGGGACGCGATCGAATGCCTTGGCGAAATCTAAATAAATTATATCGGTTTGGAAGGCAGAGTCTAGATTTAAATGGAGATCAGTTGTAAGTTCGAACAGCTGAGTTTCGCACGAAAAACCTGCCCTGAAACCATGCTGATTGGGAAAGAAGAAACGGTTGTGGTCAAGGTGAGATGCGATGTGCGAGTATATTATATGTTCGAAAAGTTTACAAGAGATACATGTCAGTGAAATTGGTCGATAATTTGAGGGGTCGGAGCGATCTGCAGCTTTGAAGACTGGGACAACTTTGCTTAATTTCCAGTCGTCTGGAATCTCACTAGTGTTAAGAGACTGGGCAAAAATGAGTTGCAAGATTTGGCTCGTGAAATATTTAGTTGCTTTAAAAATCATAGCAGGGAGGTTGTCTGGTCCAGGGGAAGTGGATATCTTTAGATTATCTATGAGTTTTAAAATTCCCTCTGCTGTAATGGTAACAGGTGGCATAGGTGCATAATTTGGACTTGGCACGGAAACAATGCTTGCTGTTGGCTCCTGGGTAAATACGGACGTGAAATAGGAATTCATGACGTCGGAGCGCTCTGAAATTGGAACATCGGAGCCGTCTCGTGCCTTCAGGGAAATATTGTGCGAACTGTTTTTATTGGGCGTGAGCAAGTTCCAAAACTTCTTGGGGTTTACCCGCATTATCTCTATGAGGTCGTGACAGTAAAATTTTCGTTTTGAAGTTCGTAATAACTGCGTGTATTCGTGCAGACTTGCAAAGTATTTGTCCCACTTTCTAGCGCATCCTGATTTCTTTGCGTTACGGAATAGGCGTTTTTTCTTTCGCGACAACTTCCTCAGCGCATTTGAGTACCATGGTTTATTGGCATCCCCTCGAATGCAGATGAGCGGGACGTAAGCTTCTATAAGCGACAACATTTTCTCTTTAAAAAGACACCAGTTGTTATTCACAGATCTGCTATGTATGGAAATTTGAAACGTATCAAGAAATTCTTCAAGGTGGGAGTTAATGCTTGGGAAATCGGCCTTAGAATAATCACGGATGTATTTAACAGACGGTTGGCGTATAGGAATTTCAATTGACAGGTTGAAAGTTATGATACAGTGATCACTTAGACCACTAATACACGAAAGCGATTGAACTAATTCTGGATTGGATACAAGGACGAGGTCTAGTATGTTTGAGCCTCGAGTTGGTGCACACACTGTTTGGGTAAGGTTAAACGTAAGGACCAGATCTAAGAAATATTTTGATGGACGAGATGACGCAGTCAAGTTATCCCAATCGATGTCTGGGAAATTGAAGTCGCCGCAGAGTATGAAGTTGGCATGAGAGAATCGAGACTGCAAGTCCTCAAGAACAGAGTGAAGGTCGCTAATGAAAGAAGGATCCGCGTCGGGTGCTCGATAGCATGCAATTAGAATGTTGGTGCAAGAGGGAAAATTAAATTTGATGCACAGTATTTCGCTATGGCAATTGATATCAACTGGGGTAGAAGAAAGGCTTGTTTTCACCAGAGCAAGAATGCCGCCTCCCCGACGACCAACTCTGTCTCGCCGGTAGGAGTGAAATGATTGATTATCGTGCAAAAGTTCGATATCATCTATATCGGATGTTAGCCAGGATTCAGTGAATAATGCGATGTCAGAGCTGTGGTCGTCGAGAAGCGCCTCAACAGATTCTTTTTTGGGCAGGTAACTCCGAATATTTGTCAGCAAAAGCGAAACATTATTGTAGTTATTGATTGAGCGACTGCGCTGTGAAGGATTGGAATGAGGCGATTGTGGGGGTCTCGCTGTAAGATCGTTAGATTAGTTTACGAAGCGACTCCGTCGGACAGGTGGTAATCCCGGGTTTCGAAGCGCCGATCAGGACGAATTTTTCATGAAGTACTAGGTTTCTGCGTAAGCTGTAGTGCTCTCCTTTGCTAGCCGTATAGCTGCCCTATTGCTAATGAGTAGCTAATGCCTTATTACAAATGATGTTTGCTGGCAGAAAATAGTGATACTCGCACGCGGTGCCCGACGGCTGACGCGAGCCATTACAAAAAGACAGCTGATCCGGTTTGACTGCCTGCGACAAGCTACGCAGTGATTTGGAGACGGAAATGTGGTTTTCGTGAAATAGGCTCCATCAGGCATGAAATGTGGCTTTTTTGCGGAGATCGAAATGCCTCGGCCTCGTACGCGAAGCGCAAGCGATGAGGACGCAAGTACGGCGACAGCAGCGGAAGGGAGCGCGTGAGGGAAAGTCGTGGAGGGGCCAGGCGAGAGCATTGCCGCGCTCCGTCTGCGGAGGATGCTGCGACCTCGGGCGATTGACCGTGTGACAGAGTAGACGGAGAACCTAGGTTGGGACTCTCCCGCGCCACTAATGTGACATTCGGTCGACGCCATTGGCCGGAGGGCCTCCCTCGAGGGCCTTTCCCGCTTCACTCTTGAGTTGTATCTGACTATAAACACGTTCGCCGAGCGGTCGGCCGGAAGCGGCCATCCCAGCCAGGACTCTGCTAGCCGGCCGAAGTAAGCACGACGACAGAAGAGGCGGGCGTCAGGTAAAGCGACATATTAATCACAGCGCCCAGAAGAAGCTATACTGCGG